>NW_024096478.1:11622500-12009008 GCF_016545835.1 Crotalus tigris | reverse complement strand
ACAGGGGGTCTTCTTCTGCCTCCTGCCCTCCCTCCCTGCCCCTTCGGCGCCCTCTGCCTTTCGTTCTCTCTCTCCTCACCTGGAGAAAGAAGGGGGAGGGAGGGAGAGGAAAGAGAGAGAGAGAGAGGGAGATGGGAAAGAGAAAGAGAGAGAGAGGAAGCGCAAGTGCCTCTCTCTCTCCCTCTCTCTCTCCCTCTCTCTCTCCCTCTCTCTCTCTCACAAGCACACATACACACACACACACACACACTGAGTGGGGAAGAGGACTGGCAGAGCAAGGGCAGAAAGAGAGAGAGAGAGGGAGGGAGGGGGAGGGAGAGAGAGAGAGCCTTTTGACATCTAAAATGAAGATAACACTGAAGATATATATATATATATATATATATATATATATATATATATATATATATATATATATAATAAAGGTAAAAAAGGATATATGCAGTGTTATCTTCATTTTAGATGTCAAAAGGGTTTTGCGGCTCCCAGTGTTTTGTTTTCAGTGGTCATTACATTTAAGTGTCTTGAATAAATAAGATAATAATGAAATACGTGTATCATGAAGTTTGGGAATAAAGTGACGGGTGGCACCAAAATTTTTCACACAGTTGAGATATGGGGAAAAGACTGGAAATAAATTATTTGCATCATATGTCCTGATGACAATTTTAAAGAAAACAAAACAAGGGTTTGCATAAATTGAAGAATTATTTCCTATGTTGTGACTGAGAGGTTATGTTGGGGGAGGGGGGGCGATGACAACTTTCTCATTGGCTCAAGGGGGCGATTCGTTCAAAAAGGTTAAGAACCACTGCTTTAGAGGAACTTCCCTCAGGGTGGGAAATGCCCTTTCGACTGTAAAAGCAAGAGGCCAAACTCAGTTCAAGTTAGAAATATGTAGAATTGAACAAACCTTGCTGAGAATTAGGAAAATTGCCTTCAAAAGGAAACTTTGTTAATCTCACCAGCTTGAACACCCCCCAGTGTTTATAGCTAGCAAGAGAGACTGATGAGGACAGATGGACACAAGGAGGCATGCCATGGTCTTAAAAGGATGGATGTGTTTGAGAAAGTTGTTTAAGGATGGGAAAGGAAGCTGGAGATTTTGGGAGGGAACTTGCTGTCTTTTCTCGCAAACTCAAAAGAGCCTGATTTTTGGCATTGGGGGGGGGGTGTTAATGGGTGAGAGAAAGTAGGGCACATGGGAGACAAAACATCAGTTTCTATCTTAAAATCCCCTGTCCCAAGCTCCAGAACCTGACTCAAAATTATACTGCCAAACTTGAATTGTTTTGTCACTGAATTTAATTGGTGTAGTTCTGAGATGCTGGAAGATAGCAAATAGGATGCTCGGAGATGGACTGACTGAGCAGACTTTACTGGCTTCTCTATTCGAATCTCCAGGAAAACAATCATAGCTTAAGACATTACAAATCTCTAAATCCGCCCTCCACAACTTTCTCAGCCTCTCAAACCGCATCCAACTTTCTTATTCCTAATTAGGATGAGGGGAAAGATATTTCCCTGACAAGTCACTTCCTAGTACTTTGGAACAGACAGCTCCGAGCAACAATTAGGAAATATTCTCCTAGCAAAAACGTCATCAGTGACTGGGACAATTAAAACATTGTGTTGAAGCACTCCTGGCTTCATTAATTCTCTCCTATCTGTGTTGAGAAGTGGGCCCTGGATTTAAAAAAAAAAAAGTACTGAGGATGATTCTGGAATTAATTTCTCAGAAAAACACATCACTAAAATTAAAACAATTCAAATTCAAAAAAAACATGGAAGAAAAGGTTGAATCAGTAGTTTATAGTGCTACGGCTTGGATGCATGGAATGCATTATTCCTTCACCTTTTTCTCCCATCAGCTGCAATGCAGAAGGAATACAAATACTTGAAGAATGCATTTCGTATGTACCAGGTAAAGATTTAAACTGCCATCTAAGAATTGATGAAGTAGGGTTATCAAACTTGTGAATTTATGAGCATATTTAGAATTTGGAGATAGAACAGAGACACCTTTTTGCACCAGCCTCCAGTTGGCTGTGGCTTTCCCACAATGAGTGACTATTGCAAAGGCAGCCCACATGGGGCTACCCTTGAAAAGCATCCAGAAATTGCATGGCGGAAAGTACAGGAGGGAGTCTGATGTACTTTGAAATACATTTAAGCATTTTTTGGCATACTTCCCAAATTATCTTGTCTGATACCTCAGTGGAGGTATAGCTTCTTCTCCATTTCTGAACCTATTTGGGCAGATATGTATTTTTTCTCCTGGTGGAATCTCAAGTGGAAAAAAAATATGGAGGCTATCCAGACTGTAAAATATTATCCCCGATTCCTAATGAATATCCCATAAACATCAAGTTGTCCTTAATGTTAATGAGTTGCTGAAGCATTATTCAGGGATTAACCTCTCTCTTCCCTCCTCCTTTATTTAGCTATGTACTATCTACAGTATCTACCTACTTGCCTGCTTATCTCTACAGTCAAAAACATGTTATTATACAGAGTAATTTTTATTCTCAAAACTTATTTGAAAGCAGAAATTAAACTCTCTTCTTACTGAAAACTTATTTTTATTGAAAAAAATAGGTTTTTTTTCCTTTTTTTAACCTTTGTCTACAAGACTATTGTTAAATTTTGGGTTTTTTTTAATTTTACTAGTTTAGTATGCAAATGTGCAAGCAAGAACTGGTGAATTCTTCATATTTTGTAGAAGACAGTACAGAAGGTCCTTGACTTATGACCACAATTGAGCCCAAAATTTATGTTGCTAAGTGAGTGAGTTTTAGCCCCATTTTATGACTTTTCCAGCCACAGTTATTAAGTGAATCATTTCAGTTGTTAATTTAGTAACCCAGTTGTAAAGTGAATCTGGCGTCCCCATTGACTTTGCTTGTCAGAAGGTCGTAAAAGGTGATCACATGACCTTGGGACACTACAACTGTCATAAATATGAAGCAGTTGCCGAGCATCTGAATTCTGTTCACGTGACCATGGGGATGCAGCAATGGTCGGGTGAAAAATAATCATGTCACTTTCTAGTGCCATTGTAATTTCAAACAGTCACTATGGTTGTAAGTTGAGGACTACCTGTAGTTTATAATTCTCCCCTCCCAACCTGCATGCCTTTTGTGACTTCTCAATATCCCATGGAGTTCATGATTTATAAAGTCATATACGCGGTGTCTCAAACAGGAGAAAATAAGTCAAATTTAAAGCCTCCTGTGTACAGATGTGTTTATGGTTAATCCACACAACTGAAGGAGCCATAACCTCATGATGACTTTTGAAATATTTTTTTAATTGGATCACAATATCCTGTTTGATGTGAATGACAGATTTTAATACATCGATAGGCCGAACTGTTGCCTATATGCATTTCAAGCTGGTTGGTGGTTTTGTTTGCTTGTTTGTTTTGGTAGGATAGCATTTCTGATGAAATGGAAGAAAAATGGCTGAGAAGGCAGGCCGAATGGAAAAAAAGTGAGAGGACTGAGCGAGAAAAGGCATTATTACAACAAAGTAAGTAAAGGGAATGCACTAATCTTACACTACTGTGATCAAAGCACTATTTTCTGTTCTATCATTTTTATTATTATCCCATAACAAGTCCACAGGAAAATAAGCAAGGACACCCAAATGCTGCAGATGTTTTGGCTTATTTTACATGTATTATATAGTAATATATAGTATAAAATCATCTAAACAAATCCAGGTTATAATAACAACAGCAATAGCACTTAGACTTGTCCGAAATGGTATAGGGTTTCCTGCCTGAGCAGGGGGTTGGACTTGATAACTTCCAAGGTCCCTTCCAACTTTATTATTATTACTATTATTACTATTATTATTAATATTACTATTATTATTAGACTTATATGCTGCTTCACAGTGCTTTACAGCCCTCTCTAAGTGGTTTACAGAGTCAGCCTATTACCCCCAACAATCTCATTTTACTGTCCTCAGAAGGATGGAAGGCTGAGTCAACCGTCAGCCTTGACCCTGGCAGTCAGCAGAGTTAATCTGCAATACTGCATTCTAACCACTGTGCCACCATGGTTACTATAATATTAGTAGTTATAATTATATAATTAATAGTATTAATACTATAAAAATATAAAACTAATTATAAAATTAGTAAGCGTATCCTGAAACCAAGCATAAAGACTTAAGAGTTTTAAGACAACAAATTCACCAACTTTGGAATGAGGAGTAGTGTCAAGGGATGGGGGAAGAGGAGTCCAACATGTAAAATAGAGAACAAAATTGAACAAGGTGGGGAAACAGGCACACTGCATCATCCTAGGCTAATTGCCTAAGTAAATAAATAGAACATAACTCAAGTAAATATAAATATATTAAACAAATAGGAAGAAAATCAGTTGTCAAAAGCAGAAGAAAGCAAACAAATTAGCAAATGGAAGAAACAAAAAGCGACAAGAGAAACTATTTTACTAACAAGGAGCAGGCACCCGCATTTTGCCATATTGTATTTATGATTGGAGTTTTATCAGACAATAGAAGCAGCGTACAGAAATGCTTGGGATGTCTTGAAAAATGTATTAGCAAATGTGTAATATAGGTGCTGCATACATAGCTATTTATATCAAATTATGCTAAATTCATATGAGAGTTTCCAGGACTCAGGAACAAAACAATTAAGTAATACATTTTTTTAAAAAAACAAAGCCCAATCAGGATGGATCCTAGATGTTAAATGTTAAATTTAATTGAACACTTTTTCTATTTGTTAGGGTTGAATGTATGCTGTTTTGTATTTTATTCTCTGTAATATAACAATAAATATAAAAAAGAAAAAAAAACTTTTATTCTTTCCTCAGAGCAATCTTTAACAAGGAGATTTGAGATGGAATTAGAGGAGCAGAAGAAGATTATTCAGAATAACAGTTTTTTGCTAGGAAGAGTTTATGAACAGGAAAGAGAAGTAAGTGCATTTTGTACTTTTTAAAAGTTGCTTTGCTTTTTTCGGAAGGCTATTGTAACTTGAATTAAAAGCTTTTTCTTACAAATCTCAGCCATATAAACTTGTATTCTTATAATAGCCTGACTTACTGCTCTATTTTTTGTTTAGCACTAAAAGAGTAAAAAAAAAATTAAACAAAAGTCACAAACCATTAAAGCTTGCTTCTGAGTGGAACACAATTTCTTCAGGAATAATTAATCAGAAATCTTATCTATTCATTCATTCATTTCTTGGAGATTAGAATGCTCTTGGCCTTTCATAAGGCTTTAAAAATATGACTCTGTTCCCAAGCTTGGATACTGAAGGTGTTAAAGCCCCCATTTCCTGGCATTATTTTTAACTGGTTGACTATCTTAGCTGCTGTGTACATTTATTTTGGATGTTTTTATTGTTTTTATAGTTTTGGGATCGTAAGCCACCTAGAGTCATTGATTGAGATGGGCAGGTATAGAAATTAAATAAAGAAATAAATTCACGAAGCAAACAACTCCAAACAGAAGCAATAAAGGATTTTGAACTGATATTGTAAAATGGCTTTATTGCATGATTTTTATGATTGGGCAGACATCTTGCAAGTAAGGAAGGTCAGTACTGCAGTATCTCATTGGGTTATTTCAAACTGCTTTTTTTCATTCTCCTTTCAGTAATGGAGAAAGAGTAACCCTGTGGCATTAATGAGCCCAATTGTAAAGCAACTTTAGCCAGAGATGTAAAGGCATGGTGGTTAAAAGCTGGTTAACTTTCCATGAAGCCCAATGTTCTTGGTTAGGCAAACATGGATGCATTTTTTTAATGCATGGGAAGTAGCATTTTTCATAAATTAGTTAGAAGCAGAGAATAAGCCTCCAAGTTTCAATCTGAATGCAAGTTTTCGGTAAGATGTAAACTTAAGGAAACTTACTCGTAAGCCTATTTTCTTCCTATTGTCACACAGAATTGTTATACAAGTCTCATCCAGGGCATAGCTAGTCAGAGTGTGAATTGAGCTCCATAAGGGGAGACGCACCCTGAGACTTCATTGGGAGCTCACAAAAATATTAAGAATTGAAAGTGCATTTTCAAGTATATTTTTCTGTTAACTCCCTATCTTTTTTCTTTTCAGGAATTTCAGAAGCAGCAACAAACTGCCTTGGAAAATATAGACATGTTAAATGCCAAAATCAAGGCATGTGTATTGATTTTTTTAAAAATAATAAGTGCAATTGAGGCACCTATTTAATAAGTAGCAGCAGTGTGGCTTATTGTAGGCTTCCTCTTTATATATATTAGGTGCAGCTTTCCCAACATTCCACCTGCAGGTTGGGGCAAAGGAGAATTATTAGTGGGAATAATAATAATTTATTAAACTAATATTTGCTTTAGCATTTTGATTAGGTCCAGCAATCTTTGAGTGGATTAATGCCTTTTGAGCCATTAAGCAAATCTGTGAAGAACAAAGTTAGAGGAGAATTTCTAATATTGGAATATATTGGAATGTATAATTGGAATATAAATATCAATAATGTACTGGATATGTATAGCTATAACCATAAATGGAATCTGCAATAGAATGCTCTTGCTCAGTCTGCTGGCTAAGCTTTTTTTCAGGATACTTTAATCCATTTCATCTCCTTTCTCTCTCCAAGCAAAATAATTAAAAAGTTGACTGTTTTTTTAGCAAGCCCATGGAAACCCTACACGGCTATTAGATATTAACCACCTGGTGTTTTGGCATTTTCTTCCTCTGATATGGTGGTTGAATGTCATTTGTACTTTTTCTTTTTTGTTTTAAACTTTTGGTTTCATCACCTAGAATTGCTTTGGCATTTGGGGTAGATGATCAATTGAGTAAATAAATAATTTTCTGTCTTCGGCACCCTTTAAATATGGTCAGTGTTCACTGGCTTCTTCTTCTTCTTCTTCTTCTTCTTCTTCTTCTTCTTCTTCTTCTTCTTCTTCTTCTTCTTCTTCTTCTTCTTCTTCTTCTTCTTCTTCTTCTTCTTCTTCTTCTTCTTCTTCTTCTTCTTCTTCTTCTTCTTCTTCTTCTTCTTCTTCTTCTTCTTCTTCTTCTTCTTCTTCTTCTTCTTCTTCTTCTTCTTCTTCTTCTTCTTCTTCTTCTTCTTCTTCTTCTTCTTCTTCTTCTTCTTCTTCTTCTTCTTCTTCTTCTTCTTTGCAATGGAAGCTTTGCCTTCAAAGAATTCTTCTATTTCCATTAATGGGAAATAGGCAAGTTTGCCAATACATTCTTTTGACCATTAAATGTTAAGTTCAGTGTAAGTACAGTATATACAAATTAAGAATTGGTTTATTCCCTGCCACTGCAATTCAAGGGATCATCTGAGAATTCCTGCACAAGCAAGGCTTCTGCATCTATGCCGAGTCTAGTTTTGAACCTTCTAGAGTTTACAGAGTTATTTTACAGGATCCCCACTCTCCATGCATACCAAGCAACAGGTGAAGCTCCTACAGAACGTCTTCAGTTCCTAAGACCATCATAGTGGATTTGAAGGGAATAGTGAGATCACATGATACCAAATGGGGCTAAGAGGATAACATGTTGTGAAGTAACAGATTATCACCTGAACTCCATTTACAGGGAGATAAGCAGCTCTTCATTATGATCTCTATAATTCATATACATGGAGAAGATCTAGCTGTCCTAAGATGATCAAACAGAAGATAGTTCTTCCAAAAGTTGGATCATCTAAAGATTGGTCCCACCTATAAGGTTTGATTGAGGGGTTGGGCTGAGCTCATCTGGCTGCCAATAGAGTTCTAGTTGGGAATTTCTCTAAGGAAAGCAATCAATATTGCCGTTAGTCTTGTGCTGTGTGTGTGAACAGAAATGGGGCACTGTTTTTTGGTTAAATTATACCATTACTTGAACTTTGCCACTGAAATGCTGGAGGGGAACACAACAAACTTTAGATGAAGGAGAGCATGCAGAAAATCCAAAGAACAAGCGACTATTTCCTTTGATGTAGAAAAGATGAGAACATGATGTGGAGATATATGGGAGAGGCCCCTTTCAGCTGTGCCTCTTGGCCCTCCCCAATGCCAGTCTGGCTGCATAGAACTGATGCAGCTTCTGCTTATGAGTTACTGTACTGTAGTAATTTCTTGCCGCCCATTCCAATCTTCCTGGAGGGGGGGGGGGGAAGCCTTGTTTAACCCAAGCTTATCTGAGAGAGGGGACATGCTTAATTTACCTGTAACCGTAATAATAATGGCTGTGATAACAACAATGGTGATAATAACTATAATAATGAAACAGAAAACTAATTCTCTATCTTTTTAGCATAATAACCGTGAGGCTTTTGGTCAGAGAACAGCAATCCTGTCTCCTTTTGAGGGAGACATTTAAAGCATCAGTCTTGTGATTTACAAATCAGTTTTATTAGATATAAAGTAATACGTTCTTTTAGCTTGGGTAGCCAAATATCCAAACAATTTCAATGAGATAGTATAAGGCATTTATGGCTGATGAAAATCCAGTGTCTTCCACGTGAGTTTCCCACGTTATCCAAGGTGCAGGTTGGACACAGATCCAGATGGACAGGATTCAAAGGGCAAAGAACGTAAGATGGAATGAAGCCTACAAGGATGAGGTTTCAATAAAAATAGTAAATCTGATTCAAAAATCAAAGGCATTTTTAAAAACAATTAGACACATTCAAAATACCAAAGAACATGCAGCAGGTTTTTGTTTGCTTGTTTTTTATTGATTCCTAACAACTGCCTGGGTAAGTCCCTGCAATTTTCCTGGCAGGTTTTTGGGAAATAGTTTGTCACTGCCTCCTTCATAAGGCTGAGAGTGAATGACTGGCCCAAGGTTACCCAGATGGCTTTATGCTTTAAGATGAGGCTAGACCCCCCCTATAGTAGATTAGCATGTTAAAGCAAAATTATCTGAATGTAGATCCTGGTCAAGAGAGTCTACTTTATCTCTAAGACAGTGGTTCTCAACCTTTTTTTTGTGGCGACCCCGGTCATAAGGGCGCGCCGTGCATGACAAAAAAAATGGCGGATCGCATTGTTTGGCGACCCCCGTGAAATGGTCGTTCGACCCCAAATGGGGTCGCGACCCACAGGTTGAGAACCGCTGCTCTAAGAGGAAGGATTTCTCTACCCAGTTTGCTTCTTCAGCTGCCTGGTTCTGATTAACTGACTTCTGCAATTGCAACTTTCAAGCTTCTGTCTGGATCATATTCAGCACCTTTCAATAAGTGTCTTATTTTGTTTCAAGACAAACCTTTTTTTTTTTCACAGCAAAGGTGAGGCTGAGGTGAAGAAGTCTAGGTTTTCTCTTAGCCCCTTTGCTTAAGACTTGGACATTTTGTTTTAGCTGTGGAAATCCAAACTCGACTTCCTTATCCAATCGTGCCTTTGCATGTGTGCCTTGATGAAGATATTAGTTCATGCTTGAGAATCAGCTTCAATTTTCCAGAAGCTAAATGAATGTGGGAAAGCAAAGGGCTTGCCATGCCTTTGTAAGTGAATGGGTTTGCCCACTCACTGCAGACTTTAATAGAGACAAAAAGGGAGAAGCTGCAGGTCAGAGGAGGCAGTGGACTTGCAATCTGTCTCACATCTAACCCATATCTATATAACCACCCTAACTTCTTCTCCGTCCCACTCCAATTTAAATCTTGCATTGGCCGAGCCACTCTGTGCATCTTCTGATGAAGTGAAAGCTTATAGTTCATGAAAGCTTATGCCTTTCAATAAAAGTTGTCAGTCAGAAAAAGTGCCCAGCAAATTTCTTTGCTAGGTCTTTCATGAAATGGTTTATTGGTGGGTTAGAAAAAAGTAAAGGAGAGCGAGAAAGCTACTCTTAGGTATTTTAAACATGAGCAAAAGAGCTAAAATGCGATTGCTAGCATATAATTGATTTTCTATTTAGATACATAAGAAGTCCATGAGAAAGACTTCTGAAAAACTAACAAAAATTGCTTCAGTTTGTCTCAAATAGCTTGTAGAAATGAATGATGATGTATCAAGATCCAAATGAAAAGCTTGTCTGTGATAAAGAGTAGTAGAAGACGACAATTTGGAAGGGAGAAGTATTCATGACACAAAACAGAGGAATGGAATAAGCCATAACTCTTAAGATGTGGGGAAGTGTGTAGTTGGTCTTCCCCAAGGCACTGGTAAACATGAGGGGGAAAAGGTAATGATTAACTGTTGAGATAGGCAGCTGTAGAATTCATTCAGTCAAACAAATAAATAAAACATTCCATTAAAAATTAGTAAGGAACTGGAGGTCCAGCCAACTCCTATTTGAGATAAGATTGCTCTAACCAAGATATTCCTCTGTTTTCTGCATAAATGCTTTCTATCCTATAAGTTTGATTTGGTTGGCCCCATATAACCTGAATCCCTGATATGCACAATATTGTCTGGAAAGTTAACTCTAGTAAGTGTACTTGATTTTACTGTAAAATAAAGTTGCACATTTTCATGGAACAACTGTGGAAATGTGATGCAAATGTGATGCAAATGCTTGAAATTATTTTAAAAAATGTTTTTATCCAATAAAAGAGATTGGAGAATGACTTGAATGAGAAGAACGAAACTCTTCATGCTATTGCTTCATCTCTTCACAAAACAGAGATAGAACTTCAGAAGGAGGTGAGATCTGTGATGTGACTTTTGAAACTTATCTAACGGTACTTTTTAGTTGCTGGTGGTAGGTGATTATTTTTTCTAAAAAAGATAGCCCGTCTTTCCTTTTAATAATCCCCCAAAGAGCTCAGAATAGGATCATTCTACATCTTTGTGTACCCAGTAACATTGGCTCCTTCCCAGTGACTGGGATCCAAATATTGTCACTCTGCAGTTCCGGGGTTTTTTTTTTTTATTCTTGAGGAGGATAGCAAACTCCTTGTTCCTCCGGCTGCCTTGGGGATGGGTAGGTCTCCTAGCTTTTGCCTAGAATGCTCTTCCTCAAAGGCCAGAGGCATAATCGCCCAATCAGCCGTGCTTGCATGCTAGGAGCTTTTCTTTACCTCTGCAAGAGGCAGCTTTCATCTGCATCAATATTTAATGTATATCCTTTTTTATTCCAATAAATCCTGTGGCCTTTGGTGAAGTGTACCTCTATGTGTGGTTGTCCAGCAACAGCAAAGTCAGATCCCAAGTTCAGCTACTGTTCCACGGATGCTCTTGAAATGGGCATTAATCATTTTGTCTCTTTTCCCTATCATGCCCAACAGAAATAAACTTAAACTTAAAGTCTGGTTTTCTGCTCTGCTAATGTGCCATCCGCTAAATACTACATAACTGAGAATTCTGAAATGTGGCCTATTTAATGGTTGCTGTAGTTGCTTTCAATTGCCTCTGGTTTTCTTTGTCTCCCACTGCTATAGTCCCTTGTCATGGAACCTTACTCCTGCAACTCTCTCTTACTTGCTTATCACTCAGTCCTCCCAAACAAGGCAGAGGCAAGAGATTGTGCAAATCATTGAGTCAATGCATTAATTCTTTGTGCAAGCAAAGTTTTGTTTAAGAAGGAGAGGAAAACATATGGGGAGAGCAAGACATGAGAATAGCTAACAAGCATAGCATTAATAAGACAATGGCAAGAGCAAAAAATGTAAGATTCATCTTTTGTTTACTGAATAGAGCAAAATTGTTGATTGTGTAATCATACCAGAATGTGCAATGTAATAAACACCGGATTATTATTCTGAGGAACTGTTAAATGAACAGATATTGGCACTGAATCTGGAGAAGAGAATTCATACTGTAGAATACAAGAATACAGAGAATACAAGAATGGCAGAATTAGTAGAGATGACTGCAGGAATTAAAACTGGAGATCAGAACATTAATGTGAGATTTGCAGACACCATCATTTGTAGCCAAAAACAAGGAAGAAAAGCTCATTAGGAAATAAAAATAGTTAAAATCTGGGTTGTTAAATATCAACAAAGATAAGGTCAACCAGCAGTGATGCGGTAGTTTTAAGTTAGTGATTCTGTTCAAGTTTGGGGACAGTCAGTTAAAATTCCATCCTTTCTTGTATAGTGACCAAGCAAATGACTACCTCTAAAAAGAAATGGCCACAAGGTACTTAATATTTTAGATAAAAATTCTCTAGTTCAATGCTAATTTAAAGAGTGCTCAGATATCAATGGTCTTCCAAATAATGGCAGGAGAAGATTTCACTGATGATAGAAGTTTGCTGATGATAAGGAAATCAGTATGTTACTTCCCACTTTTCCAAAACCCAGTTTGTTTTCTCCACTATAGAAAGCCAAAATGGCAGAGACAGAGAAAACTCTCCAACAAAAACTAGTAGCTGTTGAAGAGAAATATCGAATTAATATAGCTTCTTTGACAGAAGAAAACAACATTTTGAGGTGGGGGAAAAAACCTTGTAAAATCCAAAACAGTAAGCTTTGGACAAAAACAGAAGTTTTTTTAAGCTTTGCAGATTCACTGAGGTTTGTGAAACAAACCATGCTAAGATGATAAGATTTCCAATTTATTTATTAAAATTGTCTACTGCCTATCTGTGAGGTGATTTATATATACTTGAATTAAATTATTTGGCTTTGTGTGGGTAGGAGACGGTATATGGAGAATACCTATCAAGATTAGGTGTTCATTCTGAATACTTGCATCTTATTAGCTTGGTGAGATTATTTGCCAAATTCACCCTTCTGGAAGATTTTTTAGTTTAGGGGTGACAAGGGCAAAGACATAGGGAGGAAAGAAGAGATTTCAGAAAATCTTAATGACTGGGAAGCCAAATGTCTAAATTTCTTGTCCTTGGAAATATTTGCTGTTAAAATAAACATTTAAAATTATTGTTAGAACTGCATGTAGTAACATTCAGTAATAACAGAATTGTATTATACATTGATTTAATAGCTAAAATTCCAGCTGCAATATTCTGTGTCACTAGGACAATTGAATTTGCTTTTGAGATAAGAACTTGGAAAGAACTGCACTAAAATTATGCTTTTAGACTTTTCTTCCAAAATGCAAGTGTTCCTATATCTTCCAAGCACTTTTATCTAATCGTGGAGTCACCACATCAACTAAAAAAACAAAATACTGACATACTCAAATGTGGCATGCTGGATAATAAACAAAAGAGCCTTTAACTTCAATGTACAGAATCAAGCCTAAAAAGTGACTTTTTCCACAACCCAATTTGAATTTATAAATCAATTCAAGGTGTGCTTTGGTACATGAGTGCCCTTGCCACACATGGTTATAACTTCGCCTAACAAAACATTTGATACTTCTAGTTCATGGGTCGGCAACCCACGGCTCCGGAGCTACATGCAGCTCTTTGAGCCATCCCCTGTGGCTCCGGATCCTCCTCCGCCATTTGCAGAAAGAGACAAAGAGAGAGAGAGAGAGAGAGAGGCACTTGCGCTCTCCCCTCTATCTCATGCGGACTTGCCCCCTCACTGGGCTCCTGATTGGCCCTGCGCCTGGGTGCCCCGCCCCCTGGGAGAAGGGCAACCAGGAAGTCTCTTTCCTGGGCTGGCCCCATCCCAGGCGCATGTGGCTGGGGAGCCGCACGGGGAAGCCCTGGGATCTCGCTGGGAGTGGCCCGCCGGAGCCTCTGCTGATTGGGCCAGCCCTCCCGCAAGCCGCAGCCCTGAGAGCAGCCTCTGCGATGCCCAGCTGCTGCAACTGTTGGCCAAGCAGCAGCAGAGCTAGAGATGGAGGATCAGTGGTGGTGGGGGATCCAAGTCCACGGAGTGCCGCCACAAAGTGGCCATGGGGCAGGTGGTGCGCCCTCCGGTTTACCTGTACCAGGCGGAAGTCCCGGCTGGGGCATCACTTCCTGGGCTGTCCCCGGGCTGCTCCCTGTCCAGCCGGGCGGGGTGACAGTTCTGGCTGGGCCGGCAGCCGGCAGGGGCATCGCTCCCTGGTCCGTCCCCGGGCCGATCCCTGGGCAGCCGAGCCAATCACGTCTCCCCGGGCTGGTCCGTGGTGCCCCAGGTGCCTTCTGCTGCCTCCTGTCCCCTCACACGCTTGGCCTTCCCGGAACCTCCGCCCATTTTCCCACGCCCAGAGCAGGAGAGTATATGCTGCTTTCTGGGCATCGGAAGGTGCTTCCCCTTCCCAGCCCTCCGTCCACCAGGGCGGGGATGCTCCTCTGGACTGGGACCATGCGAATCGCAGCACTCCTCCTTTCCCGCCGTCCAGCCTGGCCCAGCTCACCCTCCTGCACAATTTGGCTGGCTGGCCAGAAATCCCGTCCAGCTTGGTGGGGAGCTCGGGGGCACCTGACTGCCGCGGTGGTGTCCACGTCAGCCACCTCCTAATTGCACCCCACAAGAGCCCGACAGAGCCCCGGCCTGATTTCCGAAACGCCGCTTGCCCGAATTCTTTCAGCCTCCTGGGGGAAGTTGCGCCTTGTGGCCCAATTACTGTGGGTGTCGTTGTGCATCTAATCACCAAACGCCTTTGAACCGTGGGCCAGGAGAAATGTCATCCATCCCGCTGAACTGAGTTGGGACCGAGGGAAAGGAGGAGAAAAAAAGAAAGCAGGCAGCGCTTTGCTAGAATGGAGGGGTCGGAGGCTTTGGAGCAGGAGCCTTGAAGGGGGAAAAGAGAGGCTCTGCTTTTCAGGGGTGCTGCCTTGCAAGCAGCCCGAATATCGGCCTCGTGTTCAGTCGCCCCACGTGTAAAGGCTGCTGCCGTGGCTGCATTCACATTTGCGGCGCTTGGCTAGTTTTCTGTCATGGTGTGAACTCAGCCGCGTCGGCCTCCTGGATGCTGTACCGGGAAGCTGAGCTCGATTCCCCTGGAGCTGTTGTGAGGCGCAGCCAAAAGTGAGCCCTGCAGCCGCCTCACCTGTCCCACCCCATCAGCAGCGCCCCCGCGAAGCCTTCGCCATGAAGCCATCTTCCCCCTTTCCCCCCCCCAGATCCCCCAAACAGCGTCCAACCAAACAGCTAACAGAAGCACACAAGGCAGCCTCGTCACTCAATATATAGGTTTCTTTTAATATAAATAAAAAGTGTCTATTAAAAATTCCTTCCTAAATACACAAAAAGACCAATTAGGGTGCAGGAGAGGGAGCAGCAAAAGAAAAAAAAAAAGAGTGGTGGTGGGGGGACTCAGGGGCTGGATGAAGATGATTTTTTTGGCCAGGGAGAGGAATCGAGCAAGCAGCAGCGGCTTAGATGGTGCCAATCCAGAGGATTTGAGTGTGTTCGTCTCCAAGCAACTACCAAGGCTGGTATATTTAGATGCACAAATGAACAACACAGGATGGGGTGGTTTTTTCCCCCTTTGTTTTCTTTTCTGCACGATCCACAAAGCTGTACAGAGGTTTCCAAAACAGGAAAAGGAGGGAATAGAGAGGACAAAAGGTGGGCGGGGGGGGAGCGGGCAGTCGCACATTTGCGTACACGCGCACGCACACACCCTGAGCTCAGCACTGGCATAAAGGGGCGCACACAGAGGAGGGAATACTGTACTTATTTGGGCTTACAGGTGGCCAATGAGAACTAAGAAAACTTTGTTCCCTTTCCCCCCTCCCTTCCCCCTTCTTCAGCGAAAGGGTATATTAGCTTGTCTATTTTTTTCCTAGATTTTTTTTTTTAATACAAACTTGGGTCTGTGGGTGTGTCCTGCCAAAAAAAACCCCAAACAAATCCAAAACAATTTTTTTAAAACTCCCCGAAACAATAGAAAAGCAACTGAAAACCTCAATGAAACCCATGCTGAAATTTGCACATCACAAAACCACAGCAGAGGTACAGATGCAATATAATATCCACGATTTGTAATAAAACATTATAGACAATAAATAGGTTCTTGTTATTTTTTTGTCAATCTGCAAATAGATATCTCAGTGCACATCTGACACAATTAGCTTCTCTTCTGCTTTGACTCTCTGGCCTCTTTTTTTTTTTTTGGTCTTCAAAACATTTCAGATTTTGAATATTTGTGTGTGTGTGTGGGAATATACATCTTCATGGCGTTTGCTCTTTTGTAATTTTTCTTTTTACATTTTTGAAAAGTATTTACAATTGCTGGTTTTGTGCAGATAGAAAAGGCCTGTTTCCCTCAACCCGTCCTCCCTCCTTGCTTCCAATGGAGAAGACTTGCGAGCTTCTTCAGGTCAAATCCATCCAGCACTAAGGGGCAGAGAGGGGCAGTAACAGAGGAGCTCGGCGGGAGCTCAGGGGCCGTCTGATTGCCGCAGAGGTGTCCACGTCAGCTGCCTCCTGGCAGGCCCGCTAATTGTGGGCTCCCAGCCGGCTTCCTCCATGAGTCAGGCACCCGGGACTCCACGGAGCCGCCCCTAATTGCGTCCTGCGAGGTCCCGACCGAGCCCCGGCCTGATCTCCAAAACGCTGCTTGCCCAAATTTTTTCTGCCTCCTGGGGGAAGTTGCGCCTCATGGCCCAATTATTGTGGGCATTGTTGTTGTGCGTCTAATCAGCAAACCACCACATGAAATGGTCACACCCGTGTTCCTAGGACAAGAAGCTGGGCGTTATTCCAGCGTGGTCACTTAATTTGGATGCTTCTGTTGTTTTTATTGGTTTTCCTGTCATTACTCTTTTAAAAAGTGTTTAGTGTTTTTAATTGTAATACATTTTTGAACTGTAAGCCGCCCAGAGTCACTGAAAGGGGCAACCAGAGATATTGAGGGGAGAGGAAAGAGAGTGAGAGAGAGAGAAAGAGAGAGTGAGAGGAAAGAGAGGGGGAAAGACAGAGAGAGGAAAGAGAGAGAGGAAAGAGAGAGAGCGGGAAAGGAAAGAGAGAGGAAAGAGAAAGGGAGAGGAAAGAGAGAGGGAAAAGAAAGAGAGGAAAGAGAAAGAAAGAGGGAGAGGGAGAGGGAGAAAGAGAGAGAGAAGAAAGAGAGGGAAAGTAGAGAGAGAGAGAGAGAGAGGAAAGAGGGAGGGGGGAGAGAGATACCCTTTTGACATCTATCTTCATTTTAGATATCAAAAGGGTTTTGCGGCTCCCAGTGTTTTGTTTTCAGTGGGAAACAGGTCCAAGTGGCTCTTTGAGTGTTTTGGGTTGCCTACCCGTTCTAGTTGTTTTAGCACAGAATTTCAACCAGCTTCTTATAAACCACTTGATTGTGCAATGAGTGACACACAATGTGAGGGGGAAATTGGGTGTGTGTATCACTCCTCAATACGATCTGGGATTGAGGGAAATGGTTTCCAACATTTTGTATACTATGGTTTCTGGAGTCTCCCTGTACAAAGGCAGAAAAAAAAACATTGCTCTTTTTCCCTCCTCAGACACAAGCTTATTGAGAAGAATGAAGAGATATTTAATGCCCAAAAAGGTAGTGTTTTTGGATTGCTTGATTAGAGCTACGCATGAAGAATTGGCTTATGGAGACTTGTGTGAAGCTGTTTCTTCAGAACATCAGGCCGAAGCTGGAAGACCAGAAGTGTTAAAGATTACTTACATATATGTATCATTATGTTTTTCATTTTATTTTTATCAGTTACTGCCCAATAGTTTTGTGCCATTTTTTTTCCCTCATTAGCTGACAAATAGAATAAATGTTTCCTTGGCCATATGGTGGACATGTTATGATATACATTATATAAAAAGGGCATAACCTGATCCTGTAGATTTAAGTCCATAGCTAAATGACTAGACATAAAGTAAAACATAAGCTGTCAAATTATAATTAAAATATTATTTGTTAGAACCTTAAATATCAGAGACCCAAGCTTCTGCATTGAAGTTTTTATGAACTGGCTCCAGTATTTCCTTGGAAGCCCATCTGGGGACGTAGAACCATCTATCTAGAACTGTTCTCATTATGTTTGGCAACTGTTGCACAGTGTACTTAAAACACTGAAATGATCATCAGTAAAAAGGAGCTGAATTTTAGAGATACACAGCACTTCAGATCTGAAGCCAAAAGGCACTATTGGTGCTTCCATAACCCATAATGTTCGTGGGATTGTATAGCTCACAGGTCGACAACCTGCGGCTCCGGAGCCGCATGCGGCTCTTTGAGCCTTCCCCTGTGGCTCCCAGCCTCCTCTGCCTTTGCAGAGAGAGACAGAGACAGAGAGAGGCAATTGCGCTTCTCTGCTTCTCTCTCTCTCTCTGTGTTTGTGTGTGTAAAAAAGAGAGTGCACTTACAGTATTCTCCGCGGAGCTGAAAAGCTTTCTGGGCGGAGCTCCTCCCTTTGCTGCGTCTCTGCAGGAAGCAGGAAGGGCAGGAGAGAGCTAGCTAGCCCAGCTAGGCTGACTCAGGAATTCTGGCAGTTGAAGTCCATGAGTCATAAAAGAGACGAGGTTGCCTACCCCTGACCTTGTTGGACAACAGCTTGAAGCTTGCCAGGTGAGCAGCAGATAGGAGGGGGGGGGGGAGAAAGAGAGAGAGAGAAAGAGAGAGAGAGGGAGAGAGAGAGTGGGGGAAGAGGAGTGGCAGACCAAGGGCAGATAGAGAGGGAGGGAGAGAGAGACCTTTTTGACATCTAAAATGAAGATAACACTGCATATATCCTTTTTGTACCTGTGTGTGTATGTAATTTTATTCTCTTAAAGCATTCTCTTGGTGATCATTGTTTTAATAGTATGGATATTCCCAAGAGTCATATTTTTACTTTTATTTTTAATGTGTGTGTGTGTGTGTGTATATATATACATACACATACATACACACACACACACACACACACACACACACACACACACCTATAATAAAGGTAAAAAAGGATATATGCAGTGTTATCTTCATTTTACATATCAAAAGGTTTTGCGGCTCCCGGTGTTTTGTTTTTGGTGGGAAACGGGTCCAAGTGGCTCTTTGAGTGTTTTGGGTTGCCTACCCCTGGTATAGCTACTGAAAGGACAGCTTCTTTAAAGTGTGCACACGGCCCCAGACTTGCTCCAATCTCCTATTTGGCTCTAAATCAGGGGTAGTCAACCTTGGCTCTTTTATGACTCGTGGAGTTGAAGTCCACAAGTCATAAAAGAGCCAAGGTTGACTACCCCTGCTCTAAATCCTGGAATGTGAGTCTACGTGTGAGATTCTGCCTATTTTCTAGAAGATACAAACTTTTTTTCCCCAAAATATATAGCAAACCAAGACTTCTGTTACTTCTTTCCTGATACAAGTTTTTTAATGGCTTGAGATTTGCCTATTTGCGCCCTCCTTTGCCAGTCTTTGCAATAATGTATATTTATCATTATTTCTTTACTGAAGTCTTATCTCAATACTTTAAAAACACTTTGTAATTTATCATTTCACTTTCCTTCTCCTCACTGTAATGCAACTGTTCAGATGTTCAATTTACAATTGTACATTTACGATGCATTGTCCACACGCACTCTGTGGATTAGGGGAAACATTCTCCCATTGAACAGGGGAAATGGTGCTACCAGATTCTGTCTTTTATGTGGATTTTGTTCTGGCTTTCATTACCTTCTTGCAAGAGAGTTGGAATTTAGGCAAGCTCTACAATCAAGATTTCTTAACATAAGGCAGCAGTTCTGCAAGCTGCATCTTCTCTGCCTCAATAAGCATTAAATAAATATAGCAGAGTATCCACTGTATTTAATAGCTGAAGGGCATATTAATTTATTTATTGCAAATGTGGTTGTATTAAAAAAAAGATCACTCTGTTTAACCCACAAAAATTGCTGCTGGGTTTGGAGATATACCCCTGAGGATCAATGATTGTCATCAAGCAAACCTAGTTAGACCACATCTGATACCCTTCAGCTCTAGAAAAGGAGGCTCACTCAAGAAATGTGCTGACCATTCAAATCATTTTTGACATATGCAATGAGTGGCAGATGGGGACAGTGCCTGCCTCTTCATCTTCTTAAACATCAAACAGCTTTGAGAAGACAACGGGTACTCCTATTCAAAGCACAACAAAGAATTAATGAACACAAGAGAGAAGAATTCTTTTTGAATTCACCACTCTTCTCTCTCTAAGTCCCCAGCAATCTAAATTATTGCATGTCTGAACTCTGTTCTGATGGTGCAAAAGGTTCTTTAGGAACAGGGAAGATCAATTTTTTCCTGAGAGTGTAAGCTGGTTGGGGCATTTGTTTCCTCTCTTGCTGAGCATCGGCACGTTTGCTCACTTCTTCATTCACTTCTGTAAGAATGGATAATATATCTTCACCTCTAAAGAGAAGAAAATGAACATCAACAACATATCAATTCTTCCTTTGCACTTACATTCCTATTATCACTGGATTATAAACTAATATAATTACAAATCAGAAAGCACAAAATCAACCGTGGTTAGGCCTGGAGACAAATTCTTTAGCAATGTGAGAAATTTCTTAGGACCCCAGCTTCTCTGCAATCAAGAATTTACCTTGTTTATTTCCCCAAGAATAAAGCTTATTAGAGTCAGGATGGCATCGTGGCTAAGCTGTTGGGGAAAACTGGGAGACCCAGGCTGAGGGCCATTGTAGCTCCTTGGACTAGTCACATTCTCCCAGTTCACTCTGGTTGAAAGGAAATCCCTAACTCAGGCTAGACTGTGCTATCAGGATTTTGAGCTGGTGCATGAAGCCTATGAAAAGACAATTTAAAATTGTGTGAAAAGTCCATTTAGAGTGGGCTAAGTGGCCTACTAACACCTAATGAATCTACAGTATACTTGGTAGTTTGTTCAGAACAGTCACTTTAAAGAGAAGGCTTCCACGTAACATGAATCCTACCTTGGCACCAGGAGCTGCAACTTGCTGCAAAGAGCCTGAATGTACCAAGTCCCTTCATGGACATGTCGGAAAGAGAGATAGCCATCTACGGTGGCCATGCCAAGCAGGAAATCTGCTTCATCTGGAATACTTGAGGTGAGATGCTGGGAAGACACAAATCCTGAACTCTGTGCATCTGGTTCAAATGAGCCATCATCTTGGAGGAAGACTGGCTGCTGTGACTTTTCACCCTGACATGCCTGGATGAAGAAGAGCTTAGGTTTCTGAGCCAACAATGGGCAGTTGTTGGCTTTGAAGTATGAGGTAATGGTACGGATTGGAATCAGACATTCATCTGTCCCAAAAATTTTCCCAGATTTTCCATGAGATAGAATGCAGCATACCAGACAATCACTGTCTTTCCAGTCCTCAGAAAATTGCCAGAACTGCAAAAGTTTTCCAATTTCTGTGGAAGTCTGGTCGTCATACTTTTTCACTTTGAATCCAAGCCAGGTGAATACACGTTTCAGCTCCACTGTTACAAAGAAATAAGGCAAAGAGTTTCATAAACTCTTCATAAAACCATGTCAGTAAACACACAGTAAATGTGCCATTTACATGGCTCTAAGTTACACAGAAAAGATATGCCAACAGTTTCTATTCCTGCATTTTTAGGATAAAACAAATTTGACAATTACTAACAAAATGGTATTTTTTGGTAATCTACTAGGCTTATGACTGTGAGACAGCCCTTATTTATTTACTTCTTACAAACATGGGATATATGCAGAAAATGAATAATGATCTGTATTGAAACTTAACAAGAGAGCCTATTGCCCCATTTCAATGGTCTGATGGAATTTGCAGAGGAGCTGTGGAATTGTAAACAGCAGCTTGGTCCCTGACATCTCCGATCTTTCTTCACTGAACAGGAAGGACTTAAAGGTAGGCAGCCATGTGAAAAGATATACAAACTGTTCTCTAATGGCTATCGTTCTCCCTTAATTACTACAGCAGACATCTTGCTTATGCTCAACATGAGGAGCAGAAGTAATAACACACAGGTAATCTTCACTTATTGACCCTTGAGAGTTACAGCAGTGCTGAACAAGGAGACATACAATTGGTCCTCAAAGTTGTGGCCACTACAGCATCCCTATAGTGTGATTAGGATTTGAGCACTTGGCAATCAATGCACATTTATGATTTCCGCAATGTCCCTCAGTCATAGAATTGCCATTTGTGTGTTTCACAGCTGGCAAGGAGAAAGAAGTTGCAGTCATATGACATTGTGTTTAATGACCTGTGATGATTTTCTTAACAACCGCAGCTGGAACCAACAAACTTTGTAAGTCAGGAAGTCATTTGACTTTTCACTTAACAACCACATCACTTAGTGACAGAATTGCTGGTTGCAATGACGGTTGTTGAGTCAGGATTATCTGTACTCTCTTATGAGAAAGTTGATGGAAAAAGAATTGCCACTCTCCACAATATTCATCGAAGCTGCAATGTGAACGCTCCAATCCATGAAAACTGCAACTTAATTTTCATTTGCACATGTCAATTCTACTTATTTTCATTGAGCTAATCATCTCTCAGTGATAAAACCTTAGCTTGGCACCTTCTGTGGAATAAATTGGGAGATTAAAAGATCTGGACACAGGTATCAACAACAACTAAAAAACTTTTACAGCCCGAAACCACATAAAAGGTACATATTAGTAATCATTTGCTGCTCTGTAATGTTAAAGCACTTTATAGAAAGATAAGGGAAGCGATTAAAAAAAGAAAGGGGCCATTCCAATATAAACATTTATTTAAGCCACTTACTGGCATCTTTCTCAGATCCCTTCCTTTTTCTGAGGTTACCTTCAAAGTTGACATTGTTAATAATAAGACAATATCCTCTGTACTGCCCATCCATTTTATACTGTTTCAATGTCTGCAGAATGAAGGACCGGAAAAAAGTATCAGACTTCTGTTTGTGAGATCTTAATAATATTAGCATTATCAAAAGTGACTGTGGATGGTATAGGGCAGGGGTAGGCAACCTTGGCTCTTTTATGACTCGTGGACTTCAACTCCCAGAATTCCTGAGCCAGGCTGAGTTGAAGTTCACGAATCATAAAAGAGCCAAGGTTGCCTACCCCTGATATAGGGTTAGGGTTAGGGTTGCCCTTGAAGCACAGGAGGGAGAGCCTCTTAGCAAGGGAATGATTTGACCAGCACATTCAGAGTTGCAAGATTCTGTTACTACAGCTGTTCCAATAAAAATAGTTTTAGATTTGTATGGCATTGCTTTCTTGGTCTGAACTACCTTATACTTGACAGCTATAGACCCACTTAAAGATCAATAAATTTCAGTTGTTTTGCAACAGTGTCTGGAATCCTAACAAAATGTTCTTTGATTGAGACAGTCTGGTCTATGTCAGCTTCATTCCTCAATTGCTGGAAAACCAACTAGGATTTAACAGCAATCCTGCTAAGTCACACCAAAGGTATCATATCTTAATATTGGTGACTTTCAATTCTCTGCTCTTAATTACAGGCTTTGCATTCCAATGTTTGTCACAAACATCTAGCATGCAAAATTCATTGTCTTTAAAATCAACACCATTGCAACCTACAAACTGGACATCATTTTGGGTGTGAAGGACAAACTATCTCAGAGTCATCCAGATCATTTCTCTAATGACTCTAGTTTTCTTTAATTGCTTCTAGAAATGAGGCCTGAGTTGAAAACGTGGCTATAGCTACACTGATGTCAGGTCCTCACAGATGAAGCAAAGTTGCAACAAGGTGGAGAGAGCGATAGATGGTCTGTTGACCCGTTGCATTACAATTCTCATGAATCCTGGTTATTGAACTTGCTTGCTGGGTCTAATGAGAATTGAAGTTCAATAGCATCTGAAGGACTTCATATTGTCCATCATGTTGGAAAAGGATTTTTAAAAGTTAAGAATTGGCCAACATAAAAATATACTAAACAGCTAGATTTGGAGTAAATGTTGCTCCAATACATATACTGACTGATTGGAATACACGAGAAACAATTCAGAAGATACAAACCACTGCTGCAGCACTCACATCAGTCTTCCTGACAGTTTGTTGCAATCCCTGTCCCAAGAAATTAAGAACAGGTTCTGCTTTGAGATCTAAAAAAAATTACAAAGAAATAATTAGACTTAAAAAAGGTTTATCTTTTCTCAATTTAATCACTTGAGAGTAGAATACTGCAGGCAATACAGGTAGTCCTTGAGTTGTGATCTTCCTTGCTGACTTCCTAATTGGCATTGCTTATTGAAAGCTAGCAGAGAAGGTCTGAAATGATGATGTGGCCACAGGGTTCTGCAACCAATTGTAAGCACAAACTACTTGCTAAGCATGCAAATTTTGTTCATGGGACTGCATTGGTGCTACAGTGGCCAGAACTTCCAGGACTGGCTGGTACAGGTAGTCCTTATGACCGGTCACTTAGCAATTGTTCGAAGTTATGAAAGACACCCACCCAAAAGCTACTTACAACCTGGTTTTGACGTTATGGCTGCTGCAGCACCACCAGTCATTCACCTATCTGTCCCCCAAACTGCACCCTCAGGCCTTGGGCCTGCCTCCTCTCCCTTCCCCCCAGGTCATAGAAGGGCTTGGGCTTCCTCCTTACCTCCCATTACACCCACTTATCTATTCAGAGTCAGGACCTCACACTGGGAGAGAAGGATAGGCCACTCTGTCCCTCAGCATCCCTGGGCCATGCAGCTGTGTGTCCCAGAAGGGACCACGCTATTTCAGCATGGCCACAGCACTTTCCACAACGCAGACTGCATTAGGAAAGCACAGCAGATCACTTCGTTAGTGGGCTACACAACCACATCACATAAGCCAGTGGTGGCGAACATATGGCATGGATGCCAGAGGCGGCACTCAGAGCCCTCTCTGTGGGCACGCGTGCCGTCACGCCAGTCCTAGGCCTTCGGCTGGATTTTATAAAACCTTTTTGCTTTAGGCCTCCGCCGCTGTGTGGAAAAAAAAAAAGTTCAATCAGTCAATTTCAACTTCTTGCGGGAAAAAAAAAGATCTTGCAAAGTTGGAATTGATTGATTGAACTTTTTAGTCCCACCCAGTCTGCTGTTACCACTGCAGCCACGCCCATCCAATGGGCCACACCCACCCAATGGGCCACACCCACCCGGCACTCGACGATGCATAAGTGGGTTTTGGCTTGCAGTTTGGGCACTCGGTCTCTAAAAGGTTCGCCATCACTGACATAAGCAATCACTATTTCAGTGTGATTGCCACAAGGAATTGTGACAAGACTTGAAGCGATGGCTGCTTCTGGGACACAGCTGTGCAGACCAGGGACTCTTTAAGGAATGGAATGTCTGCCCTCCTTCCCTGTGAGGTCCGGATCTCTGGAGATCCTCAATCGTCTGGTCTCTCTTGTATCCGTCCATCGAACCACTCCATGCTAGAATGTCCTTTTACTCCGCCCTCTCCTTTAGCTGCCAATTCTACCACATTAACATTCTGCTACCTTTCATGGCTTTTGGCAATTCACAAAAGTATGAAATAAAATAAAATATTCACAATACGTTCTATTTGAATTTTAAAATAGATCACCGAACTATTAAAATGAGAAGACAAAAAGGGTCAGAGTACTGAAGTATCTTTTGGGGAAAAGCAGACAAGTAATTGGATGTGGTCTGGATCAAAGCATCTCCCATCAGTTCCAATTAGCATGATCTAGAGCAGGGGTAGGCAACCTTGGCTCTTTTATGACTCGTGGACTTCAACTCCCAGAATTCCTGAGCCAGCCAGCTAAGCTGGCTCAGGAATTCTGGGAATTGAAGTCCACGAGTCATAAAAGAGCCAAGATTGACTACCCCTGATTTAGAGCCAAATAGGAGATTGGAGCAAGTCTGGGGCCATGTGCACACCTTAAAGAAGCTGTCCTTTCCTGGATGTGCTCAGTAGCTCAGTAGCCATAGCTGGCTCAGGAATTCTGGGAGTTGAAGTCCACGAGTCATAAAAGAGCCAAGGTTGACTACCCCTGATCTAAAATTATTATGTGATTTGTTGCCCAAATGATCATCTTATCTCTTGCCATAAAAGAATCACAGAGAGACTTCTAAAAAAAGAATAGGGGAAAAAATCATAAAAAAGACTGCCCTAATGTCAGTCTGTGTGTGTAACATATAAATATGTTTTGATGAAGGTGTCAGGCAAGTGGATCAACCTCACGTCTTTCTCAGAAAAGGCTCTTTGAAACATTAAAAACAAGGCACCTCATCACTTCTACTTCCAGATCCCCTGACAAGAATCTTAAGGCTCTCTCTATTTCCACCTTTCCTCATTTCTTCTACGTCCAGATTGAGAAGGACACTGGATATGTTTCTGTATTCTACTGCGGTGAATTATGAAGTACTTCTAGTTTCATTCAATGCCAACCAGAGCACCTACTTATCTTAAAACTACAGTTAAGCATAAAATTAGTCCCCGTCATATAAAGCTTCTAAACCAACCTGGATTTTCAGCTAAAGAATAAACAATTCCAACGTGCTCTTCTAGGCTCCCAAACATTTCATTGTAAAGATGTTCTGAGAAGAAAAGAAAAATTCAGATATTCCTATTTATTTCCATTGCTTGATTTAGGAGTTGTGCACACAGCTTTATACCAAGTACTAATTGATTTTTTACCTAACGTTTTACAACAGCTGATTCAGACAAATGGCAGTACCTTTGAACAGCAGAATGGGCAATTTCCAAAATTAAATCAATTTCTAGCCAATGAGTGCAAATAGTTACTTCTTTTTTATTCATTCATTTAATTTCTGTCATTGCCCATCTCAATCAATGACTTTAATATAAATCTTATATAGGCAGTCCTCAACTTAAAACCATTCGTTTAGTGACCACTTGAAGTTACAACGGCACTGAAAAAAGTGACTTATGACTGTTTTTCACACCTACAGCCACTGCAGCATCCCCCTGGTCGCTTAGCAACTGGCATGTATTTAGGACAGTTGCCCTGTTTCAGGGTCATGTGATCAACACGTGTGACATTCCCAGCCAGCTTCCAAAAGCAAAGTCAATGGAGGGAGCCAGATTTGCTTAACAACGGCATAATTCACTTAAAAACTGCAGTGATTCACTTAACAATTGTAGCAAAAAAGGTTGCAAAATGAGGTAAGACGCAACAACGTTATGCTCCTAATTCAACCTTTATTAACCACAGCTAATTTCCCATGTCAGATCCTTGTTTTCTTTCAGTGCCATATCCCAGCCTATTGATTTCACAGCTGGGATGAGAAAACAAACATTAAAAGGGACCTCTGAGTATATTCCTAGTCCAGTGATGGCGAACCTTTTAGAGATCGAATGCCCAAACTGCAACCCAAAACCCACTTATGTATCGTCAGGTGCCGGGTAGGTGTGGCCAATTGGGTGGGTGTGGTCAATTTGGTGGTCGTGGCCCATTTGGTGTGCGTGGCTGCAGTGGTAATGGCAGACTGCATGGGACTAAAAAGTTCAATCAATCAATTCCAACTTTGTGAGATCTTTTTTTTTCCTGTGAGAAGCTGAAATTGACTGAAACTTTTTTTTTTTTTTTTTGCACACGGCGGTGGAGGCCTAAAGCAAAAAGGTTTTATAAAACCCAGCTGAAGGCCTAGGACTGGGGCAACAGCATGCGTGCCCACAGAGAGGGCTCCTAGTGCCGCCTCTGGCACGCATGCCATAGGTTCACCGCCACTGTCCTAGTCTGTCTAGGACAGTAGGTAGAAAGCAGAACTGGACATATTCTGGGCGCAAACCACATTATTCAAATGGCCTTTTAGAATAAAGACACGTGACCGCTCTACCAGCGCTCTGGCAAAAGGGGCTGCATTCCTGTTCATCTGGCATAAACCTTGGTGGACCTATGACTCTACATACAGGACATGTTACAATGCTGAGGTGAATGGCAAGAAAGTTTGATAAAAACTTAAATCTAACAGGCAAATTAGAAAAACCAGAACATTTCAGTAAACTGCAAAACTACCTACCATGATTCCTTGGTGGAACAATGTCCTGCATAGAGGGGAGAAAAAAGAAAAATCAAAATGAGATATTTCTTGGCATATCTACCCAGAAGAATGTCATCTTTGAGTTTAGCTTACTCCTAACGATGCCATCCTAAATCAACTTAACTGGCTAAACATTTCCTAGCAAATACTCTAGAAGTCTGATCAGGAAAAAGAACAGGATCGAGGAGGATGTTAGAACTTAAAACTTTTTGTAGAATATTTTTGTTCCATTTCATTTCCCTCTCTTTCATCATTTATACTAATCTAGTTCCTCCTGATGCAAATTGTAATCTATACATACTAGTTGCAACATTTTAAAAGGAAAAAGTGAAATGGAATATTAAAACATTGTCAGAAATTGGTGCCTTCTATTAAATAAAGCAATAGGCACTATTTACATTTTATGATATACTGTATAGATGTAACAAGGAGATCTAAGAGGACACGCAGAACAATAGAAGAAAGAAGAAAAGGTATTTGTCCAAATCAGAATCACCAGTGTGGGTATCCTTTAATAAAGATCAAAATAATGGATACTCCAACCTCTCTAATACATGCTGGAACACTAAATACTGCCATGCATTTATGTTCTGGCATGTAGCATGGCCTCTACCTAACAGATTTAAAAAACAAAAACCTCTTTCCCCTTTGAACTCACTGTCAAGTAGCTTTTCACTTGCTCAAAATCAAGTCCAGACTAGTGCTACTTTTTATAAAGTTCCCTTCTCGTCGCTCTTGGTGGTACATGACTTCCACAATCTTGGGTCCTCTACCAGAGGCCAGGCAGTTTGAGGAGTCTGTGCAGGATCTTGGCTGTTGCTAGCACTACACTCTCCTGGACAGAGAGCTCTGATGTCGTTCCTGGCATCTGTTGGAGCCTCTCCCCCAGCTTAGGGGGTCATACTCGCACTTGCTTCTACTACCCCCGGGACCACCTTGGCCTTTACTTTCCATCTCCTCTCTAGTTCTCCTTTAGGTCCTGATAATTCTCCAGCTTCTCACACTCCTTCTTCCTGATGTTGCTGTCATTTGGAGCTGCTGCATCTATCACCGCCACTGTCGTTTGGTCTGATAAAATGACCTTCCATGTTGTTTGCGTTTCCAACATAAATTTGAAGTACCTTTATACATTCTACATAATATTTTTACGTCATATGCCAGGTATTCATTACTTTCCAAGCGAATACAATCCTTTACTACAGTTGCTCTCCTCAGCTGAGGATTTTTAATGCCTCTTTTCCTCTAGGACAGAGGTCCCCAACCTCTGGGCCGTGGTCCACTGCCAGACCGTGGCCTACTACTGGACCATGGCCTCTTGGTTACTGTGCTGCGTGAGTGGCTGACCAGTGTGCGCATGTGTGCACGTGCGCTCACTCTCACTTGCACCGGTGCTAACCGAGCCACGAGCCTTGTGCCGGCACTAGCAGCCCCATTTGTGGAGCGTGCATGCTCGTGGCCCCATTTGTGCACATGCGTGCGCAGCCACATTAGCATGTGTGCGCAGGCATGCATAAAAGTGCCTGACCCTCCCTTTCCCATTGCTCTAGGAGACACAAAACTGGAAGAAGGTGACTGAAGAGGTACAGTTTTGGGAAATTCTATTCATTCAGCACTGTTATCAGTGCAGATAAGCAAGGAGTTCAGAACGCAGAAATTAAATAAAAGATTATTAGTCATTAAAAAAACCTAATAAAATAATCAAAGGAAGTAATGGAGAATTTGAAACAATTGAATCAAAGCAGCATTAAAGAGCCCCTATAACTAGTGGTCCTGGACTGAACACCTAAACCAGCCTACCCATCTTTGAAAAAGGTTGTAAAATACTCTCTACTAGCCTTTCTCAACCGGGGTTCTGGGAGAGGTTGCTAAGTGGCCCATAAGATATGTGGAAATTAAAAAAACATTTTTAAACTTTGCGTATCATACAATGCTAGCATTTGAGAACTGGAATATTTAGGTGTTACAACATAGCTGCTGGCCTGCCCCTCTGCTAGGATTGTTAAGAGAGACCTTGAAGAAAAAAGATTGTTGACCTTTGTAGTCACATGGATGGAATCTTTATGTAAAACAACTCAGCTTACTGTTCACACTAACTACTGTGATATAATAATTCCCTGAGATCCAACCATTTTTTCAAAGGTTCCTCCAGGGTGAAAGGTGAGACAAGCTTCTGTACACAAATGGAAAACAACATTTGCTAAGGCATACCTGGAGAGAAGTGTTTCCCGAAACTGGCATGTTAAAGGCACAAACAGAAGAGGGAACAGTTTCTTTGTTTTCTTGATGAGGCACTACAAAGCAACAGATAATAAAATGATTTGGAAAGAGCACTTTTTGTTTTCCAAATAAGTACTAAATATTTTTAAGAGTGCTAACCAATCAACTAAGATGAAGGAAGAGTCATATGAAAATGGAACTTTTTAGCACATCTAGTTTTTTAAAGTGATTGCACTCCCTATTAACCACTAGTCTGAACACACAATTTCGGATATCTGGGGAAGTTACTGGTAATTTCAAAATGCTTCAAAAAGTGGTATTTTTGCTAGAATGAAACAGCTCAATGATGGAGGTCACGACCTAGAATCTCCCGTTTTGTAGGAAATTCTTGCAACACCATTTTCTTTCTTTTATTATTGTAACTATACTGTATAACTGAAACAATAAGCAGAATATTCAGCTTATGTTTCACAATTAACTTAATCGCAGGCGCGTAATTGAAAATAGGGTGTAGTTAGGTTATTATTATTCATGGCTTTTTTGTGGTTGCATTTTTGAACTTTTTCCCCCAAATTCAACTCTGCATTAAAAAAAAAAAGGTTCTGGAAAGATGACAGCAGTTTTTAAAAAAGAAATATACGAAATCTTTGACTTCCAAGTGCAATTGAGCCTAACATTTCGGCCATAAGTTGTAATGGTCATCGTTGCCTACAATTTTACAAGCTTTACTGCAGTAGTGAATCCATTACAGGTATTCCTCAAATTACAACAGTTCATTTAGTGACCATTCAAAGTTACAATGGCACTGGAAAAAATAACACATGACCATTTTTCACACTTAAGACCGTTGCAGCACCCCCATGGTCACATGATCAAAATACAAATGCTTGGCAACTGATTCATATGTGTTGCAGAGTCCCAGAGTTATGTGATCCCCTTTTGTGATCTTCTGACAAGCAAAGTCAACGAGAAACCCAGATTCACTTAACAACCGTGTTGCTGACAACAGCAGTGATTCACTTAACAACTGTGGCAATTAATTAATATTTTGCTTAATGATTTCACTATTTTTTTTATAATAGTTTCTACTGCAGTATAATTTTAAAATTTGTTTTTTATAGTCTGTTGGGTTTTGGTATGCTAACCAGAACCATGCACGTGAGATGGGTTGCTATATCAATGTGATGAATGAATAAATGAACTTTTGCACAAAATAGCATTAGCAATAGCTCTTAAAGGCTTACATTCTTTGCTTTGCAGCCCTCTCTAAGTGGTTTACAGAGTCAGCTTATGGCCCCCAACAATCCGGGTCCTCATTTTACCAACCTCGGAAGGATGGAAGGCTGAGTCCACCTTGAGCCGGTGAGAATCGAACTGCTGGCAGCTGGCAGTCAGTAGAAGTAACTTGCAGCACTGCATTCTAACCACTGCACCACCATGCCTAATACCTAATACATGTCTTATCCAAACAAGATGCCTTACGAAAAACTAATGGGGCAAATTCAGCATTGATCAGCTTAGGAGATACTTAAGTTTGCCAACCTGCAATCAACAAACAGGAAGGCGAGAGCAACCAGGTTGGGACAGGATGCTGCATGAAAGAGGAAAAAGAAACGCAAGGTTCCTTACTTGCCTTTCCCTCAATCTCTTCTGGCAATGCTATTCCATACAGGCAGATGCAGCTCTTAAGCATCTTGACTAAAGAAACACCTTTTCTACCTGCTGGATTAGGACTCCCCCCTAAAGATTTTTTTTTAACCTCACATGAGGGTGTTTTTGTATAAGTCAGAAAATATTTATGGCAACTTTAATTACAGATCCACGTTTCTCTTCCATATGCTTGGAAGTAGTCCAAAGCCACTGAGATAACCCATAATCAGTAGGAGTTGTAGGTTAGCGGGTATATTTGAAATTGGGGGTGAACCACAAGATGGTCCCAAGTCACATGCTAAATATAGTTTTGTGTTAACTATATTCTTGCCTATTTGTTGCATGATGCAGAACATATGGAAGGAATGGAGGGAAGCCCAAGCCCTTTCCCTGCCTCCCTTCACGTTCTCTGTTCCTTTTTGCTCTTTTTCTCCTGAAATCTGAAAAGTGAGCTTACAGAAGAAAGACATCTCTAACCAGATACGGAGTACGGGGTTTAAGGAAGAAAAAGGAAGGCAGTGAAATAGGTTATGTTCCACATTTACCACCTGCCCCCCCCCCTTTCAAAGGATAACAAAGGCATACTTAATAAACCCTTGTTGGCTTGGCATTTAAGTCACGGGCCACGTGACTTGCACAGAAGAATGATACCCACAAATATTTGATAAGCAGTATTTTTCAAAATTAGACACCTTTTATTTGTTTGTATATCTCTATTTTCCTCAGGAGATGAGGTGCTGTTTTCTGGCAGATATATTCAAGAATACGCAGGTCAGACTCCTGTAGAAGGTCTTTCTTCTCCAGGGAAGTCAGCAACTCCAAAGCCGACTGGGAAAGAAAAATCAATGTAGTAGTTACAACTTAAATGCGCTTTCCATTCTACCCTGAGTAACAAAGTTTTTCTACGTCTTCAATCAAGTTTCTGTCAGCAATCTAAGAGCAACCTCTGATGTTTCTTCAACCAAATTGAAAATCTCCTAAACTGCACAGACCTAAGTCAATCTCTAGGATTGGGCAAAGATAGCTTTTATGGACACGTAAAGTGCATTTCAGAAAATTTCTACCTTCTATGTTTTTCTCAAAATGTCTGCATATTCAGGGGAGGAGCTATGTTAAAGCCTATCTCAGGACCACAACTAAGGACAGTCCTTCTTGCTCTTTTTTTTTTTAATTTTATTATTTTATTTTCATTACAATCGTAAGAAAAAAAAATTCAGATACATAACAAGTTAAAATACAACACACAAATTCCGGCATTGCTCACCCATTTCCCCCCAAGCCGCATCCCCCAGTCATCTCTTCACTTCCCCCTTCCTTCTACTTCCTCACTCTCCTCCTCTCCTCCCTCTCTCCTCCATCTTTCTACTTGCTTATCCCTCTCCTCTTCTTCTCAATCGGATGCGGTCTAGGGGAAAATGCCCGAGCAATCCTCTATCACCAAAAAAAAAGAAAAAAAAAATCTAAAAAATATAAAACTACTTATCTGAACTATTGAACATACTACCCATACTCTCCCCTCCCCCCTCCCCCTTCAGTCCTTCTTGCTCTTGACAACACAACTATAACTCTCTTTTCTTAGGGAAGTGGATTGGATATTAAATCTCATTTACCTTTTTAGGAATTCTTTTATAACTCCTGCTTTATTTAGATTTTTGGCACGCGTTTTTAGTATGTTTGCTGTTTCTTGCTTCTTTATTAGTCTTTGGTTTTACTCACCATAATGGGTTGCTTCTTTGGGAGGTCGGCCTTCAGAAGAAAGGCAGCATCCTTTACGTTATCCTTTGTGAGCTCTTCTGCTATTTCAAACAGCAACTGTCTGGGAGACAAGTCTAAACATGTAAGCTAATTTTTTTACGTACGATTACAGTAAGACAGTGTTTCCCAAACTTGACAATTTTAAGGCATGTGGACTTCAACTCCCAGAATTCCACAGCCAGCAACGCTGGCTGTGGAATTCTGGGAGTTGAAGTCCACATGCCTTAAAATTGTCAAGTTTGGGAAACACTGTAGTAAGATATTCATCCATAGCCACTTTGCCTACCATCTCAATTTAAGATCTGAAATTTTGGACAATACTTTGATGGCAAATATTTAGAAAAAGAGTCTAAATAAACAAACGATTAAAATGCTTGGAACACATTCAGAAGAGAAATAACGTACCAATCCACGTTTTTTTTAGTGAAAGTTATATTGTTTAGAAAACTCACCGATAACCAGATACCTTTCCTCTGTTAGGCAGTTCTTCTTGAACAATCTCTTTAGTATAATCAAGTTTCTGGAGCAGAAAGTTACACCTAATAATGTAGAGAAGCTCTGCTATGAGAAAAGTATCATCCTTATTAATTAAGTCCTCATTGATGAGAAATTGGAAAATATCCTGGGCTGATTTCACAGTTTCTAGCTTCTTTAATGAGATGAAATCAGAACAGAGAAATTTCAGGTCTTCTACATCTTCCTTCCCTAAGTTTTCATCAATTGATAGTAGCTGCTGGCGAAATATCACATTCTCGTTGTCAGCCATGAAGAAATATTTTCTGAAAAGCTAAAATCTCTAAAACAAGAGGAAAAGAAGTAATGCTAAGCATTTAGAAGTAAAGTAGTGGAAAAAGAAAAAGTCTTCCTGGAAGATAAACCAACCAACCAAAAGCAAACACTTTTGCACAAAACAATTACTGTTAACAGCAGCGTAGGAAATAATATCAGTGTAAACTAAATTTAAATAATTCAGCAAATGATCACAGATAAGGAGAACCTATGTTACTGCTTTTGTAATTTTTCAACATTACCAAAAGCTAGAACATTTTTGGTTTTGCCGTGCACACATATACACACTAAAGAAATCAAATATATCAACTGTTCCATGATCAGACCTTTCCTTCTATTTCACTGAAACGTGACATTGGCATCTATTTAGTTAAAAGGTTATTTTCAAAGGTAACCAACACAATACATAAAATCCTGACATAATTCATCTATTTGTTAAAATAGCTGAACATTAAGCAGCACTGTGGATAGGAACGCCAATCCATATTAAGGCAAGAAATCGGATAAAAGAAGACACAATTAAAAAATTGCCCATAAAACATCTATGAAATATACCCATTGTAAGGAATAGGACTCCTGCTTCTTGATCACCATGTCATTTTAGGCAGTTCCATTTATTTATTCCAGACTTAGTTTGATTTTAATATGATTAGAAATTATCAAATTTAAAGATTAAAATACTTCCAAGGCTACCTCAAAAAATGAATAAAAGTACAAATATTCAAATAATAAATTTCTAAATAAAAGTAGTCTTTAATAGGAACAGTATTATAAATGTAATCATAAGTCTCAGTAAAATAGTCCAGTGGTGGCGAACCTATGGCACACGTGCCACAGGCGGCAGAGCTGTCCCTGTGGGCACATACGCCATTGCTGGGCTCCTCCCCTCCCCCTCTCCATGCATGCACAGTCTGGGAACAGCTGCAAGAACTGGGCGGGGTGAGGGAACCTATAAAAGGAGCAGTTTTGGTGGGAGAGTGAATGAGCGGCCTTTGGAAGCAACCATTGGTAGGTTTAAAATCATTTTAACAACCGGTTCTCTGCCTCGCCTTCCCTCCGTCTTGGTCAGGCTGGGCTGCTCCAGGGTTGGCTGGGGTGGGGGCAGAAGGGGTCATCAGGTCCCGGATAGGGGAAGATGAGGGGCTCTGGCAGGAGGGCAGGAGGGCAAGGACACCTCTGAGGAGGAAAGCCATCCCCTCACTGGCCAAGCCTCTCATCCACTCTGCAGTCACCTAGGATTGCATAGAAAAGGCACCAGGCAGGGGGTGGGGGGGGGCGGCAGGGGGGAAATCAGACCCGCCATCTCCCTTCCACAGTGCAGCCCCATTGGCGTAACCGGGCCCCGGAATGGCCGGGAAGGAGACCTCACCTGGTGCGGGTCCTGTCTACACTGTGGCTCTGACGGGGGCAGCGGTGATCCCTGCATCGCCAAGCCTGGCCGGCTGCAGATCTAGAAGCAAAGCTGTGCCGACCATCTTCGTGCTGGTTAGGGCAGCGGCAGAGGAAGGTGAGGCATGGCACATGCCCTCCCCTCCCCGCCCGGAGGCACACGCGGGTCAATGTGCGACAGCAGCGGCAAAGGGTACCCGCATGCCAGATCCTGCCTTCCCCTGCCGCCGCCAGCAAAAGGATGGTCGGCAGAGCTTCACTTCCAGATCTACTGCTTGACACTATCGGCCCCCACATACAGAAGCCAGTGAGCGCATGGGGACCGATGGTGTCTGTCAGCAGCCACAGCATGCTGGCTGTCCTGCATAATGGCGGACTGGCTACAGAGCCCCATTGGCATGGGCAGAAACGACTCCGGGATAGCCAGAAGGAAGCCTTTGCCCAGCCTGGGCGCATCCACTTTACGGATCTGATGGGGGTGGCTTCTGCTGCAGTTCTGACTGGTCAACCATGCAGGGAAGCAGGAGGAGGTAGAGGGGCAGCTGGGGGTCTGGAGCCGCCTCGGCTGCTCACTAGCAGCCCGACGAGGCAGCGGATTCGCACACCAGCTGCCCCTTCTGCTTCCCTGCAGAGCTGACCAGTCAGAGCAGCAGCAGAAGCTACCCCCATCAGATCCGTCAAGTGGATGCGCCCAGGCCGGGCAAGGGCTTCCTCCCCCCCATAAATCGGCAAGAAGTAAAACCTCTCTTATTATGGCTTAGTTCAAAATAATAATTAAAACAGAATTTGTTCCCGAGAATTTTTTTCCTAGCAGCCCCCCCCCCCGCCATTGGAAACCAACACCCATTTGGTTGCTCCTCCCAAGCAAAAGCACACGAACTGGGTTTGCATCTCGACCTGGACTTTGGGGCGGAGGGGGGGAAATAGCAAGCTCCCGGACTCGCTGCTCAGGCGCTGGTGCAGTGAAAGGATTAACGAGCTGCTGCAACCCGCCTTTTGCTCCGGCCACTGCGGATAATGGAGCTGCCAGCGCCGGGCAGAAGAGCAGGGACCTGAGGCGGTGTGGGGGGGTGAATCTCACTCCCTGGGCTGAGAAGCATAGAGCAATTGGGTGGGGTGCAGCAACACATGGGCAAGAGAATTGAGAATGAGAAAGACGTTGGTAGAAACGGCTCCGGGATAGCCGGGGGTCTGGAGCCACCTCGGCTACTCACTAGCAGCCCAACGAGGCAGTGGATTCACGCACTAGCCGCCCCTCTTGCTTCCCTGCATGGTTGACTGGTTGGAACAGCAGCAGAAGCCACTCCCATCAGATCCATCAAGTGGATGCGCCCAGGCCGGGCAAAGGCTTCCTTCCAGCTATTCCGGAACCATTTCCGCCCATGCCAATGGGGCTCTTTAGCCAGTCCGCCATTATGCAGGACAGCCAGCATGCTGTGGCTGCTGATGGACATCATCGGGCCCCATGCGCTCGCTGGCCTCTGTGTGCGGAGGCCGATAGTGTCAGGCAGCAGATCCGGAAGCGAAGTTCTGCCGACCATCTTTGCACTGGTGGCGGTGGCAGGAGCGCAGGATCTGGTATGCGGGCACCCTTTGTCGCTGCTGCTGCACATTGTCCCGTGTGTGCCTCTGGGCAGGGAAGGAAAGGCGTGTGCCACACCTTTCCTTCCCTCGCCGCTGCTCCCACCAGCGCGAGGATGGTCGGCACAGCTTTGCTTCCAGATCTGCGGCTGGCCGGGCTTGGCGATGCAGAGATCACCGCCGCCGCCTCCTGCTTCCCTGTGTGGTTGGCCGGTCAAGGGGCTCAGAGAAGCAGCCGCAGTCCCCGTCAGAGCCACAGATGAGGGCTCCTTCCTGGCCGTCCCGGGGCCATCTGTGCTCACGCCAATGGGGCTGTCATGATGCAGAGGGCTGTGGCTGCTGACAGACACTGGCGGCCCCCATGCGCTTGCTGGTCTCTGTGTGTGTGGGGGCCGATGGTGTCAGGCAGCAGCTGCTCGAGCCCCTGCCTTGTGTTGCCTTGCCCTGCTGCAATTGGCACACCCGCCATGCCTCGCCTCGCCTCACCCTGTAGGACAAGCCTCCGGTCCATCGCCACATCCGCCAGAGATCCCCTGGTTTTCCCCCAACCCTGCCTGGCCCCCCCAAGCGTCCCTCCCCAGAAGCATCATCAAGGTGGCCACAACCACCAGGGCCATGCCCACCCAGTCGGCCGTGACCACTGAGGCCATGCCCACTCAGTTGGCCACACCCACCCAGTCGGCCACATCCACCCAGCACCCGGTGATAAATAAATGAGCTTTGGGTTGTGGTTTGGGCACTCGGTCTCTAAAAGGTTCGCCACCACTGAAATAGTCAAATAGTCAAAGTCTTATTTGACCGCCAGTTTGGTGCAGTCTTAAAAGCTCTGAATTGAAGGCCAGGAGACCATGAGTTCTAATCCTGCCTAATGCACAAAGCAGGCTGGGTGACTTTGAGGTTACAGCTTTGCATTCTAATATTCTGTGCCTTGATTTTCCCTCATTGTAAATCTTGAGTGTCTACAAACATATAGAACATGAACTACCTATCCTTCCAAGCATGGGCCTTTATAATATAATTGATGTCTGGAGGATTGTTCAGACAGATAACAAAAATCCCAAGGATGGGGCATGACCAACAAGTTCATTCCTGCATTCTCCCTCCCCAAATTCTCATTATGTGAAAAATAAACTTTTCATACATTATTGTACTACTAATATTACCATTTTCAACTAAGACTTAAATGGGTTGATCACAAGATGAAATTATAGATTTCGTATTGTTTCAAAATCATGAAACCCAAATTTCTGGACTCAGCAACTGTGTTCAGATACTTAATACTAGCAGCATTCCTGTGCATGTTTACATATTAATAAACCTCATTGACTTCAGTACAATTTTGGTCCACATAGCCCCAGAGATTCCTCCAGGTAGGCAGGGAATGCAGAACTCTTGTCAGTGAAGACAGCAAACTATGAGAATTAGCCCCTAAAGCTGAATGGCCAAACATAGGAAATCTTACCTTCTAGTTTGTACTTCTGAATCTTTTTTGCCAAGTCTCTCCTGTGAATAGTCAGGAAGCAATTTTCTATTAAATCCAAATGCATGGGAGATATCAGATCTAGCTTCTCCAGGTCAGTAATAATTGCCAGAAAACTCTAGAAAAATCAGACAGAATGATTGTAAAGGACAAGCCAACGCAGTCCTGAGAAATTACAGTTATATGTTAAACTTTCAGAGAATATAAAAAGATTGGCAGTACATATCTGTCTCCCCTGTTTAGGAAAATATAGTACTTCACAATTAGCATTTACCCTATCTTGCAAGGTAGAGTTTTGGAATTTCCAGTTTTACTAATGAGGAAGAGATTATACAATATAGTAGCCTAAACTATGTAAGTTGCCAAATTGTTAGTAGTAAAGTCTTCATCCTGGTTCATCCAAGCCGGGAATAAATAAGTAAGCATGGCAACTGCTTTGGGAAGAAGGTTACAGTTTATTGAAGAAGCAGAAAGATGGTTCTTCAGGAAAGAACAGAGGAAAGAAGGGTTGAGCACATGGTGTTGTAGGTTTTTATATCCCCTCTAACCTTTTGTTTGGAATAGTTTCCTGTTCCTGTGGCATGAACTTTGAGGCTATTTCCTGTGTCACGTATTCTGACCTGTTTTAGGTGTGCCTCTATGGTATACGTGATGGTAATGGGTTAGTCCTATTATATCCCAAAAGTCATCTCCTGCTTCCCTGGGGCTGGGCTAATGACTCTTAAGAGTTTCTTTGTCTTGAGTTCCCTGGCTCCAACCTTCCTAATGGTCTTATATCTGCATTTCTATGAGGTTAGCTCTTGCTTGGAACAAAGAAATTTGGGGCCAGGTTTGGTTTCTGCTTTTCAAAAAAATACTTTTGGTGAAAAATATATTTTCCTTTTTAATATTTCCTTCTGGGGGGGCTAACTTCCCTCATTCCCATGACAGTACCTTATCAGTTTTCTGTTATGCATCCTTTGTACACCATAAAATATATCCATTGCTGAGTCTCAGTTCATGTATGGATATGAATGAAGGTATGCATATTTTGGATATCCGACTAAATTCCTACTGACAGATTATTAGTCAATGACACCCAACCAAAAATATATTAGAAATTAGAATCAATCTAAAAACCCTGAAACAGGAAGGCATTTTTCTTTTAAAAATCCCACACAATTAGAAAAGGGAAGTAATAGAAAAGGTTACAAAAGAAACCCAGATCCAGCAACTAGCCATCACAAATGCAGATTCATACAGGAAGGGTGAGAAAGAGAATGCCCCAAGGAAACGACCATTATCCCTTTTCAAAAGGAATAAGCAGAACAGATTTTTAAAAGTACTAAAAAAGAGGTTTTTTTTTTCTCCATTCACTCTCCCCCCCCCCCCCCGCCAGATTCTGGAACCATTTAGTCAGAAGAAACGGCAAAGACACCTTGTATAAACAATCAAACTTATGGATCCCACCAGATAGATCAGTGGTTCTCAACCTGTGGGTCGGGACCCCATTTGGGGTCGAACGACCATTTCATAGGGGTCGCCAAACAAGGCTGTCCGCCATTTTTTTCCCCTTTTCTTTGGCCACACCCTTGGCACCTGGTGATGTATAAGTGGTTGGGGGTCACCACAACATGGGGAACTGTATTATGGGGTCGCAGCATTAGAAAGGTTGAGAACCACTGAGATAGATACAGGGATAGGCAACCTTGGCTCTTTTATGACTCGTGGACTTCAACTCCCAGAATTCCTGAGCCAGCCATGCTGAGGGGAAAGGGAGTTTCCAAGCTGAGCCATGCTGGCTCAGGAATTCTGGGAGTTGAAGTCCATGAGTCATAAAAGAGCCAAGGTTGCCTACCCCTGAGATAGAATAATGTAACACTAAGAGGAAACACAAAGCACATATAGAAACTCATTAACATGAATAGAACCATCTTCTGAGGACATGATTAACCTCTCGCTGGCTGCCAGCACAAAACAGGCTAAGGGAAATTAAGGAAACAAACACCTTTACAAAATCCAAATCATAATCTCAATAATTCAAGGGACATAAAAGATGGGCCAGTCTCCTTGGAAAATCACTGGCTAGTCCAGAAACCTCCGCTGTGTCACTACTCCGCCCGGTTTCTGCAATAAACCTACTTTCTGGCAGCTTGCTTCATTTTGTGTCCATTCTTCTGTCTGAGCTGAAGGTCTGCTTCCCAGCTGGAAACACAAACCACAGGGAATTCTTACTACACTACTCTACAGATTTTGGTAACTCTTCTGACATACACTAGTGGTTTATTACCTGAATTTCAGGTTTTTATACTAGGGCAGCTTCCCTATCCTGCAGCCTTCCAGATGGCTTGAGACCAACAGTCTCATAAAATAATACTAATTCTCACTTATTTGGGATGCTCCAACACATGCAATGGGCTGTAACCCAACCTTCTGTATACTCAGTTATAATTGATGAAAATTCTTAAGATGAAAACAGTCCTTGCATTGGTTATGATGAAATAAAAAGGAGGATACCACAGCAATTTTATATTATATTTTATATATATTTATAAAATAGTTCAAGAATAAGCTAACTTTGGTTTGGGTTTCAGTTGCTTACTCACTCCCTTGAACAAATAGTGTAAACAACTGTGATTTCTGATACCCACAGCGATCTGAATGATCAAAGCTGCATGACTGGTATATTTATTTTGTATTTTAAAAGTTTTATATTAATTAAATTCCTATAGCCGCCGATCATAGTTATAATCTAATACTATATCACTATTCTTCTCCCAAAATCATATGTCAGTTTATGGAAATGGAAGTGATTTTTACAACTCTGATGTTCTGCATATCATACAGCAGAGCATTTTCAAGAGAAGCAATTCTTAGAAACAGAAACCAATGGAAATAAACTAATATAGAGGGGTATGTTTTTTCAAAAGAAACAGTGCTCTTCAACTTAGCTCACCTGTATTTTGACAACATCTGAGGGTGCTTGGCCAAACTGGCTTCCACGGCTGCTCTTCCAGTCCCCAGGAACTTCTTTAACAAATCAAATCTTTTCAGCCTGTATAATAGTTCAAATAAGTTGATGGTGGTCAGCATCTCCTTTTCATTCAAAGCTGTTAACAGTTGTAGGCCACCAGGTGTAGAAACGTCAGACATGAGATCACTGCACAAGAAGACCATGATTTCCTTTTCATCTGTATCCAGTTCCTGTCCAAACTGGTATAGGAGGGATGCTGGGACACTGCAAAATATCATCACAGGCCACTACCCCTTTACAGAACTCTGTGTGTATTTTAAACAAGAAAAGCCACATCATGAGGCTTGCTTCTAAATGCAGAATCTGCCTTCCTTGTTGATCTTCAATATCCAGGCTTCGCTTTATGCCTTTTATATATCAAAAGACCATTGACAAGAAGAGAAGACCTAGACAAACCCAAATCATTTTAATCACACACAATGATTAAAGTTCACTGCTGGCACTCATTCTGCCATCTCATCCGCTGCTACATTTGTTCGGGCTGGGAACAGTATGAACTTTTTCAAATGAAGTGATGCTTAGGATGAATCAAAAGGGAATGTCCAGTTTTCAAGAAAGCTCCCACTATCACATAATTTAGAATGCCCAGAGGAACTGAAACTAAAATTAAACAAAACGTACTGTCAGGATCCAGTTATATTTCCTTTCTATCTATCTCCTCTAATCTAAAATCAATTATTACTATTTCCTGGGTCCTGCCATACTCCCAAGGGGGAGGGGGGACATGCAGAGCGGTTTTATTATTTTCACTTCCTCCATTCACTACAAAGTAACCTTTTGTTTATTCACCTCTACTAACCTTTACAATGGAACCATCTGATTCTTATCCTACGTCCCTCTGAACTGCTCTTCCTTATCGGGCAACTAAAAAAAAAGGGGGTGTGTGTGTGAAAAGACACAGACCTCTGGAATCTGGTTTATTTCTCTGATGTCAAGATAAACTCTGAAGAGCTGGTGAATGATTATGGAGCCGGTTTGATGTTCTCTTTCATGGGTTTAACACCTAGAGAATTGCCAGCCTGAGTCGGCCGGAAGGAATGTGGGGAGGAGTTTGCTTAGAGACACTTTAAAACATCGATGTATAAGGGAATCCTTCAGATTCTGTCTATTATGCCTACTATCAATTTCTTTTAATAAAAGTTCCTGTTGGAAGAGACTGTTTCCAAGAGTTCTGCTTTCTTAAGATGTAAATTAAAGTGGTTCCTTACATTAGACAGGATCTGCAGTAATAGTCAACCTGGAAGGAAAAACCTTACCAGGGGACTTTGCAAAAATTACAACGTCAGACAACGAGCCAGGGAAGGGAGAAAACCCCATGGAGAGGGAGGCTTCCCCCCCCCAACCGAAAACCTGCCAGCTGTCAGGTTCTGAAATGTCATACTCCTCAGTAGAAGAGATGGTGGAGACGCATAACCACAAACCTCGGTGGTCAATGGGCGTTGGAAAGAAAGGCGAGTGGAAAAAGAGATCGAGAAAGGTGACCCTGAGACGGGGCATCCACCCACCAGAATGGAAGCAGGAGATAAAGAAATCCCTGCACGTTAGCAAAGAAGAAGGAAGTTGTGCACAATACTTGAACTGGATCCTAGAGAAAGCTATTGACCTAATGAAAAGAACCCTCGGCTCTCTAGGGGAGGAGAATTTTGAGCCCTGTGGATGCACCAGCACCTGCAGCTGCAGCTGGAGAGACACTGAGGGGGAATTAGAACTTGTAGTCCCAGGGATGTCCACTGATCCAGTAGCAACTACTTCAACAGCCCCCACTCCCTGCCGACCCGCAGATGGCGATCAGGATGGAAGACATACCAACGACAGCGAAGGCACTGATCCATTCAAAGATTCCTGCCGCTGGACACGAAATTCAAGGGGAAGCCGACACGATTGGGGATTTTCCTAACCCAAGTCCTCAGCTACATGGAAGAATATGGGCGGCACATCCCTAGCGACAAAGCCCGTATCCGTATCGTGCAATCCGCTCTGTACGGACCGGCCGCAGATTGGGTGGTGAACCTGCACGATTCCGATGCCCCAGAGCTCAATGACTTCAACCGTTTCATGTCCTCTCTGAGAAGGCGTTTTGAGGACCCCCTGGCTGATCGCAAAGCCCATGAAAGAATCAAAACAGTGAGGCAAGGCAGATGCTCGGTAGCCGAATATATGCAAGAATTCCGGACCATTGCCAGCAAGCTGAACTGGCTGGAAGACATCCTCCTTAGCCATTTCAAAGACGGCCTAAAGTACGACCTGTATGACACTTGCCTGCCCCGGGGGGGGGCCACACCAACTCGACGAATGGTACGTCCTGGCAGAGGAAGCAGAGACTGGTCTACTGAAGAGGCACCGCCGAGGAAAACCATGGGGCCACTCACCGCCTGAGCTGACGCGCCAGCCAACGAAGCCACCGGCTATGGCCAAGAAGCCAACGGGCTGTTTCAAATGTGGGAGAGAGCGGCATTGGACTGTAGAATGCCGCTCGAAAGCCCCTCAGCACAACCCAGACCGATCATCGACCAGGAAATCCAGGAAGTCCCCAGCCAAGCCAAAAGAACCTGCCATAAAAGCGAGAGAGGCTGTGGAACCCCCAACCTCTGCCCAACATGGGGAGGGAACTCCAGCCTACACCGCAGGGCCGGTGGACACCTCAGACGACAGCTCAGAGGGCGAATCCCTGATAAGTGGACCCATCGCACCCCTTCTCAAGATAGTGACTATATTAGCCCCCTCCATGCCCGAAGCTGTCAAAGTGAAAGCATTAATAGACTCTGGTCGCACCCACTGCCTCATTAGCCTGAAGCTAGTGGGGAATTTGGGCATTCCGGTGAGGAGGCTAAAACAACCAATCTCATTTGGCCAGTTAGATGGGTCCATAGTAGGGGGGGGTGCCAGCTACCCTAGCCACTTTACCAGTCCAACTATCCCTGAGAAACCATGAGGAAGACATAACGTTTGTAGTGACCCCAGGCATGGAATGCCCAGTGATCCTAGGGCTGGAATGGTTAAATAAATCAAACCCCTGGGTAAATTGGAGGACGGCAGAAATCAATTTCCTGAAAGGGGACCCTACGGACTTAAACCTCCAAGGAATCCTACCAAAATTAAGAATGGAAAAAGCATCCATCAGAAAAGAAAAGGGACTACCCGAAATACCAGAGGAATACTGAGACCTTGCTGAAGTTTTCAGTGAGGAGAGGGCGGATGACCTCCCCCCTTACCGACCCACGGATTGTGCCATATAATTCAAGCCAGAGGCAAAACCCCCAAAGCCCAGATTATACTCCATGAGCCCTAAGGAGAAGGAGGAAATGGAAAGATTCATAAATAAAAACCAAGGAAGGGGGTTCATCGAACACGCCAAGCCTAAAGTGGCCACCCCGGTCCTCTTTAGAGAGAAAAAGGACGGCTCTTTATGCTTATCCATAGACTATCGCCTATTGAATGCAATCAGTGAAAGTAACCTATAGCCCCTACCCCTCATGAAGGACATGTTATCCCACCTCTCAAAAGGAAGAATTTTCACTAAACTAGATCTAAGGGAAGCATATTACCATGTCAGAATTAAGGAAAGGGATAAATAGAAAACCGCATTTAACTGCCCAATGGATGCTACCAATTCAAAGTTTTGCCATTTGGATTACAAAGGCCCCCCGCAGTATTTATGCAATTAATCAACGAGGTACTAAGGGGGCACCTATTTAAGGGGGTCCTGGTTTACTTTGACAATATCCTTATCTTCACCGAATCCAAACAGGAGAATGTCAACCTAGTCAGAGTGGTTTTAAAAAAACTGCGAGCTGCCCACCTATATGCCAAATTATCGAAATGCGAATTCCATCAGGAAAGAATAGACTACCTGGGTTATCGCATATCCCCACAGGGCATTGAAATGGCCCCTGAGAAGGTCAGAGCAGTATTAGAATGGGCACTACCTTGCACAAGGAAGCAGCTGCAAAGTTTCCTGGGTTTTGCACACTTTTACCGCCAGTTCATTCCCTCATTTGCCCAGATAGTGCTGCCCCTCATGAACTTACTAAAAATGAAGGAGAATCCTCAGTGAAACCTAGCCAGCCACTAAAATGGACAATGGAATGTCAAGCGGCGTTTGAGAGATTGAAGAGACTCTTTTCTGCCGAACCAGTACTGAGGCACCCAGACATGGATAAGCCCTTCATAATACAGGCGGATGCCAGTGATGTGGCAGTGGTGGCTGTACTATTACAAGAAAACAATGAAGGGGTATTACAACCCTGTGTGTATACATCCAAGAGACTCACCGAAATGAAACAGTGCTGGCCCGTGTGGGAGAAAGAGGTATACAGGATACATTGGTCATTACTCACGTGGCAATAAAATCTCTTTCCAGGTGTGGACAGACCACAAAAATTTGGAAGCTCTGAAAACATCCAGGAAGCTCAACCCCAAGCAAGCCCGCTGGTTCCAGCATTTTCACCAATTCCACTTTACGTTCAAACTTTGCCGGGGGGAAAAAACTCGCATGCCCCAATATAACAGCATGCAAGCCACCAATTCTAAACCACTTATGGCGGAATCACAACTGGCAGCGCCAGTAACTACCAGAGTCCAAGCTAAATTAAAACCGCAGCTGGGTAGCCAAACTGAAATTGAATTCTGGAAAACTTTGGAAACAGATGAATGGTTCCAGAAAAATAGACACGTGTGCACAATCAAGGACGGACTGCCTTGGGTGGGGGAAACATTATACATACCAACCACCCAGAGGGTCACATTCATGCAGCTTTGCCATGACACAAAATCAGCAGGGCATTTTGGATTTGTAAAAACATTACACTTAATTAAAAGGCAATTTTGGTGGCCATCCATGAAAAAGGACATAGAAAGTTACGTGGCCAGATGCCCAATGTGCACAATTGCAAAGAAGTTGCAAGGGAAATCACCCGGACTGTTACAAACAGTGGAAAAACCCTCAGCCCCCAGGAGGGAAATAGCCATGGACTTTATAGTGGAACTACCAGAAAGCAATGGAAATACTGTCATCTGGATGGTTACAGACTTATTTTCCAAACAGGTGTACTTTATCCCTTGCCAAAAGATCCCCGCTGCAAAAGCCTTGGCGAAACTTTTTGTGCAGTACATTTACCGATTGCATGGGGCACCCCAACGCATCATATCTGATAGGGGAGTGCAATTTACGTCAGCATTTTGGAAGGAATTTTTATCCCTCTTAGGAACCACTCAGGGACTGTCATCTAGTCATCATCCACAAGCGAATGGTCAATCAGAACGTTGTAACTCAGTACTTGAGCAATATTTAAGATGCTTTATTAATTTCCAGCAGTCGAATTGGACGGACTTACTCCCTTTCCAAGAAGTTGTCTACAATAATGCAGTCCACTCCAGCACAGGCTACACTCCTTTTCAAATAGCCAACGGTCAAAGTTTCAACCCCATGTCAGAATTAATCCCAAATGAACCAGCAAGCCTATCACTGAAAGAGTGGATAGAACAATCACAAAACACCTGGCCAATAGTTAGAAAAGCCTTAGACGAAGCTAGGCAAGCATACAAAGCACAAGCAGATAAAAAAGAGTTGAACCCACACCATCCATTTTAGGAGAAATGGTATATTTGTCTACAAAATACCTAAAATCCCTACAACCTTGTAAAAAACTTGGACCAAAATATATAGGACCTTTTTCAATTAAAAGAATCATAAACTCAGTAACAGTAGAATTAGAATTACCCAAAAATCTCAGGCAAATACACCAAATCTTTCACTGCAGTTTACTGAAAAGAGAACAACAGTCACCCTTATGGCCAAAAATCCCCCCACCATTACCTTCAATCATGGTGGAAGGAGAACACTTCAAAATAAGAGCCGAGGTGGCGCAGCAGTTAGAGTGCAGTACTGCAGGCCACTTTAGCTGACTGTGTTCAGCAGGTCAGCGGTTCAAATCTCACCGGCTCAAGGTTGACTCAGCCTTCCATCCTTCCGGGGTAGGTAAAATGAGGACCCAGATTGTTGGGGGCAATGTAAATATATATATATATATATATATATATATATATATATATATATACATTGCTTACTGGTGTACACCGTTTGAGAGTGCTTGCACTTAAAGCGGTATATAAGTCTCATAAATAAATAAAATAAAGGAAATCCTAGACTCTAGGAGATATCATGGGACAACTCAATACCTAGTAGCATGGAAACACCTCCCTTCCTCACAAAACGAGTGGGTTCATAAACGTCATGTCAGAGCCCCAAAACTATTAAAGAAGTTTCATACAGAGTATCCTAACAAGCCAGAGTAACTTTTATACCTGTTTTGTTTTCTCTACAGGTGGATCTCTCTTATTTTTAAGGGGGGCAGGATGTCAGAATCCAGTTATATTTCCTTTCTATCTATCTCCTCTAATCTAAAACCAATTATTACTATTTCCTGGGTCCTGCCATACTCCCAAGGGGAAAGGGGGACATGCAGAGCGGTTTTATTACTTTCACTTCCTCCATTCACTACAAAGTAACCTTTTGTTTATTCGCCTTTACTAACTATTACAATGGAATCATTTAACTCTTATTCTATGTCCCTCTGAACTTCTCTTCCTTACTGGGCAACTAAAAAAAAGGTGTGTGTGAAAAGACACAGACCTCCAGAATCTGGTTTATTTCTCCGACGTCAAGACAAACTCTGAAGAGCTGGTGAATGATCGTGGAGCCGGTTTGATGTTATCTTTCATGAGTTTAACACCTAGAGAATTGCCGGCCTGAATCGGCCGGAAGGAATGTGGGGAGAAGTTTGCTTAGGGACACTTTAAAACATCGATTTATAAGGGAATCCCTCAGATCCTGTCTATTATGCCTACTATCATTTTTTTTTTAATAAAAGTTCCTGTTGGAAGATACTGTTTCCAAGAGTTCTACTTTCTTAAGATGTAAATTGAAGTGGTTCCTTACAGGTACAGACTGAAAATGGGAAGTTACAATATGCAACTGATATCCATAAAATGTCTCTTTCACTAAAATTGCACTTTCTGAAAGGAGAAATTTAGCTCTTCAGGAAAATACATGTTTTTTTAATAAAAGTTTTACTGATTTTTTACAATAACAACCTTAGTGCCTGGTGTACAGCGTGTTGTCTTGGTTCATAATTTTTTGGGGAAAAATATACAATCAATAATAGCTAATTAACAATAATATTTTTTATATTTCCATAATTTGTATATCAATTAATAATATACTTCCTTGATCTTCTCTTCTCCCAGTAGTATTCTCCTTCAACAATAAACAAATATAATTTTTGATATTTGATATTTTCCATATATAAATGATTAAGTATAAATATTTTCTTCTATATTTCTATCAACAATAAAAGCGTCCATATATAGCATTTTTTTCTTATCAACTTATGTTGTTTTTGTAAAAATCATCTTATTGATTCACCATGTATCTTATTTTCATAAATCTTGTTTAAGTTCAGTTTTTCCTTTATATTCAAACAACTCTTATCAATCACGATTTTCTCAGTAATTAACATCTAAATATCCAAATTTTCCATTTAAATACATCATCCCAGTTTTTTCATATTTCATATATTATAGAAATACTATACTACTTATCTATCATAAAATTTCCCTTTAACATCTTTTCTAATCAATTTATATTTCACTTCTATTTGTAAAAATTGATTTGTTAAATCACTATATATCCCTTTTTTCAGAATTCTTAAGCCTAATTTTCCCTCAATATTTCAATCATTCCTTAATCCTAAATATTTTCAAACTTAATTTATCTTTAAAATTCAAATTTTTCATTCACTTACATCATCCCAGTATTTTGTATCTTATCAAAAATACTATATTACTTATATCTCTTATCCCACTTATTCTAAAGCCCCTTTATAGCCAAAGTTATTTGTCTATTTAGCCATATTCAAACAAGTGTTTGCTCGTATAATATTCCATCTGGTAGGGCAAGTCAAATCTCTTAAGCCCGTCTCTGGCCTTCTTCCTTTGCCAAATAGTTTTCCAAATTAATATTTTCGACTTGTCAAACAGTTTTTGCATTTTTGTAGTTGTTAGGAGTAAAGGATACATAGTGCGTAAGATGTATGCTTTTTATCTCCGAAACAGTGATTCTCCTAGTAGTGTCCATTTTGTTAAGTCTTCTTTCTTCTGAGGTTTATTTTGACGTTCTTGTCAAGCCCCCAAGGGCTTGACATACACATGGGGACGAGGGAACACGATGGATACACCCCCCCCCACCCCGTGGATGCCGAGATACCAGCAGCCACAGCCAAGAACTACACCAGGCAGAGAGCCGGAGCTGCGCACCTTCCCGACCCGGCCATACTGGCTTGGGCGGCTGCAAACTCACTTCCTGATTCCACCCTCACCAAACATCAGCTGCTGCCGGGGCGCGCCGAACTCCAGCTGACGCCGGTGTGGCAAACAGTTATAGAGCACCGGAGAACTACCATTCCCAGTGCTGACTTCATTTCATCCTTGGAATAAAGTACTTGATGAGTTCGTTGTATACCGGCGTTCCAGTGCATTCTTTCTTCTTGCGGACGACGGCGGATACTCCTGACAAGTAAGTCAGCACTCACCCTCTAATACCTACTGCTGCGGTTCCCCTTTCACGTACTGTGAAGGGAGACATGGCGGAAGGCACTCAAGGAGCATCCCCGGTGGAGGGGGAGGCGGATACCGGCGGCATTGTGGATGTCGTCCCAGCGCCGGACCAGGCGGGGGAGCAACCTGTGGTGCGGCCAAAGCTGCTGCTGCCTGGGAAACAAGGCCCCGCAATGGACGAGACGGGGGCTGCGATGCCACAGGAGGAGTGGTGGCAGAGCCCCGTGGTGACAGGGGTGCAGGCACCCAGGCCAAAACCCACCCACACGGGGTGGCGGGAGAGGCGGATTACTACTGAAGATGACGAAGACTGGAGTTATTCCACGGCTCCAGGCCAGGATACGATGGATGTCCTGCGGAACCGGTTTGGGGAGGCGAGTTACAGACGCGGTTCTAGCACGTGGCAACAGGAGGAGGATTCCACGATGCGAACTACATCGTCCCGGTTCCGGTTGAGCAGCCCAAGACTGCGCGTACCACCTCCCGCAGGTGGGTCGCTGCCCACGGGTCTCCCGACGGGTGTCCCGTCGGGACACACACAACCGTTACACCAGGCGGGTCCCAGGAGTGTGGCTAGAGACCCCGCAGCGCACGGGGGTGTGGCACCCCAGGGTATGGCGCATGGATGTGTCAACGTCGCGCCAGGACAACCCCTGGGTCCGTGGGGTCCAGGGAATTTTTGGGCCCCCCCTCCAATCCCAGTAACGTTTGATGGCAACCCCGATCAACTAGCATTGTTCTTGGGCCAGGCCATAAGCCATTTAGATCAGTACGCTCAGCTATATACCTCCCAATGGGCCATGGTGGGCGCTGTTACTGCTGCCCTGCGGGGAGAGGCGGCTGCGTGGGCGGCTGACTTGTACAGCGACCACGCTCGGGAGGTGGGGAATGCCAGGTTCTTCTTGGACGCCTTGCATGCAAGATTCGAGGATCCCACCCGAGCGCAGAGGGCAGAAGCAGACCTCCTTGCACTACAGCAGGGGAAGCGCCAGCCATAGACTATGTGCGGGACTTCTGTAGATTGGCTGGCCGACTGTATTCCTCATGGCCCGAGCATCTACTCGTGCACCATTTCCGGGCTGGCCTCGACCACGAATTACGTCAGGCCTGCGTGTATCGGGGAGTTCCGAATAGGCTTCGGGATTGGTTTAAGGTAGTGGTCGAACTGGAGGTGGGCCTCAAAGAAGTACACAAAGGAGTGGGCAAGATCACCCGACCACGGCGGGCTAGCGATAGGCCTCGAGAGGGGGCCCAGGAACCACCACGGCCATCATCCAAGCCTAGTCCTGGGACTGGGGGAACGGGGTTCCGGTGCTTCCGCTGCAATCAGCCCGGTCATCGTGCAGCTGACTGCCCAGCGCCTAGCCCACGGAAAGCCGCACCCATCGGTAGTGCCACCCCGATGAAGAAACTGACGGAGAGTTCGAGAGACCCAGGGCAACAAGTTAGCCCGGGAGCAAGAAAAGGGTCCCCAGTGGCTACGGAATCTGCAGCGGTGGCGCGGTACCAACCCGATGACGACGAGGACAGTCCGGACGACGGCTCCACAGATCCGATGGTAAGTGACCCCATCCGCCCATTTGTACTACCAATCACCTTAACGAGTCCGGTAACGGGAGTGCGGGGTACATACCAGGCATTGATAGACACAGGTTGCACCCGGTGTCTGATTAGCAGGAAAGTGGCCGTAGGAAACGGCATCCGGATGTATAAGTTGAAACAGCCTATTCGGTTCGAACAGGTGGATGGGTCACTCTTGGAAGGGGCCCCGGCTACTCATATTACCGAGCAGGTTCGGATGGACTTGGGAGAGCATTGGGAACTCTTACGCTTCATCATTGTGCCTTGTATGACAGAAACTGTCATACTGAGGTTGGCTTGGTTGGACAAATGGACCCCCACGATACGGTGGGAGGGAGGGTATCGCAAAATACGTTTGGGGATAGGACCATCACCATTGGGGGGAGGTGCTGGAACTCCGGTCCCTGAAGTCCCCAGGACAGCGCAGCTCCAGGAGAAAGGGGAGGAGGCATATCCCAAGGCGTACGGAGATTTAGCGGAGGTCTTTAGTGAGAGAGAATGTAACCAACTGCCTCCGCATCGAGCGACAGACTGCGCTATCGAATTACTTCCGGGAGTCAAACTCCCAAAACCCCGGATGTATGCCATGACACCAAAGGAAATACAAGAGTTGCGCAAGTATATAGACCAGAATTTAGAGCGGGGGTTTATTCAACCAGCTCGTTCCCGGATAGCGGCCCCGGTGCTCTTCAAGGAGAAAAAAGATGGGTCATTGCGTTTATGTGTGGATTTCCGGGGTCTAAACGCAGTGTGTGTCGAGCATTTATATCCCCTTCCCCTTATGAAAGATTTGCTAGCGCATCTAGGGAGGGGTCGAATATTCACCAAGTTAGATCTCCGGGAAGCTTACTACAGGGTCCGAATTAAAGCAGGGGATGAGTGGAAAACGGCGTTTAACTGCCCATTGGGCAGTTTCCAGTTCCGTGTTATGCCTTTCGGACTGCAGGGGGCTCCCGCAGTATTTATGCAGCTAATAAATCAGGTGCTGCATGACCATCTATATCGAGGGGTCCTTGTGTACTTGGACGATATCTTAATATATACCACAACAATGAATGAACATGTTCAGTTAGTGAGACAAGTGTTACGCAAACTTCTTGATGCTCAACTATATGTTAAGCTTCGAAGTGCGAGTTCCACCAAAGGCAATTAGATTACTTGGGATATCGTATATCGGGGAAGGAGGTGGAGATGGACCCCGGTAAGGTACAAGCAGTATTGGAGTGGTAGGCACCCAAAACGAGGCGTCAGCTACAAAGCTTCCTTGGATTCGCAAATTTCTATCGCCACTTCATACCTTCCTTTGCCACCATAGTTCAACCTCTCACCAATCTATTGCGGACAAAACATCTCCCAGGGAAACCCCGTCCAGGTCAACCATTAGAATGGACCATGGACTGCCAAAAGGCATTTGAGGCTTTAAAAACCTTATTTGCAAAAGAGCCGGTATTGCGCCATCCAGATCCAGGTGTCCCGTTTGTGGTACAAGTTGATGCCAGTGACGTGGCTGTGGGGGCGGTGCTACTACAAAAGAATAAGACCGGGGTGTTACAACCCTGCGCTTATACTTCCCGAAAGTTTACGACAGCTGAACGGAATTGGGTGATTTGGGAAAAAGAGGCCTTTGCTGTCCGGTGGGCTCTGACGACGTGGCGACATCTTCTAGAAGGGGCCGAGTTGCCATTCGAGGTATGGACAGACCATAAGAACCTAGAGGCATTCCAAACCCCAAGACGCCTGGGACCCAAACATGTCCGTTGGGCTCAATATTTTGCTCGGTTCAAATTTATGTTAAAGTATGTACCGGGAGGAAAGAACTTTCTGGCGGACGCGTTATCGCGAATGCCACAGTATCGCAGTAAACGGGAGGAGGTCATACAAGCATTGATACCCCATACTAGGCAGGAGATGGCCGCTAGCATACATCAGAAGTCAAAAGCCGATGAGTTGGATGCTATGAGGGCTGCCATGCGAACAGATAAGTGGGCTCAGGAGCATTCAGGGTGGTTAACTAAGCGAGATGGAATAGAGTGGAAAGATGAGAGAATGTATGTACCGGAGACTTTGCGAAAAGTGGTTCTTCAGAGGGGTCATGACGCCAAGCAGACAGGGCATTTCGGGTTCTTGAAAACCCTACATCTACTGCGGCGACAATTTTGGTGGCCGGGACTGAAAGGGGACGTAGAACGATATGTCCGTGATTGTCATGTGTGTGCCAGTGCCAAACCCCGGACAGGGAAGCCAATGGGCCTGTTACAGACAGTGGCCGATCCATCCCGGCCCTGGGAGGAAATCGCTATGGATTTCATCGTAGACTTGCCTGATAACCGAGGCTACAATACAATTTGGACGGTAGTAGACCTATTTTCCAAACAGGCACATTTCATCCCGTGTAAAGGGCTGCCATCTGCACGGCGGTTGTCCCGACTGTTTATCCAACATATCTATCGGCTCCATGGAACCAGAGACGAATTATATCAGACAGAGGGGTGCAATTCACTGCACGATTTTGGCGAGACTTCATACGCCGGCTGGGCTCGGCACAAGGGCTTAGCTCAGCATATCACCCCAGTACCAATGGGGCAGCAGAGAGAGCTAACGCGGTGGTGGAGCGCTATCTCCGTAGTTATGTATCCTTCCAGCAGACCGATTGGGTGGATCTCCTGCCATTCGCCGAGGTAGCCTATAACAATACCGTCCATGCCAGTACGGGATATACCCCGTTTAAAGTGGTGCATGGTGTGGAGTTTAATCCCATCCCGGAATGGTCACTGGAACCAGATAGGGGTCGCAATTCTCAGACATGGCTTTCGCAGGTAACGGGATTGTGGGAGCGCGTCCGAGAAGCACGGAAAAAGGCTGAAGCAGCGGTCAAGATACAAGCCGATAAAAAGAGAGCGGAGCATGAACCCTTCAGGGTGGGAGACTGGGTGTATCTAGCCACCAAGTATCTCCGGCTACGAATACCATGTAGGAAACTGGGACCGAAATACGTGGGCCCATTCCAGATAACCAAAGTCATTAACCCAGTCACGGTCCAATTACGCTTACCAGCGGCGTTGGGGAAGGTTTATCCCATATTCCATTGTAGCCTCCTTAAACGAACACGGGGCCCCGCTTCAACCACCAGAGGCCCTGGGCCAGTCATGGGGTCCTTTTACAAAGTACAAGATATCCTAGATTCCCGAGTACGGCGTAGAAAGCTGCAATACCTTATACATTGGAAGGGATACCCAATTTCGGAGCCTACGTGGGTGGGGGCGGGGGATGTCAATGCCCCGAAGCTACTTCAGAAGTTTCACCATAGGTGCCCAACTAAGCCAGGAGGGGACCGGTGTAATATGACAAATGCAACCTCTTCTTTTCCTTTTTCAGGGAGAGGTGTGGTAGAAGGGGCCGCATGTCAAGCCCCCAAGGGCTTGACATACACATGGGGACGAGGGAACACGATGGATACACCCCCCCACCCCGTGGATGCCGAGATACCAGCAGCCACAGCCAAGAACTACACCAGGCAGAGAGCCGGAGCTGCGCACCTTCCCGACCCGGCCATACTGGCTTGGGCGGCTGCAAACTCACTTCCGGATTCCACCCTCCCCAAACATCAGCTGCTGCCGGGGCGCGCCGAACTCCAGCTGACGCCGGCATGCTGGGGAAATGCCGACGCACGGACACAAGAGCCGAGCGGGACAGCGCAGGACGGAGGAGAACGCAGCAGACACGATTGGAGGACATTTCAATCGTGCTCAGGGTGGACTAGGGGCGGGGAAGACTCACCAGTCGGGCGGCATAGCAGCTGGGGACAGATGGGGGGTGGAGACAATACACAGAGGCTGGGTGATGGGGTGGAGGATTGCGGAGGCGGGATAGCGTCGGTGAAAGGGGGAACACAGGGAGAGGGTGGGGCATTTATCCAAATTAGGCGGATGTCGGTTTGGGGGCGAGGGCATGGCAACAGGGTGTGGCAAACAGTTATAGAGCAACGGAGAACTACCATTCCCAGTGCTGACTTCATTTCATCCTTGGAATAAAGTACTTGATGAGTTCGTTGTATACCGGCGTTCCAGTGCATTCTTTCTTCTTGCGGACGACGGCGGATACTCCTGACAGTTCTAATGCATAAGATATCTTTTCCATATTTATTTTTATATCCAAATCTTGTAAGTTCTTTCTTATTTGTATTAAGTTATAATTCCCTTCATTTGTAGCTTTGCCAATTAAATCATTTTTTTCTAGTTTACATTCAGTTTTCTGATTTGTTTGTTCATTCTTTACCATCATTCTTTGAATGTTTTTTAGTGTAAATTTAAGTTAGAAGTGTATTCATTTATGTTATCATTTGTATCTGTTGTAGCATTGCATACATTTCCTCTTGGAAAATATTTGTCTTATCTTGGAATGTTGTTTATAGAGCTCTTTGATCTTTCAGGCTGAGTCCTTCAGGAGAAGATATTAAGTGTGGTTTTCTATCATTTTTTGATGAATATGTCATATCCATGTTGTCTCCCCCTTTCAATTGTCAACCAGTCAGAATTGCAGTTCACTATATTTAGCCACCTTAAATTCTTCCTGTAACTTCCCCTGTCAAAGATTAGTCATAGATCAAAGTTTTTTTTTCTGTAAACAATTCATAAATTTAGACCACAATCAAAGTATTTATTTTCCTTCAGACACTTTCCAATCTTATAGCTGGCCCAGTATACAATCTCTTCTTTGTTTCCTAGCAACTGTCTCCTTAAAGGTTATTAGAGTTCATGAGAACAGATTTTTCTTTGTCTTTAATGTGCTATGTTCTAATTGTCCATTAGATGTCAGCAAATATTTGTTTTCCAGCCCTTTCAGACACGAAATTATTTTTATTAATTTTTTTATAATTTCATCAAATTGTAGTATTTTAAATTTAATTTCAATATGTTTCTTTCCTCCTTAAAGGTTAATTTGCCAGTTCCGTCCATGAGGGAATGAGAATATAGTTCCCTCCTCTCACTTTCGGAGGTTTTCTTGCTTTGGGGATCTTTCCCAGGGACTTAGTTGCAAAATAAAGGAGAGAAGATCAAATACTCTCACCAATTCCAAGCACGCTTTTCACCGTTGTTCTGGCTAGTGCTCTTGGATTTCGGCTGCAGATAGCTTGGGCTAGATCCTGGCATGTGGTTAGCCTTTCTCCTGTTGGGTCAGAGGGCTTCCCCTGGATCAAAACAGAACATCCGCCACCATTCCGTGATCAATGGGTGGCCCTCTTCCTTTGCCACCTCTCCGGGGCGACTTCAGATCCATTTAGGATCCCCTGACAGGACGAAAACAGTTCCGGGATGCGGAGCTTCGCAAACCCATGGCCATGTGCTATGGCACAAAAACCGGAAGTCTGGAAAATACATGTTTTGCATACAAACAGGCTATCTGAGCAAACTTTGGGCATTTCCACAGAGAACTGGAAGTGTCACCTGAAATTCTGGGGAATTGACATTGTGAACATTACTGAAAAGAATGGGCTACTGAAAAGGATGGGCTGATTTAGTGCTTATACAGCAGCTTCCTCTGTTCCTAACTTCATTGCAACCTTCATACATGTGAATCAATTGACAAGTGTCTGAATTTTGATCAGGTGATGATGAGGATGCTACAATGGTTGTCAGTGTGAAAAATGGTCATAACTCACTTTTTTCAGTGCTGGTGTAACTTCGAATGGTCATTAAATGAACTATTATAAGTCAAGGAGTAACTGTACTGTACCTGCCCCTGCTTATAACTTATTCCCTTTCTACTGTTATATAGAGGGAGGGTTATTGTATAAGAATTAACTTTCTTAATTGTAATGGCACAGATACTTATTCATATGGTACGTGTATGCCTCTAGCAGCCACACAGATACTTCTTACACAAAACACTACAGAAGAACACAAATACACACATTCCCCTCCTTCCTTCTAGCAGAAACGGGGACAGGGAATCTATTAGACTGGAGATAGTGTTCTGAGCAGCTCAGAAGGCAAGAGAGGGCAATCAGGAAGACATAATGAAGAAAGGAAGGAAGGAAGGAAGGAAGGAAGGAAGGAAGGAAGGAAGGAAGGAAGGAAGGAAGGAAGGAAAAGGAGTCAATATCAGTCCTTAATATGAGTTAAAAAAATCACCAAATAGCCACTCGCCAAGCGCTTCTCAACAGAATGGCCACTAGTAGTTTCCACCTGCTGATCATTTATTTACAACATCATCTTCTATGCTTTTTCTTATCAAATGTAAGGTCAACTACTTGGGGATGAAGAAAGAGAGAAGATGGTCTCTAACCTTGGTATTTTCAAAATAAAAATTTCTAGCCGTTTCCATTATTCAAACTACTCCACATTCAATACATCATTTTGCTTCAGCCCAGTCTTGTAACTAACTAAAATCCACCACTTAGCCCAAAACTTCCATTGCTAAGCAAATCTGTTGTTTGCCCAATTTTATGATTTTTCTTGCCAACAATCCCTGAGGTTAAGTTAGTAACATGCTTGTTAAGTGAATCTGGCGTCTGCATTTTCTTTGCTTGTCAGAAAGCCGCAACAGGTCATCACACCATGCCAGGCACGGCAACCATCATAAATACATGCCAGTTGCCAAGCATCTGCATTCTGGTCACATGACCATGAGGATGCTGCTACAGTTGTTAAGTGTAAAAAACAGTCATAAGTCACTTTTTCCAATGCCACTGTAACTTCCAACAGTCACTAAGCAAATGGTTATAACTTGAAGACTACCTGTAGTTTTTTTTCATTCTCATGCGGGCTGACAGACAATGGTTTGAGTCAGGTCATTGAAGGATTAGTTAGAGCAGAAGCACATCAGATCAGGATTTTACAAATTTACAATGGCATTGTCATGGTTCCGATAGATGAAACCAATTAAAAGAGCTTCAAGGCAAAAATTTCTTCCTTAAAGAACATTTTACTCAGGAAACAAAGTATCGGCACTTACATAGTTGAACTCAAGACTAAAGTTCCCTCCCACCTGCAACAAAGTAACAAGTTGCAATTCCCACCCCAGAAAGTCTGTCATAAATCACATTCATCAATAATTCTAAACTGGCACACCTCCCAACTTTTCAACCCGCCAAAACTTTTTCTAACATTGACCTTGATTCTCACACAGTTGCAATTGTTATGACTAACTAAAATAGCTCAAGCATTCCCACTTCCCTCATTCTATATCTGAAAATACCAAACAACAGAAAAAAGCATAATAAAAGCAAAAGATAAAATGGCTATGGTTTCTCAGTTGCTGACAAGCAGTGATTTAAATTGCTGACAATTGTTTTAGATAAATTCTTAATGATCTCTGAATAAAAGGACATATACCTCATTAAATATTACTTCTGTAAGATTCTACAGTACTTCATCAATCAAGCAATCATTTATTTTTATTCCACTTTTATCATTTTTACAAATAACTGAAGGCAGAAAACATATATAATACTCTTTCCTCCTCCTACTTTCTCCATAACAACCACCCTGTGAGGTGGGTTGGCTGAGAGAGAGAGTAACTGGCCCAAAGTCACCCAGCTAGATTTCATACTTGAGGCCGGACTAAAAATCCCATGATTAAGATTTCTAAATGTCATAACCAATAATAAACTGACATGTACATACATTCATAGTACTATTTGAGCTTGGAAAAGAGGAAGAAGCCTCATTTTTATAGGAAAAGATTCATAATCAAGATTTGAAAGAAATCAACAAAGATACCAAGATTGCAATTCTATGCTTCCAAGCATAGAAACAAATCCACCAACTTTAGAGTAAAAGTGCATAGGATTACGCTGCCAGGATTTAAACAGCACAATGTCTGCAATCTGATACTGAAAATAGTAAAAAATATTCACCAATCACCAAAAGCATATTATTCCAGTAAATTTAAGACTGATTTAAACATATCCAGAGACTAAGGTTGCTTTTTTATAATCCACGATCACTGTTTATCTTTGTTCAGATTTAGTTTTCAAGACTGAAATGAGTCCCTGTGAAATCAAGAATATACATAAAAGGGAGAGAACATAAAACTAGGCTTCTCCCCCTTGCAGAGATTATTGGGGAGAGATCATCAAAAGCAGCCAATTTTGCAAGCTATAGTATTTCAAGAGAAATCGACTTCAGGCAAAGAAATACCCTTTTACTTCCCCTCTGACTAGTGAAAAAAAGTGGCTGTCTTCAAAATGAAATTCAGATTTCAGAATGATACAAAGTAAGCAGGTTCATCCTTCCATTAAAATGTGATTTTAAACTTTTTCATCAATTTCCAATTATTGCTTTTTCTTCAATTTCCAATGGTAAGGTTTTATTTTGTAAAGCCCTGATAATGTGAGGTGTTCAGTCAATAAGTCTTGTCCTACTCTTAGTGACCCTATGGACATGGCATGCCAGGCCTCTTCTCCTCTGTTTCCCAGAGTTTGCCCAAATACACCTTAATTGCATTGATGACATTATCTAATCAGAGGGGGTGGGTATTGTAACAGAAATTCATGTTATCATTTAAAGGGATTATGTATTTGCAGAGTTTGAGAAATCTTCCTTTCCTTGAATTTATCACTTGAACATCACACTTTTTAAAAGGTTTTCTCAAGGAAATTCACAAATTCCAGTAAATAAAAAAATTACTTCCTTCTTAAGAGTCACAAAGACATAATGGGAAATAACAATGGCTAAAACAGAAGGCTTCAGATGACATGTGTCAGGAAAGTCCAGGCTAGAGCTTCAAATTATTAGGATAACAAGAACACCTTGTTATTAAAGTGAAAGCTATTATTTTAATCATAGTGAATAATTTAATCAAGGACGCAAGCAGAAGCAGGAAAACGGAAGAGAAACGGAGTCTCAGCTTAAGTCCAAACAAAACAAGTCATCGGGCCCTGCATTCTCTCTTCCCTCTTCAGACTAAGTCAGAATACACGCCTCGCATTTCCGCAACAAAAACGCCCGGCGCGTTCGTCAAATGAGGACGGGGACCGCGGAGCTCCTCTTTGGAACAAGACCTCCCCTCTCCGCCCCTACGGACTAACGCGGCCATAACTTGTGTAAGCACGTGGATAAGGCTGTCTTTCTTCCGCCGCTTCTCGCAAGCAAAGGCAGTCTTATGGATTTTGCTCATTAGTAAGCTCCCTGTGTTGAGCGGAGCCCGCTCGGCCAAGCGCACACGGCCAGTCTGAACACAACTTTCAAGCGTGGCTCGCTTGGGATGGCGTTCTTATTGAATTCAGCGGCGCTCACTTAGCAGAAACTGCCATTGAATTGTGAAGGTCAAGCGCCCCTTTTCTTTTCAGACCCAGATGATTTATAACACGGATCTCATGAAGCAGAGTCGGAACTAGCCCGGGTTTTTGTTACACAGCCGCCTCGGGAGAACATGGCCTCCTCTTCCGTTTCTCTTCTCCGAAAACTATAGCGAACGCCTCAGTCCACGAACGCCCCGTTCCCCAACTCGGCTTCTCAGCCAGCTCTACTCACAGCTCGGGCGCCCTCTTCGCCCTGCTCTGCGTCTCCTCGATGCGGCAGGCGCCCTTTGGGACCCCAAACGATTTGTCTTTGGGACGCCAAGCGGCCTTTGAGTAACCAAACGTCACTACTGAAGTGACGTTAAGCTTGGGAGCCGCCCAGCTCCCAAATAACTTGGAGTGCATTCGATGGACGAGAGAAAGACCAGCAAAGTATTATTATTTGGGGGGGGGGGGAAATGGGAGGAGATATACTGTAATTATATTTGTAATTACATCCGTGTTGAAGTATGTTGGTAGTAGTTTATCTCAATTCTATAACCGGAATACGTGAATAAGCTCCTTTATACCTCTGATAGTTTTAGACCTTTCAGTTTAGGAGGGGGGTGGATAAGACTAAGTGGAGTTATCATTACAGCTCCCCTCGACTGTGATGCCCTAAAGAAAAGCTTTTTCTTCACAAGATGTATCTCCTTGTTTGCTTGGATGTCCTGCTTCTTCTATCATGCATCCATAGAAGTTAACAACCTACAGTACTATGAAATTGTATCACAAACTTCGTTTAAAAAGACAGATATTTAAAAGGAACAAAAATAAAAGTCATAACTTAAATGTTCTCTGGTCATATTGGTAGAGATTGGTGCCATTTAATTGTGATTAATTCTTTTATTCATTTTAGGTATTTTGTTATAAATATTTGCATTACATTACACTAGACAGTACTTTTTACATTAAGCAGTCTTCTAACTTTTCTTTATGTAATAATGAGTACTCATTTTCTGTTATAAAATATAAAATTCTGCCAGTTCCATAAAATAAGAGTTCCCAACTTCTTTTTTTAAACATTTTAATTTTTAGACTTTTATTAGGTAGAATGGTGACCAAAATTTAACTTTATCAAGCTATTTTTCAAGAAAAAGATTACACACTTCCATTGTTAATTTTTGTGGTAATTATTTCTGATGGTATAGCTTTTAATACATGATAAACTGAAGCAAAAGATTGTGAACTGACTGAAAAAAGTTTGTTTTTTGATTATAATATACAACATATTTCAGAAAAAAGCTAGCATAAGTACAGGTCTTCAACTTACAAAAGTTCATTTAGTGACTGTTCAAAGTTACAACGGCACTGAAAAAAAGTGATTTATGACCATTTTTATCACAACTGTTCAGCATCCCCTTGGTCACATGATCAAATTTTGAATGCTTCGTAACTGGTTCATATTTATGACAGTTGCTCTGTCCATATTACTTTCTGACATGCAAAGTCAATGGGGAAGCCAGATTCACTTAACAACCATGTTACTAACTTAACAAATGTGGCAAGTAGATTGTAAAGTGTTTTATTTAGCAACGTACATTTTGGGCTCAATTGTAGTTGTAAGTTGAGGATTCCCTATAGCAGGGGTAGGCAACCCAAAACACTCAAAGAGCCACTTGGACCCGTTTCCCACCAAAAACAAAACACTGGGAGCCGCAAAACCCTTTTGATATCTAAAATGAAGATAACACTGCATATATCCTTTTTTACCTTTATTATAGGTGTGTGTATGTGTATATGTGTGTATACACACACACACACACACACACACACACATATACACATTAAAAATAAAAGTAAAAATATGACTCTTGGGAATATCCATACTATTAAAAAAATGATCACCAAGAGAATGCTTTAAGAGAATAAAATTACATACACACACAGGTAAAAAAAGGATATATGCAGTGTTATCTTCATTTTAGATGTCAAAAGGGTCTCTCTCTCCCTCCCTCTCTATCTGCCCTTGGTCTGCCACTCCTCTTCCCCCACTCTCTCTCTCCCTCTCTCTCTCTCTCTCTTTCTCCCCCCCCCTCCTATCTGCTGCTCACCTGGCAAGCTTCAAGCTGTTGTCCAACAACCTCCGGGGTAAGCAACCTCATCTCTTTTATGACTCATGGACTTCAACTCCCAGAATTCCTGAGTCAGCCTAGCTGGGCTAGCTAGTTTTCTCCTGCCCTTCCTGCTTCCTTCAGAGACGCAGCAAAGGGAGGAGCTCCGCCCAGAAAGCTTTTCAGCTCCTCGGAGAACACTGTGAGTGCACTCTCTTTTACACACACACACACACACACACACAGAGAGAGAGAGAGAGAGAGAGAGAGAGAGAGAGAGAGAGAGAAGCAGGGAAATGCAATTGCCTCTCTCTGCAAAGGCAGAGGAGGCTGGGAGCCACAGGGGAAGGCTCAAAGAGCCGCATGCGGCTCCGGAGCCGCAGGTTGCCGACCTGTGCCCTATAGGAATTTACAACTTGGTAAGTAGGACCACAATGAAAATGCACTGACCTTCTGAATTGATGCAGCTCACAATGTGGACAGGCCATAGGCTAGTCAGCATAACTAAAATCACATACTATTTGACAGCAGCCTACAAAATACAGAGTATAAATTCTTGTTGATTTTCAGCATTAAGCAAAACAGGAAGATGATTAGGCTAGGCTTCAGACTTTTCAGGAGTAAAATAAAACTCAACCTTCCTTCCAAGCATTACCCCCTGAAAATCCCAGGCCTTTCTTTGCATGATGTCTTCTTCAGAAAGGCCTATTTGTCTCTCTGTGATCATTTTTGATATCTCACGGACAGTTTTCTTTTCTGACTTGCCAGACTGGTTGTTCTGATGAGGTTCCAAAGAAACTGCTTGTTAACTTACCAATTTTTGTATGTGATTTGCATGTTAATGTTTCCTGTAAGTCACCTTATTTATTTTTTTAAATATAAAGATAAAGTGGAATCAAGTTGTGGAAAGCCCACTGCTCTACAAATTATAGCCTGGTCTGTCGCTAAAAGAAAATCTTCATCTTCCATTAAAAGATTATTCTTTTACTTCGTGAATGCTTATTTTGCTGGCTTTAAGATGACATAATTATATAACTTACCTTTCCAAATGTTTTTATATTACTATAGGAAATTGCTGACAAAGATGGGAATAATAAAATTTTATCTTTTACTATCCCTTCCTTATCAAAACCTTCAATTTACCATGAGGTAAGAATACAATCGTATTCTTAGACTTCTGATAAGAAAGTAGGTTGAGTGTAACAGTTGTTTCTAAGAGAAAGCTGTCAGCTGATATTAAATTGGACTTTTTAAACTGTGTACAATAATTAGACCTTCCTTCTTGTTAGACTTTATTTGTGGTGTCTTGAAATTATGCCTAAATAATATTGTCACTATTTTATAATCCCTAAGCCCTCTACAATTGGATCCAGGGCTTTGACTGAGGGAGCCCTGTGTCAGCATGACCTCATCAGAGTCGTTTATAGTGACCTTCATCCTCAAAGAGAAACATTCACTGCACAAAACAGGTAAGCGACTGATGTAGTATATCTTACCATAACAGTCCAAATATCTTAAAAGAAAAATGTTTCTTGACTTCGAAGTGTGAGATAGTTGAATAGAGCAGGAAATATTAGCTTTGTCTATTGGGTAGTCTAACGGGTGCCTTCCAAACTCTTTAATAACCTGAATTTATAGGCACTTTTGAAATATAGGTAGTCCTCGACCTACGAGGGAAATTGAGCCCAACATTTCTGTTGTTCAGCATGACATTTGTTAACTGAGTTTGCCCCATTTTACGACCTTTCTTGCTACAGTTGTTAAGTGAAGCACTGCAGTTGTTAAGTTAGTAGTAAGATTATTAAATTAATCTGGCTTCTTCATTGACTTTGCTTGTCAGGTGGTCACATTACCCTGGGACACTGCGGCCATCATAGATATGAACCAGTTACCAAGCATCTGAATTTTGCTCACATGATCACAGTGATGCTGCAAAGGTTGTAAGTGTGAAAAACGGTTGTCACTTTTTTCAGTGTCGTAACTTTGAACAGTCACTAAATGAACTGTTGTAAGTTGAGGACCACTTGTGGTCATGGTCTTACTAAACTCAGGTTTCCGTTTTGTACATCATTGTGAATTCATTAACTGAACTCAAATTGTATTACTTTTGTTTGTATTTTGTATAAAGGAATTGGAGGCTATTTGTGTTTTTACTTTAATATTTTTTGCAATTTTAATTATCGACACAGACAAATAACAGAAAAATATGGATTACACATGGTAAGGCAAGACAGAGAAATAAAAAGATAATGAAGTAAAATAAATCAACAAAAGATAAGCTGACATTTAGTATGTAGTACCTGAGAACTCTAAACCACTAATCTCCTGATAGCACGAGTAGTTGCAAGAACCTGAATACCATATTAAATACTTCAGGAGACACATGAACTAAATGAAAGCAAGTTCTCTCTTTCTTGTTCAGTCAGAACAATTTATATAGCAGAGTTATTATTTCATGTGTGCACCAAACAATGTAAAAAGGGCAGGGTAAATAAATGTTAGTAATCGACTCAATATTCCTCATTTGATAGGGGCATAGTATCCCCTGTAATACCACAGAAGATAGAGAATTAACCCAGGAAAAACCTCTTTAATCAGAATCACTTGACTATTCAGTTCTGCACATCCCCGTGTAAAAAGGACGATGATAAACTGAAGCTTGTCCAGAGAAGAACGGTCAAGAAGGTGAAAAAATTGAAAATCAAGTCCTTAGAATAGCGGTTCCCAACCTTTTCTATACCCCGCATTCCTGGAACGCTTCTGATATACTCTTGCACCCTTATAAAAGTAATACCTGGTCTGAAGATGATGAAACGGAATATATACTCAATTTGAGCAACAAACTTATTTAAACAAATTGTGAATGGCGTGAACTAAAAAAATAAGAAAAAAGTTATACAAATTCAAATACGTGCAAACAGTCAATTTGAATTTAATGACCTTTTTGCTCCTGCTTCTTTATGATTTTGTCAAAACGTGGCACTTTGTTGCTGATAGTGTTCTCAAGTCTGCTTGTGAGTTCAGGCGATTTCTCAATTTTGTCTTGATTGACAAGAGAACTGAATCCTGCCTCACATAAATATGTTGTCGAAAATGGGATAAGGACACCCAGTGCTTTTTCACAAAGTCTTGGAAACCCATCTACTGCTGAACACCAATACTCCTCCAAAGTGTTGCTTTCAAATTTCATTTTAAGATCTGACTTGTCCGCAAATCAAGATCTTCCTTCAGCTTATCATCATCTGACATTTTCTCCAAATTGTAGGAATATGGATCATTCTTCAGAAATCTTCAGGTCTCCAGCAGCAAAATATCTATCAAACGATTCTGACAGCATTTCCAAATGAGCCACGATTTCTTCATGCACAATTGGAATCATAGATCCATGAACATTGACCATTTTTTCAAGTAAGGGAAAATTTGAAAAATTACTTCTTTCCACCCATTGCTACCAAAGAAGAAACTTTTCTTTGAAAGCATTCAACTTTTCGCAACATGTCAATCCAAATACTAAAATGGCACTGATTCAAGTATGTATGGGGCAGGATAATGGAGCATCTTCTGGAACATAGTAAATCATCTGAGATTAGTCCTTCAGGAGGATTTTATACCGTTGTGCTTCCAAAGCTCTATCCCACCTTCTGAAAAACAGGGCCTGGAGAGTTCTTAAGTGGGATAAATTCATCATTTTCTATATAAACATTCAGCAAATACGAAGTTTGTAATTTATAATTGAAGGTAGATCACATAGCAACGGTCGTCATCAATGTCCATTTCCTTTGGGGCTTTCCAGACTTCCCTTTGTAACTCATTTGGCTTTTGCCTGGGCAGAGTCAAGGCTGGGAAAGGAAGGACGCAAACAGTGAGATCCAGGAAAATGGAGCCTCTTCTCTTGGCTTACTGAGACACCAAACTTGCTTGCTACCTCAATTCTGGCTCCTGAAAAATTAACTGGAGTTGCGAAGTTTAAAATGCACCAAAACTTCAAGTCCTTTTCCCGAATTCATTCATTAGAAGCAGCCGCGATACTAAAACACGCAGGGAACGCTCAGGACCAACGGACCCTCTGCGATTAAGTGCTCAGAAAACTCCTGTCTGGGCACAACAGAGCGATTTTCTCTTTAAAAAGCTCACGAAATTCTGGTGCTCAGTTTACATTTTGAATTTCCAGCTTGGACCCCTCCAGGATTGACACAGCTTTGCTCCTCCTCTTGCAGCGACCTGGTGGGAAATGAGCTTGTTTGTATCAGTGGCTGGGAATGCGCTGTCCCCACCCCTGTGAATGTTTTATCCCCGACCTGGTCAGCAGGTTTAAAACAGTTATAGTGAGGCCAGAAATCGTTCCCTGCCCTTCCCTCTTTCACAGCAGTTACGTTTTTAAAGAGGGTGTAAATATAAAGGAGGAAGCTGCCTCGACATCTATTTTTTCATCTTCCGGATAGTTGCATCACATACACTAAATGGGTAAAGGAGTCCACTTGCGGTCTTAAAGAGGTGAGGGGTATGGAAAAGAGATAGTTGGGTGACCGAAGGGGCGGGGAGAGACCCTCATGTGGCCGAGATCTGCTGCTGCTGGGCGGGGGAAGGGAAGCGATGTGGATCCTCTCCTTTCGCTTGCAAACTGGAAAAGATGAGCGGACGGCGGAAATCAACGCATAATATTGTGGGGGCCCTACTCCCACTCCTGATTTCTGAGTGCTTTTTTAAAAAAAAATTCCCCAGAGAGCTGTTTTCCCTCCCCCCAATATACAACTGATTAAAAGTAAAAGTCACATGTAAAATCCATGTGACTTTTCCAAATCAAAATATTTTATACACTTTAGCCCGAGATTAGATACTGATACAATTTTTATGGTACTGAATTAGGGAGAAATATGACCGAGGTGATAATTAGGTACTAACCCATTAGGTGCTAAAACTAAACTTTCGTTCTGCTCTCGAATCTCTATCCCTTTTAAAAACCTTATCTTGACTCCAGCCTGAAGAGTTGAGGAATGAAGGGAGCAAAAAATTAATATCTTTCTGCCGCTTTCCCCCCTGAACTAAAGGGGGAAAAAAAGTCATCTCTAAAAGTTGTGCAACAAAATGAAGGAACCTGGGTCTTTGCAAGCTTTAGCTCTCCTGAGCACCCTGTAGAGTCCAGCTAGGACTTAAATGCTAGATTGTAGATCGCCCTCTACAGGCAGTCAGCCAGACAGCTAAAGCCTGCCAAGAGTGTCCTCCATTTTGCTGAACAACTTTTACACATGCCTTTTTTTTTAGAGATGACTTTTTTCAAAGTTGTTGGCGAAACAAAGGGAAACAAAATGTCACTTGAACCAGACAAAAGAAGTTGGCCCTGAGCACATGAAACACTTCCTCCCACCAACTCCCATCAACAGCTGCCAGACTGTTAACGAGGCAAGAGTAGCTGCCAGTCTTGTGAATCAAAAAGCAAAGACTGGGGGATAAAAAGGATCCTGAAGTCTGCCCACTCTTTGCAGTCTTTAGTTGCAGACTTGATTGCTCTAGCTGGTACCTGGCAGCCTAGTTGAGAAGGATGTGTATAAGTGTGAATGTTTGTGTGTGTGTGGGGGGGGGGGAATAGCAGGTAGTCCTCAACTTATAACAGTTCATTTAGTAACCCTTCAACATTACAGTGGCGCTGAAAAAAATGACTTAACGACTATTTTTCACACTTATGACTGTTGTAGCATCCCCATAGTCATATGATCAAAATTCAACCGCTTGGCAACTGGCTCATATTTATGACAGTTGCAGTGTTCCGGTGTCTCTTGATCATCTTTTGCCACTTTCTGACAAAGTGAATGGGAAGCCAGATTCACTTAACAACTGTGTTGCTAACTTAACTGCAGTAATTCATTTACCAACTGTGGCAAGAAATGTCATAAAATGGGGCAAAATTCACTTAACAACTGTCTCACTTAGCAACAGAAATTTTAGACTGAATTGCAGTCATAAATTGAGGACTACCTGTAGCTCCCCGAAGGAGACAGACAAGATTCCTGATTTTGTCCACCCTGCTTATATGTCTGTTTCTTCTTTAGCTATAAAGCTGCTTCAGCCTGGTCCTACAGTAACAAGTTTCCAGCAACAAATAAATCACTCCTTCTCACTAGGTCTAAAACTAATTACTGAAATAATATCAATCAAACAATTAACAAAATAATTAATTTACATTTAAAAAGGAAAGATTTCCCCAAGAATATCTATAAATATATAAGATTGTGATAGTCTGTCCAGCTTAAATAGAGAGTGGAATAAACAGACTGGAGAGGCCAGACTCCCCTTAAGTTCCTTGAAGGCTTTATCTGACTGTTCCCAAAAGAATGCAGTTAGTCTGGTGAGATTCTTGTAAATAAGTAAACAACAGTAAAGAAACTACTTTGATCAGTTCACATTGTCATTCTGGTTCTTTGCATCTGACAAAGACTGAAATGTTCCTGACTAGCTTCCACAGAAAAAAAAGTATTAACCAGCACCAAATATGCAAAGTAATTGAAACAATTTTTAAAATACAAATGCACAATACGCATATCTCAAGATACAGAGATGAAATACATACATACTTGTATATTAGACAAAATTACTAGTATAGTATTACTAATTATTATAACTATTATAATACTCTCCAGGTTAATATTTAGTACTGTATATACGCTACAGAGCTCAGAAGCCCCCCCCAATTTCTAGCCTCATTTTTCAGTGCAATTTCTGCAAGAAGATTCTTCCAACCAAGCACTGATACTTCTTTACTTGTGGCTCAAAACATTTACACTGTACTTTACTCATTACCCATTAGTTTTGATTATACTTGCATGCTGAGACAATTATGTTGCCTCGCAACAATCCATCTTGGATTTTGTTTGAACCTATATTCATAAGCAAGACAGAAAATAATATACTTTTCTGAGGGAAGCTTTGAGAAAGATCATGACAAGTTATTTAAATAAGGCACATATTCAATGGTATCGATGATGTACAATAAGATCTTAAGTAATACATTGTAGGAATAGCTATTTATTCTTACTAGTTCTTTCTTTTCCAAGATCAGCAATTCTCTGAATTACTTAAGTTTAAAAATACAAAATGTTCCTGAATACTATTGCGATGCTGTGCTTGACTCTCCAAGAAAATCTGATAAATCTCAGAAAAGCTTCTCAAAGGCCTTTACTTGTCCGTCAGGAAAAGTTTTTTCCTCAGGGTGTGCTTCAATGAGAGTAAGTACTGTTCTGCAGGATTAATCCTATTCCATTCATAAACTCTGTTGTTCAGCTCCAAAAAAATATCCAACAGAGGCAGCTTTCTGCATAGAAAAAGGGGAAATGAGGGAGAAAAAAATATCTTAAACATAAGATTATATAACTTTTATAAATAGGTAAAAGCTGCAGGTGAACAGCTCCATATTTTGCAAAACTGCCCAGTTCTGTTCTTTAGCTAAAGGTTATTCAACTATCTTAAGGCACACTTGGACTATGCAGTATTTGGGGTGTTTGAGCATGCACAGATGCAAACACGGCATCTCCTTGCAAGGGACTTTACTTCCAAGTACCATAAATGCCGGCGTACAAGGCGACCCGGCGTATAAGACGACCCCCATCTTTATAGCCAGGCCGCATTCCTAGAACGTCGTCTTATACGCCGGAAACTACCAGTATTTCCGGCGTATAAGACGACTCAGCGTATAAGACGACCCCCGTCTTTGGCGCCGATTTCAGCGCTCGCGGAAGTCGCCTTATACGCCGGCATTTACGGTAAATATCTTTAAGAGAACTTGAGGCTTTGTGTTATGTTTCACATGGCTTCTCCCAAGTAAGCAACACTCCTTGTATTACCTGGAGGACGTAACAGAGTAACATTTATTTTTTGAGGAATTCTTCAAGACGTTTTCCCTGTTCTATACATGGGACAAGAAAGATGTGTTTGTATCAATGTTTCCATCGCTTGTCTGAAATAGAGGCCTTATGTGTTTATGGCAAGCAGTGGCTCCAAGTCCTCCAGTTCCCTTCTATAAAGTAATGTATATGGAGGACATTGCTCAGTTACAGGGAAACCACTACATTTCTATAGTGTACTTTGACACGTGTCAAAACTGTCCCACTTCTGTCTCTTCCTGCAGGGACCAATATCAATGCTGTACTTTATTGCTGTAAACAAGCATTGGCAGAATGCTTTTTTTCATATTCCTATCTATTTTCCATTCTCCCATGGAATAGCATGAACTCCTGCGTGGCTAGTATCTGACATAAACACCTACCTACCTTTTCTGAGGATCCATCAGAAGGTTAGCCAAAGTGGAAAGATAATAGGATGATGAGCATGGGGATCTCTCCAGTGCAGAGGCATCCAATGTGCAGTGGCTCCAGAGAATGTCTGCTACTTGTGGGATTGTGCATAGATCTCCATCTGCTTCTGTCAGGCTGGCATTCCCTTGCCAATTTGGGGGCTCAATATAGTTCTGGATAAAAAAGAGCTTTGGTTTCCCTAAGAGATCAGGGCACCTCTCACCGGTAAAGAAATCCTTCAGCCTTTCCAGTTGAAATCCTGGGACACTATGGTCTGTGCAGAATATATGTTGATGGTCCCCTCGACTGACAAGCACACAAACAAAACAATCTGCATCTTTGTGAGCTCTTAACCTTGCTACCTCATGCAAATCATGCATCACTGCATGCATATTCAGAAACCGTCGACAGTGAACTTCAAAATGTAGTGATTTAAAGGCTTTCGTCAACAAATCTACAGAAAAAGAAGCAGGAGCAAGAATACCGGTCAGTAGGTTAGAGTCTAGGCTGAGGAAGGGTGACTGTTTTAAGATCCAGTTGTTGACCTTTATTGGCCTCCTGCCTGTCTTAATTACAAGCTAGCAGACATTTTTAGCTGTAGTCACTTGCTAAATTTATTTCATCATCTTCCCCATATATATATTCTTGATATTGTTCTATCCTGAGGGCTCACTATCTCTTACATTGCCCTTGATTACACCTCAACCTGTTCATATTACATTTTCTTACTTTATATTCTGCTTTTTCCTTAGAGTACCTGTACAAAAACCTTTTTGAGAGGGAAGATTGCAATTTCATTGAGCCAGTTTGGTCTAATGGTTAAGGCCTATGGCTAGAAACCAGGAGACTGTGAGTTCTAGTTCTCTATTAGGCGTGAAAGCCGGCTAGGTGACTTTGGGCCAGTCATTCTCTCTCAGCACAACCCACCTCAAGGGTTGCATTGTAGAGAAAATAGGAGGAGGAAAGGAAAGAGTATTAGGTATGTTCGTCGTCGTTTTTTTTTTTTTTTAAAAAAAGGGCAGGATAAAAATAAATAAAACAAAATATAAACACTTTGTTTTGTGGTATGGTAATTTATATTGTGTGAATAACTCTAAAGTTCAGATTTTTTTAAAAAATATCTCCCCATATTTTTTCTTTTCTGCCTTCTCCCCTCATGCCAAAATTTTCTCTAACTTATCCTCTTAGGAAAAGTCTGTGTTACTCAGTGTAAGATTGTGTAAATAACCATAATTGGGGGCTATGGCAATCTAACCTCTGGCAATAAAATTTAGGAAGACTGGTGAGATCATTCTTATAATTAATGTCCCTAATTTATACCATTATCATTAATTTGGCTTTCACAAAGGTTAACTGATCTACATATTCAGGAGAAAGGGCAAGACTACAGAATTCCTCCATATCGATTTGATACCAATGAGACTGGCAGCTGTCTCTCAGCAGCAGAGGATCAAGACCTATAAGGAAAACCAAATGTTCCCCCCAAAAATGTATTTCGCACACTCTACTACTTATTTTTAGATACCATGCTATTGTGAAAAATTATGCGTACCAAAATGATATAAGAGTACATGCCTGCCCAAATGAACGTAGTGTACCAATTAATGTCTGCCAGGAAGGAGCAACTTGATTTCCATTTCACTTACCTGCATCATTGCCAATGCAGTCAATAATCAGGCAGACTCCTAAAGGTTTGCTTTGCATTCTGTACTTGTTACAGCCCTGCAAAAACAACATCATGAATGAAGCCTCTTACTTTAAAATCATCAGCATAGCACACTTCCCATCTTTGCATCATCTATTTAATTTTGCCTCTGTGCGGCAGAAAACGGTAAAGAATAACGGCTTCTCAGAGTCCTTTCTAAAACATGGGCCTTGGGAGAGCTGTGCAGTGCTTCAGATTCAAAGGCACAAAGGGTCTTTTTCTGTAGGGTCTGTCTGCCAAACTTTAAACCAAATAAGGACTTTTCCAGAATTACACTGCAGCTGTAGGGAGCAGACATAAAAGATGCAATGGCAGTCAAGAAGTTGCAGGGAGGTACTTGCACATTGTTCACACTAACCAAAAAGCAATCTTCTGCCTTTGCCTTTGAAGCACTGCACAATTTTTAACATTTTGCCTTGAACTAAGGCAGTGGTGGCGAACCTATGGCACGAGTGCCAGAGGCGGCACTTGGAGCCCTCTCTGTGGGCATGCACATTGTCACCCCAGCCCCCCTCCCCCCTCAGCCCCCTCCTCACCAACAACCCCCCCGGAAGAAAGTCACCCCCAGGCGCAGAGCAGCGCAGCCAAGCACATGGCAGCTGGGCAGCAGATGATGCTGCGTGGGGCGGGCGGAGGGCGTGGCCACCATGGTGCTGCAGGGCCACCTGGGCGATCTGTGGTGAGCCGTGGATGGCCCTGAGGGCAGGCAGAGCACGGGCAGAGCAGAGCGGGGATGGGCGGGTAGAGCGGAGACGGGCTGGGGCGGTTTTTGAGCACTCAGTCTCTAAGTTCGCCATCATTGAACTAGGGTATTCTGCGCAGGCTGCTTTCTTTGTGTAACTCTACCTGGGCTCAATACTATACTGATAAGTATACTAGGGCTTTCTAGAAATGTTACATGTACAAATAGACACATATTTTTGCATGTGTGTAAATACATAACTATAATTTGAGTCAGAAAGTTTCTCACTGGGAGTAATTTGGGTAGTGCCACAGGCCACACTCAAGTATGGTATGAAGTGTATGCAAACTTGGAATGAAGGGTTATAGATTGGACCCCAGCTGCCAAATACTCATAGACTGATATAAAAATTAATTGTCATGCAAAGCAAAAAACCAATTGCAGTAGGGAGCATAGAGAAACTTAAGGAGGCTGGATTTCTTATAATTGGCTTTCACGTTCTTCTGTGTTCATTGCTGCTTACAGCATGCCACTTTGCATGCCACTTTGTTTTCGCTTTCACTTTCCATAGTGGGGAACATGTTGCAATAGTTCCACTGTTTAAAAAGGCAAAGGAAATATAACTTAACTGTAATAAACCAAACAAGGCAGACACTGAAAGTGCAATCAGTTTCTGCCTAATGCTATAGCACTCTTTTAATTCCTAAAAAGCTTCCATGTTAAACAAAAAGATATGTACTGTTTATCGTAATTTTGCACAATACCTGTACTTCTGTTTCTGGAACGGATATGTGAATCTGTTCTGCTGTAGATATAATAAAAAAGTGTGTTAGTTGCATTCTGCCTACATTCTTCAGAGTAGGAAAGCTAGTGAAAACTCATGCAAGTTTATATAAAGTAACAATCCTCTCCAACCCGTTAGTCTGCATAAGCGTTAACTACAATGCCTTTCACACTGGTATCTACTGGACGTGCTAAATAGGAACCGGAATCGAAGTTCACATATTTAAATGACAGTAGGTTAGCAGCAAAGCTTTAGGATACAACATTTTTAACTAGCCAAATTATCTTGCCAACTCTAACTTTGTCAGATGAAAATAAAACACCCAAGAAAGCATGAGTGACCGAAAGGCTGACATATGGCTCTTTTTTTTTTTTTTTTTTTATTGAAAATTTTTACATTTTACAAAAACAAATCCCCTTCCCATACCCCCCCCTACCTCACCCCCCCCCTTCCCAACCTCCCAAACCCTCCCCTGGACTTCCCAGAGCTGAGTACAGGCTTAATTAAAAAAAAAAAAAAACTTAAAACACTTTTAAAACCTAAACAAATTTAAATACAATCATCATTCTATATAAGCTCCCTCCAAAAACACAAATTTAAACATTACTTTCTTTGAATATCTATATCTATAATATAAAATCTAATTTCTCCCTCTTTCTTTATCCTAAAACGAAAAAATAAACATACAAATCTTTGTTATACCATTAAAGCTAAATACTCTTAAAGAACTTAAAGTAAGTACATATTTCCTTCAATCTTCATAATCTTCTCTCCTATCCAAAAAGAAAAAAAAAAAAAAAACAAAAACTTAAAAAACCTATAAGTCCTAAACAAATCTAAGCACATTTAATTAAACAAATTATTTTGTCTTAAAAATATTAATAATAATATTTAAAAACTAAAAACACTTTTAAATCCTAAACAAATCTAAATACAATCATCACTCTATATAAACTCCCTCCAAAACCACAAATTTTTAAAATTTAAAACATTAGAATCCACTCACTAAAATAAGCAAATTATAATCCCTTCAAAACACAAATTTAAACAATATTATCATTAAAGGTTCAAAACTTAAAACAACAAAGTTAATAAACACATTAAACATTTCAATCTTCACCAATAACTAATTCCATCCGTAAAAAACTACATCCTTATCAATCTCAATTATATTAGTATTATTAATTATTCACATTCCAGTTTTTTCCATTCTCCATTCTTCCATTCTTCCATTTCCCTTCTCCATTCTTGTATCAAACTCGTAAGAAATGCTGCAAGTTCTGCCTTAGGAGACTGCTCCAAAATTCCTGAATCTCCCATCGACTCCGAAGCCAATAAGGGTTCCTTAAATTCCTCCTTGTATTGATCTTTACAATTGTAAGTTGTACAAGTTATCCTCTGCCCGTTCCTCTCTTGTTGATGCCCCTCAGACTGAGATTTCCCAGTTTCCATTTCAGGCAACAATTCCACCCTTAAAGATTGCTCCAAAGACTTTGTAGGTCTAACATCTCCCAGAGATTCAGAAACCACTAAATATGAAACTTCCTTAACCTTCTTCTGTTGCTGCTTTTCTTTGGGATTATATACTGCACAAGTTGTCTTCTGCTCCTCAACCTGGACTTGTTGAGGCCTCTCACACAAAGATTCTCCAGTTTTCATAAATATAGGCTCTTCAAACTGTGATTCTACATTCTTTTCTTCCAAAGCTTTAAACTTAATTGATGGCGATGCACATACCCCCAGGACCGAAGTATAAAAATCTTTTGCTTGAGAAACAGTATTAAGTCTATAACATGTCCCCAGGTAATTCACCACCATTCCAATCGGAACATCCCATCTGAATGAAATTTTTCTCTTTTTAAGTTCATTTGCTAAAAAAGCAAACTCCTTTCTTCTTCTTAAAATTTTAGATGGGATCTCTTTAAAAATTATAACATCTTGTGAAGCAATTTGAAATCTCTTCTTATAATAGGCTTGCACAATTTCATTGCGTAAAGATCTTTTACCAAAGTAAATTACCACATCTCTTGGCAGATTCTTCTGTGCTGCCACCACAGAGTTAACCCTAAATAATTTTTCAATTTCATTAAGTATTCCCTCTTTTTCTTTATTCAAAATCAATGCAAAGTCCTTTGCAACCATCTCCTTCAGATCTCCTTGCAAAGACTCTCCCAGGCCTCTAATTCTTAAGGCATATTCCATTTGTCCATATTGAAGCATAAGAATCTCATTTTCCATTTCTTTTTCCATACTTTCAATTTTCCCCTCCATTATGTCCACTTTTTCAGCTACCTCTTCCACATGGGAGTTCACCTTTTCAAGAACAGAAGCAACACCTTCTAAAGCCAAAACAAAATCTTGTCTCAAGATCTTATTGTTTTCCTCTAAAATCTTTTTCATTTCTGCCCTAATTTGAATTATAACATCTCCCATCATGTCTTGCAAGTCCTTCATAGTTATTAGCTGACCCCCAGAAGAGGGTGAAACTGTTGATTTAGAAACTGTAGAAATCCCTGGACGCTTTGGAGCCATCTTAAAGAAAAACCTTTAGTCCTTCTTAAGCAATTATAAAAATTCCTTCAAAAATCATAACTCCCTCCAAAGAAGGTCATTATAATAAAAAGAAAAAAGGGAAAAAAAGGAAGAGAAAAAGAATTAAAAAAAAGTTTTACTCCTTCTTAAAAATTACAAAAAATTAAGCAGAAAAAAAGTCCTTCAAAAAAGGGTCATTACAATAAAAAAAAAAGGGGAGTTCAAAGGAAAAAAAAAGGGAGAAGGAAAAAAAAAAAAAATTAAATAAAAAAAGTCCGTTCCAAAAAAAATACTTAGAGATACCAAAAACAACCATTCCAATCATAAGGAAATAAAAAGAGAAAGGGAAAGGAAAGAAAGAAAAACACCAAAAAGCCTGCCGGTCAGCATTCTAACTTCCAGAAAAAAAAACACCGAGGAGTTTGCCGATCGCCATTTTACTTTCCCTTTCAACAAAGAAAAAAAATAAAAAGAGAGAATAAAAATAGAAACAAATCTTAAAACTTAAAATCCAAATAAGTCAAAGAAAGCAAAAACTAAATCCTCTACTCAGCTCTGTCCATTTAAAAAAAAAAAACTCACCAGTTCTCTTTAAGCACGGAGGTGTTTGCGGCGGCTCGTTTTGTCCCTGAGGACAAAAACAGCTGGGAAGCGGAGACAAGTCTGAACTCCGTGGGAGCACTCCTTTCACCCCCCCAAAAAAAAAAACTTGGGGGGTGCGAAAGAGGCTCTACCACTATTCAGACACTCTCTACCCCCCCCCTTTGCCCGGGAGGGGGATTTTGAACCGCTGAACAGCTGATATCTGCTGTTCATAGCGGTTCTTACACTTACCCAGGAGGACGGCTACAAAGTAGCCGCCATCACGCACGCAAAATCCACCGGAAGTCCCGACATATGGCTCTTAAATGAGATTTTTAAACCACATTGAGTATATACTGGAAAAAGGTTCTGTGATGAGTGTGAAACTGGGGATAATAAGAATTTATCCGAAAAAAGATGGGCAGTGAGTAGAGTGCTGGTTCTGGAAAAAAAAAATCACACCAGTTCAAATGGTTTTTTTTTTACAAATATTAAAAAACAAAACAAAATGCAAGATGTATTATTCCCAAGTAATCAGAGACAGAATGGCTATAAAGATACAACTGGGCTTACCCTGGACAGCACAGGCTCCGTTCATTACTCTTTCCCTGTTCACAGTCTGTAAAAATTAAATATCTAATCACATTTTGTTTCTGTTGGTAAACTTTTATATTTGTCTTTGTGACAGCAAAAAAAAAAAGCAAATTCTAGACAGGTAATTAGGAGAAAAGATACAAAACATAAACTGCTTAATAATAATTTTGGCTTTCAAATATGATTACAAAATCCATTCAGAGTAAATCAATCGATGGCTCTAAGAACTAATGGAGCAGTCTTTTTCGCAGCTATTATATGGTACTTCTTATCAGTTTTTTACAGCCTTCATAAACTGCTTGAAACATTTGACTAATTAAGATTAAAAACAGAAGGCTAGACTGAATAGACTTTTCTCTAATCTGGCTGATCATTTTTTTGTTCCTGGTCCTGCACCTTTCTCCAAGGAAGATATATACCGGTAGATATATCCGCTTGCTCTTTTGTAGTGGGAATATCATATGGCCTGCACTTGAAGCACTCTCAAATTTAATCTCACAAAGTACCACCGCAGCTTTCAGATGATTATCAATCACATCAATTTAAATACAGTAGTTGCCCATCTTGCAATGGCATTTTTTTTTTAACTATAGTAACTAAAAGCATGCCAGAAATACAGTCTGAAAAAGAAGAAATGCTACTCTGGGGCATGGTGACATCTGTCCTAGCCACTCTTCTTAAAGAATTTTTGTTTTCAGCATGGCAAGAAGCAGGTTTTTGGAGAAGCAGCTGAGAATGGAAGGATTTCTGTGCATCCCAAAGGACTGCCTGATTTTACACAGACCAAGAATCCTTTCAAGTGCAGTGGTTGTATGTGGAATTCTGAGAGACAACCATGGGTGATCTCCCAAAATGGTTACCATTGGGAAGGGGGATATATCCCTTATTAAAATAGCTGTCCTAACAGGTAAAGGAATTCTCAAACTGCCATTTAACAAAAGACTTGAAATGCTCTGTAAATCACCCCTGGTTTCTCTTGATCAGATGGGCAAATTTCAAAACAAAACACGGTATCAAAAAACTTTCTGAGAAACAAAGATAATGATGGGAATCTGACTTTGGCTTAAATGCCTGTTCCCTCTTTTAAAATTGTTGTTTGTTTGAAACATCTCCAATAGACTACACAAAAAGATACAAAGGGGGAACAGAGTTCTCTGCTGCTCTCATTAACACAGTTGCACAATGGATGAGTGCAAGTTTTAAGCCAACTCACTGAGGCCACAGATGATATTAGAAAATGATCAATCCCATGCAATAGATTCCTCCTTTTCAATGGCTAATGGCTGCAATTTGTCTATAATCTCAACTCAAGAGTCAGAGTTTGACTAGAATACTCATAAGCTAGATCTTGCCAACTTCACTTAGAAAGGATCAAACACTGCCATCTCATCAGTTCCCAGTAGTTAGACAAGTTTTTTTTACAGCTTCTTGGCATTGCATACTTCAGAAAACCCTTTCTCCCCAAATTGAGGAAACTATCTAATTACAATGCACTTACAATGCACTTACCTTTGGAGGGTCAGCTAGAGATAACTTAGGTAAGGATGTCTGAAGAGTCTTTGCATTCATAGGTGGAATGTGCACTAGAGCCAAAAATGGAACAGAGGTCTCAGAGATTACATCAAGAGTGATATTATTCTGAAAAACAACTATCCTGCTCAATTCTCTTCCATCTCTATATGCTAAATATAGTTTCATTTAAAAGTCCATTGCTACATAGGTGATTCCAGAGCCTTCCTTAAGAAGAAATCCTATCTTTTGATCAGGGAATGCTTATGTTTCTAGTATTTATAAGAAAAGGTTCTTGCTATTAGGATTATGGGAACTGTTAAATCTATCTATGTGGGTGCTAAGAGTCACCATCTCACTGGCGTAAATCAATGCATTTAATAGCCTGTAAGAAGATGAAAGTAGAAGAAATACAGGTAGACCTTGATTTACAGCCACAATTGGAATCAGAACCTTGATTGTTGAGCATTCCGTGAGACATCCACATGACCGCTTCATTCAATAATTGCAGTCTCGGCTCTCCTAGCTGTGGTATTTAAGCAACCATGTGAATTGTTAAACGGACAAAGCAAAACTGCTGCCTGGAGAAGAAGGCCAGACAGCTCCCCTCCATGTGTGGAAAGACCCTGCCTTTATTAGTTTTACAAATAACGCAAGGAGGTGAACATATCCAACATACCTTCCTCTTCCTATTTTCCCCACAGCACCACCCCTGTGAGGTGAGTTGGGCTGAGAAGGAGTGACCGGCTCAAGGTCACCCAGCTGGCTTTTATGTCTGAGGCAGGACTTGAACTCAGTTGCTTGCTTTCTAGCCTGGTGCCTTAACCAAACTGACTCTCGAGACCAAATTGTTGCCCTACTTCTTAATATCTTAATAACTGCATTAAGAAAAGTATGAAGCCATGAAACTAGTTTCTAGGTCACTATGCTTTAAATCAGACATGTCAAACTCGCGACGTCACGTGACGTCATGCAACATATCGGAGCTTTTTCGCCATTGCCGGCAATGGGGGTGTGTGGTTTCCCAATGACGCATCCGGCCCACGGGCCAGTAGTTTGACACCCCTGCTTTAAACGCTTTGGTCAATTCACTTAGCCTGAGCTCTGCAATTGCACTATTCCTTCCACCAGTAAAATTTCAGTGAGGACTTCAGTTTCAGACTGATAAATAATGGAAAAACACAAGAAAAAATGTTTTTTATATATACTCGGAGAGGCTTCCTTGAGTCATTATAGAATCAAAGTAGATTTGAAATTCAAAATGCTGAACAAGAATGTCTGGACTTTTGAAGGATTCAGCTTTCTACAGGCAGCTGAACCTGAATTGAGAGCAGTTTCAAGGTGGAATGTTGGAAATTAGTTTAAGCCAAAACCAAATCTTTGTGTAGCTACTTTCAACTCTCATTTATTTATCTTCTTGTTTATCCAACACTGTACTGTATATACCTTTTTCATTTCTGCTAAGAGAATGGTCATCACATGCATAATAAAAAAAGGAAAGCTTGCATACCTTATCATAAAAATTAGGCAATATATTTTTTGTTCCCAGCCACTTCAATTGTTTTGCAAATTATTTTTAAAATGTTAACTTTAGGTTTTCATGTAAAGGTGCCAAGCATTTTCCTTTCTATGTTTTTCAAATTCGAAAGATAACACAATTCATGTATTAAAAATATATATACAACCATCCCTTTTTTTTTCTTTTAATTTACTTGGCAATTGTAAACTTACTCTTTACAAAATCTTCAAGGAAGGAGGAAGAATAGATACACAACATCCTTCGAGTATTGTGATTACTCTCTACATCAAAGCTATCCACTATTTCACTGCTGTGCATGTGATAAGGTAGTAATCCTATACAGAAATAGATTGCTGCCCATATATGTGAGGAAAGCAGAGAGGATAAATAAACTCAAGATCTTCTAACATATGCTCATTACCTGCTATATTACAAAGGCCCATGCCTGGAAGGATAGGTAGCATATATTCTATAGGTTTGTAGACACTCAAGATTTAGAATGGGGGAAAATCAAGGGACAGAATATTAGAGTGCAAAGCTCTAACCTCTACTTGATGTCTGGAGGATTGTTCAGACAGATAACAAAAATCCCAAGGATAGGGCATGACCAACAAGTTCATTCCTGCATTCTCCCTCCCCAAATTCTCATTATGTGAGAAATAAACTTTTTATACATTATTGTACTGCTAATATTACCATTTTCAACTAAGACTTAAATGGGTTGATCACAAGATGAAATTATGGATTTCGTATTGTTTCAAAATCATGAAATCCAAATTTCTGGACTCAGCAACTGTGTTCAGATACTTACTACTAGCAGCATTCCTGTGCATGGTTACATATTAATAAACCTCATTGACTTCAGTACAATTTTGGTCCACATAGCCCCAGAGATTCCTCCAGGTAGGCAGGGAATGCAGAACTCTTGTCAGTGAAGACAGCAAACTATGAGAATTAGCCCCTAAAGCTGAATGGCCAGACATAGGAAATCTTACCTTCTAGTTTGTACTTCTGAATCTTTTTTGCCAAGTCTCTCCTGTGAATAGTCAGGAAGCAATTTTCTATTAAATCCAAATGCATGGGAGATATCAGATCTAGCTTCTCCAGGTCAGTAATAATTGCCAAAAAACTCTAGAAAAATCAGACAGAACGACTGTAAAGGACAAGCCAACGCAGTCCTGAGAAATTACAGTTATATGTTAAACTTTCAGAGAATATAAAAAGATTGGCAGTACATTATCTGTCTCCCCTGTTTAGGAAAATATATTACTTCACAATTAGCGTTTACCCTATCTTGCAAGGTAGAGTTTTGGAATTTCCAGTTTTACTAATGAGGAAGAGATTACACAACATAGTAGCCTGAACTATGTAAGTTCATTTCAGTGAGCAAGCTGAAACCAGGATCTTTCACTCCAACCCATCCCATTGCCTCTCTATATTTTTAGAGTACCAGACCAGAAGTGGTTAGGATGACAGTAATTTGTGTCCAAATCACCTGGAGGGCCCAGAATTGAATTGAATTCTATTCTTATTACAAATCATTCTAAGAAACACATAATTCGTGAAAGAGATTGTTGAGCAGTTGTCAGTATCAGGTAAAATTAAATAAAAAACAGTTCTAGATTAATCTGTCAGCTAAGAATTCTGCTTCATGTAAGTCAACAAGTGACAATAAAGAGCTTCCTCAACTGGAAGTTATTAGTAGCACTGGTAATTTCCAAAAGAAACTTGCTTGCAGTTTCAGTATTTTATTATCACTGACCACCTAGGCAGAAATCAATACTTTCAGTGTCCTAATGCAGGAACAATATATTGTTAAGAAGACCTTATGGAAAGAGAAAGAGAAAAGGCTATGATGCTCCACCCAACCCGAGGAGCTATTTATTCATCCTTTCATTTATAACTTGAAGGTTACATAGCTTTCTATCCCATTAAGTTTATTGCTTTCTATCCCACCTGTTGATTTAGTGCTATCTTTCCAAGTTTGATTTATAAAGCGTACATCATCGCTGCATCCTACAACCAACAGACATAAACCAGGACATCCTTGTTCCTTCCCCTGTGTAACACACAAAGACCTGAGATGAATTACTATCATGTTCATGTTAAGTCTACCTTCTCCTTGTGTGATGTACCAAGATGATTTTTCAGAAGGAAAGAGAGAGATCTCAAGTCTTCTTTGTCCAGATCTTCATTGATTTCAGTCATCAACAACCTGCACACAAACCCAATTTGCAATTAATTTAAAATTAAATTAATTTTAAAAAGGCTTTGCTTTCCTACCTAGGGGCCTCTGCTACATATTCTTATGCAATATTCCTTTCTTAAACTATATTTTAACCATATGTGTATTTTTCAACCAACAAGTATTAATAAGATATTAAGACCAAATTAAAACTACAGTTGCAAAGTACAGTTGCAAATAACAGGAACCCTACCTAAACAAAAAATACCATACAAAGAGTAAAAATGGAGAATACAGAGGGCTTAATAAAATTAGGAAAAGGTACTCAGGAACAAATTGAAAGCTATTATAGTTACTTTGGACTATAACTCTTATCAGTTCTACACAGAATGACCAACGATGAGGTATGCACTTCACTTTGCCCTTTGCCATCCATGGAGACGATTAGTGTGGGTAATATAGAATTAATTGGACCAATATTATAACAGTGTACAGCAGCTTCCCATAATGGTACCCTATTAGGTTTCTGTTATGCATCCTTTGTACACCATAAAATATATCCATTGCTCTTCAACTTAGCTCACCTGTATTTTGACAACATCTGAGGGTGCTTGGCCAAACTGGCTTCCACGGCTGCTCTTCCAGTCCCCAGGAACTTCTTTAACAAATCAAATCTTTTCAGCCTGTATAATAGTTCAGATAAGTTGATGGTGGTCAGCATCTCCTTTTCATTCAAAGCTGTTAACAGTTGTAGGCCACCAGGCGTAGAAACGTCAGACATGAGATCACTGCACAAGAAGACCATGATTTCTTTTTCATCTGTATCCAGTTCCTGTTCAAGCTGGTATAGGAGGGATGCTGGGACACTGCAAAATGTCATCACAGGCCACTACCCCTTTATAGTTCTCTGTGTGTATTTTAAACAAGAAAAGCCACGTCGTGAGGCTTGCTTCTAAATGCAGAATCTGCCTTCATTGTTGATCTTCAATATCCAGGCTTCGCTTTATGCCTTTTATATATCAAAAGTCCATTGACAAGAAGAGAAGACCTAGACAAACCCAAATCATTTTAATCACACACAATGATTAAAGTTCACTGCTGGCACTCATTCTGCCATCTCATCCGCTGCTACATTTGTTCGGGCTGGGAACAGTATGAACTTTTTCAAATGAAGTGAAGCTTAGGATGAATCAAAAGGGAATGTCCAGTTTTCAAGAAAGCTCCCACTATCACATAATTTAGAATGCCCAGAGGAACTGAAACTAAAATTAAACAAAAGGTACAGACTGAAAATGGGAAGTTACAATATGCCACTGACATCCATAAAATGTCTCTTTCACTAAAATTATGCTTTCTGAAAGGAGAGATTTAGCACTTCAGGAAAATACATGTTTTGCATACAAACAGGCTATCTGAGCAATCTTTGGGCATTTCCACAGAGAACTGGAAGTGTCACCTGAAATTCTGGGGAACTAATGTTTTGAACATTACTGAAAAGGATGGGCTGACTTAGTTCTTATACAGCAGCTTCCTCTGTTCCTAACTTCATTGCAACCTTCATACATGTGAATCAATTGACAAGTGTCTGAATTTTGATCAGGTGATGATGAGGATGCTACAATGGTTGTCAGTGTGAAAAATGGTCATAACTCACTTTTTTCAGTGCTGGTTAACTTCGAATGGTCATTAAATGAACTGTTGTAAGTCAAGGACTACCTGTACTGTAACTGCCCCTGCTTATAACTTATTCCCTTTCTATTGTTATATAGAGGGAGGGTTATTTTATAAGAATTAACTTTCTTAATTGTAACGGCACAGATACTTATTCATATGGTACGTGTATGCCTCTAGCAGCCACACAGATACTTCTTACACAGAAACACTACAGAAGAACACAAATACACACATTCCCCTCCTTCCTTCTAGCAGAAACAGAGAATCTGTTAGATTGGAGATAGTGTTCTGAGCAGCTCAGAAGGCAAGAGAGGGCAATCAGGAAGACATAATTAACGAAGGAAGGAAGGAAGGAAGGAAGGAAGGAAGGAAGGAAGGAAGGAAGGAAGGAAAAGGAGTCAAGATCAGTCCTTATATGAGTTTAAAAAATCACCAAATAGCCACTCGCCAAGCGCTTCTCAACAGAATGGCCACTAGTAGTTTCCACCTGCTGATCATTTATTTACAACATCATCTTCTATGCCTTTTCTTATCAAATGTAAGGTCAACTACTTGGGGGTGAAGAAAGAGAGAAGATGGTCTCTAACCTTGGTATTTTCAAAATAAAAATTTCTAGCCGTTTCCATTATTCAAACTACTCCACATTCAATACATCATTTTGCTTCAGCCCAGTCTTGTAACTAACTAAAATCCACCACTTAGCCCAAAACTTCCATTGCTAAGCAAATCAGTTGTTTGCCCAATTTTATGATTTTTCTTGCCAACAATCCCTGAGGTTAAGTTAGTAACATGCTTGTTAAGTGAATCTGGCGTCTGCATTGTCTTTGCTTGTCAGAAAGCCGCAACAGGTCATCACACCATGCCTGGCACAGCAACCATCATAAATACATGCCAGTTGCCAAGCGCCTGCATTCTGGTCACATGACCATGAGGATGCTGCTATAGTCGTTAAGTGTAAAAAACAGTCATAAGTCACTTTTTCCAATGCCACTGTAACTTCCAACGGTCACTAAGTGAATGGTTGTAACTTGAGGACTATCTGTAGTTTCTTTTCATTCTCATACAGGCTGACAGAAAATGGTTTGAGTCAGGTCACTGAAGGATTCGTTAGAGCAGAAGCACATCAGATCAGGATTTTACAAATTTACAATAGCAATTTAAATCACTAAGACATAACTAGACACTTGTTTTAGACAAATTCTTAATGATCTCTGAATAAAAGGACATATACCTCATTAAATATTACCTCTGTAAGATTCCACAGTACTTCATCAATCAAGCAATCATTTACTTTTATTCCATTTTTATCATTTTTACAAATAATTAAAGGCAGCAAACATATATAATATTCTTTCCTCCTCCTATTTTCTCCATAACAACCACCCTGTGAGGTGGGTTGGCCGAGACTAAAAATCCCATGATTAAGATTTCTAAATGTCATAACAATAATAAACTGACATATGTACATACATTCATAGTACTGTTTGAGCTTGGAAAAGAAGAAGCCGCCTCATTTTTATAGGAAAAGACTCATAATCAAGATTTGAAAGAAATGAACAAAGATACCAAGATTGCAATTCTATGCTTCCAAGCATAGAAACAAATCCACCAACTTTAGAGTAAAAGTGCATAGGATTACGCTGCCAGGATTTAAACAGCACAATGTCTGCAATCTGATATTGAAAATAGTAAAAAATATTCACCAATCACCAAAAGCATATTATTCCAGTAAGTTTAAGACTGATTTAAACATATCCAGAGACTAAGGTTGCTTTTTTATAATCCACGAGCATTGTTTATCTTTGTTCAGATTTAGTTTTCAAGATTGAAATGAGTCCCTGTGAAATCAAGAATATACATAAAAGGGAGAGAACATAAAACTAGGCTTCTCCTGCTTGCAGCCACACAGGAAATTCCAGTTTGCACTGAGGAGGGACTGAAGGATGAATCACAGCCTAGACATTCCAGGAATTGCAAGCATACCAGATAGGGCAGTTATATCCTTTCATAATTTTTGCAAGCCAAGGATTAGCTACAAAATCTGCATTCTGCTAAATAACAATAAATTTCTAATAATGAGTACTCTAGTCTAGATTCAGAAAGTATGCATGCTGTGTGGAAACTGACTTCACTGAGTTTTATGCACATTGACAAAAGCTGCTGTCAGGACCCCAAAACCCTCCTCCCTTTCCTTGGCCATATATTCTGCTTTTGGGGCCTGCCATTCTGTTGGGGGGGAGGGGGAGTTTGCATGTGCTTGGAATAACCTTTGCTTTCTATATTCCCCTCTTCCCTCCATCCCCTTGAGATAGGAATGTGTCTCCCTTTATCAGGAAGAGGGTTGCAGAGAAAGGAAATTGGAGAAGACCTTGAGATGGGCACCAACTCTGCCAGTTACCTGCTCATCATACCACTTGTGGATTGGCTGGATTTCAAATGGACATTATGACTTTGGTGAGAGGAGGAATATTGCTTGCTTAACTATACCGCGACTTCCCTACTGTCACTGACCCCTAATAAAAGTATCCTTTTGAGACAATGCCTGTTTCAAGAGTTCTGCTTTCTTGGGTGGTTAGTTGAAGTGGGACCTTAAGCTGCCTTCTATCTGCCAGATTTGCACACTATCCATTCATAATATGATTTGATTTTGACTGTGTGTTTTGTAAATTCAGCCAGTTGTCTTACACAGTAGATCATAATTTAGAAATAACTACTGGACATATTCACATGACACACTCCATTAAAAAAATCTTAAATAGCTTGTGTATGCTATCATATCCTACATCCAATCATGTTCTGTATTTTGAGGCTCGCTATTTGGCTTATAAACCACTATGGGTGAGTTAACACAATCCAAGTCAAAACCAAGCAAATTACATTACAGCCACAATTAAATGAACAAACTCTTTGGATTAGGCCTGTTCCATTTTTTAAAACTGGATGAAACCAGGAATCATGTGTAAAGCAGCCAACCAGAAGGAAGATAGAGTGCACGGGGTTGAAAAAGAAACATATAAAGCAAGGATTGAAACTTGTGGTCTCCATATCATACAGTCAATTGTGTGCATGTTTTATCCTTTCATAGGGATTTAGTGCAAATAAAAAACAAGTTTACTATTTTAGCAGCTACAAGTTGGACTAGCAATAAGACATAAAGTACAACTGGTGACTAATTTCAAATCACGTACGTGCCATATCCTATTTTGTCCCAAGTTAGTCAACATTATGCTGTCACTGAGCATAATTATACTGCATCTCTTTCAGTATTTTCAATTTCTTTTCTAAAAAAATGACTAAACTTTTATAAACTGGGGAATTTCCGGAGTTTCTGTTGACAGCTGCAGCGTGAAAGTAAGTTCTGTGTATTGCAACAGAAAGAGGGCATCCAGAAAACATGTGGGGTCTACATTTTTACAATAGGCAAGAATATAATTTTTCCCCAATTCATCTTAATACATTCCATTTAAAATTCCAACTTAAAATATATACTTTTAGGACCTAGCTGTGGTTGTTTCCCTTTTAAAGTAAAGTTGATTCTGGAAGAAGAAATGATTGACTTTCCATTTCTTGCAAGGCACATCTGTAAATAAAAAGCGATGTATTTCCTGCATTAACTCTGTAAATTAGGTACTCTCAAAGTGGAGGGTGGGGAGTGTCACGAGACAAAGGATAGGAAGAGTTGCCAGGAGGCTGCTTTCTGTGGGCAGGTTTACCAGTTTAATGCAAAATCACACTTTTTTGTTTTTGTATGCCACCTTTCCTTTCAAAGGGAACAATCAAGGTTGGAGAGCCCAAAAATTTAACGGAAAAACTGATCTTCACTTTGCAGACAGAATTACAAATGGGAAGGGAAGGATAGAGATTATTGGGGAGAAATCATCAAAAGCAGCCAATTTCAAGAGAAATTGACTTAAGGCAAAGAAATACCCTTTTACTTCCCTCTGACTAGTGAAAAAAAGTGGCTGTCTTCAAAATGAAATTCAGATTTCAGAATGATACAAAAGTAAGCAGGTTCATCCTTCCATTAAACTTTTAAACTTTTTCTTCAATTTCCAATTATTGCTTTTTGTTCAATTTTTATTTTGTAAAGCCCTGATAAAGTGAGGTGTTCAGTCAATAAGTCTTGTCCTACTCTTTGTGACCCTATGGACATAGCATGCCAGGCCTCTTCTCTACTGTTTCCCAGAGTTTGCCCAAATTCATGTTCATTGCACTGATGACACTATCTAATCAGAGGGGGGTGGGTATTGTAACAGAAATTCATGTTATCATTTAAAAGGATTATGTATTTGCAGAGTTTGAGAAACCTTCTTTTTCTTGAATGTATCACTGAACATCACACTTTTTAAGAGGCTTTCTCAAGGAATTTCACAAATTCTAGTAAATAAAAAGAACTACTTCCTTCTTAAGAGTCACAAAGACATAATGGAACATAACAATTGCTAAAATAGAAGGTTTCAGATGGCATGTTCAGTCTGATGGTTGCTTAAGGAAAGTCCAGACTAGAGCTCCAAGTTATTAGGATTTTCCCCTAAAATACCAGCAAAAACACCTTGTTATTAAAGCAAAAACTATCATTTTATTCATAGTGGATAATTTAATCAAGGATGCCCTCAGAAGCAGAGGATACAATCCTACTCCAATTTACTTTTTAGAATAATCAAGTGTCTCATGCAGTTGTATTTAAAATCTTCTGACAAAAAATAAAAATTGAAATGAAGACGCCAGGAATTCATCTGCCGGACCTTGTTTGGTTTGGAAAAACTCAACAGGATCTAACTTAATATTCTGATTAGAGCACTAGAAATCCTCAAGAGCTATTGGGAAAAAAAATCAATCCACAAACATTTCTTGTATTACTGCCAAGAAAACTTCCGGGAGTTGTAGGTGAAGCCACCAGCGAAGCTCTGCTCCACCAATTTTTGTTTTCCTTTTATAATCTTACATAGGCGCTTATAATCAATGAATATAGTTATTAAATGCATAGGCAATTTCTGAGTAAACATACGAATAAAATGGGACTGTTACGCAGATCCATAAAAAATGGAAAATGCTCCCCTCGGCCGTCGGGAAGGAGAAACGGAAGAGAAACAGACTCTCAGCTTAAGCCCAAACAAAACAAGTCATCGGGCCCTGCATTCTCTCTTCCCTCTTCAGACTACACGCCTCGCATTCCCGCAATAAAAACGCTCTGCGCGTTCGTCAAATGAGGACGGGGACCGCGGAGCTCCTCTTTGGAACAAGACCTCCCCTCTCCGCCCCTACGGACTAACGCGGCCATAACTTTTGTTTAAGCGCGTGGATAAGGCTGTCTTTCTTCCGCCGCTTCTCGCAAGCAAAGGCAATCTTATGGACTTTGCTCATTAGTAAGCTCCCTGCGTTGAGCGGAGCCCGCTCGGCCAAGCGCACACGGCCAGTCTGAACACAACTTTCAAGCGTGGCTCGCTTGGGATGGCGTTCTTATCGAATTCAGCGGCGCTCACTTAGCAGAAACTGGTATTGAATTGTGACAGTCAAGCGCCCCTTTCCTTTTCAGACCCAGATGATTTATAACACGGATCTCATGAAGCAGAGTTGCAACTAGCCCGGGTTTTTGTTGCACAGCCGCCTCGGGAGAACATGGCCTCCTCTTCCGCTTCTCTTCTCCGAAAACTATAGCACACGCCTCAGTCCACGGACGCCCCGTTCCCCAACTCGGCTTCTCAGCCAGCTCTACTCACAGCTCGAGCGCCCTCTCCGCCCTGCTCTGCGTCTCCTCGATGCGGCAGGCGCCCTTTGGGAGCCCAAACGATTTGTCTTTGGGACGCCAAGCGGCCTTTGAGTAACCAAACGTCACTACTGAAGTGACGTTAAGCTTGGGAGCCGCCCAGCTCCCAAATAACTTGGAGTGCATTCGATGGACGAGAGAAAGACCAGAAAAATATTACTCTTTTTGGGGTAGGGGGGTAGGGAGGAGATATACTGTAATTATACTTGTAACTACAATTCGTGTTGAAGTTGCTAAAAAGATTATACACTTCCATGGTTATTTTTTGTGATAATTATTTCTGATGGCGTAGCTTTTAGTACATGTTAAATTGAAGCAAAAGATCGTGAACTGTATAAACAAGGTTTGGTTTTTGATTATAATGTACAACATATTTCAGGAAAAAGCTAGCATAAGTACATGTCTTCCACTTACAATAGTTCAAAGTTACAACAGCACTGAAAAAATGCTCTTGGTCCCATTATCAATTCCAGTTGCTATGCCAAATTTTGCCACAAGATGTTCGCAGCAGACCACAAAATCTTTTCCTAAACGCCAAATAGCCTCTTATTCAGTTAAAGCACACAAAAAAGCCTATATTTTGCAGTTAATAGTTAAAGAAGTTAAAAAAAATGCTAAGTCTCTATAATAAAAAGTTTTGGGCCCCCAAGGTATGCACAAAACAAAAATCCAATTATTTGGTTGTTGAAGTTAGTAGTTCTTTCCTTTTCTTTCCAAGCTGTAAAATCCCAGGTATACAAACGCCGCTGAATTGAGAGCGGGGAACAAATTTCAAAAAGCTTTCACAGGAAGGTAATTAGAGAAAAAGAGAGGTAAAAAAGGATCTCACCCAAATCCTCCACTCCTGCTTCATATGCTTAGCTGTTATTGGGACTTTTGGCTGGTGCGACTAGATGATCGGCCATGTTAATGGCCAATCTTTTTTTCCGTCAGTCCTAGGGAGCTGCCTCGGATCAAACCGAAGGGCTACTGCCCTTCCGTGATCTTGCAACGGTCCTCCCCAACGGTGGTCGCCCCTGCAGGGCGACTTTCGACCCTTTCCAGGGTCTTCCGACAAAGGGAAACCAGACGGCAGGGAGAAGCTTCCCCCCGCATATCCAAAGGCGTCGCATCCAGAACTGGAAGTCTATATTTAAAGAAGTTTTGACGAATTTTTTTTTTTAAGTCACTGCCATTGGCTTCAAGATAGCAGTTCTTTAGTATGGCTAATATATTTTTCTTCAAGGCCAAGATAATACACACTATGCTTATTAATCAACTATCACTACGTGAAATAGCCAACAACTAGACCCAACATTGAATACAGAATTACAAAATATATCTTTTTTCTATCATCGAAAACATTATTTTGTGATTTGTACTAAATAATGATTTCAGTTACCCGTGTGCAGCTAGTTCTTGCTTATTATTTTACATTTTTCTTTGGGCTGAGGAGAAGATTGCTCCAACAATGGCAAACATTTACAATATTCTTGAGAAAGGTAAGTATTAATGAGATTTAATTGGCTAATGTTGTTTCCTCAGAAGAAGAAGATGGCGGATGACCAATGTGTTTTGGGAAAGCAGACTTGATCTCAGATGACAGCACATACTTCTGCTAATTAATACAATCCTGCAATACTATCAACCAGTCTGGTAGTGATGATGCCAAATGCCAAGTCTTAAAACTTGGAAGGAATTTGAAAAGAACTGAACAAAGATGATCCCTGTTTTTTAGAAAGAGATGTTAGAACAAGGATTTTTTTTCTTATTATCCAATTGTTGTATGTTTCATAATACTTTTACTATTTTACCCAGAACAATTAATAAAGCTGACTGGCCTATATCCTGTGTCCTCTTAAAGCTCTTTTTTAAAGTGAAATAGTTTTGGTTATTTTCCAATTTTGAGGCATAGATGTTAACCTTAAGAAAATCAGTGTTTTCATTAAGTTTGGTATATTTCACCTGATTTGTTCTCCCTTTTCCTGTTTGCCTTCAGCAGCTCCATTTTGCCAATGCCCCAATACAGGTAATCCCATCAGGGTGAGCAACTCTGTCACTAAGCATCACAGTCATAAAATGAAGTCACATGACTGTGCCTAACTTATGGTGTCATTTCTTCAGTTTCTGCTGTGGTTATTAAGCAAATCACTACAGGCCATTAAGTGCGATAGGTAGTAATAACTTCCTGTTGAGGACTGGGACATAAGTTTCCTTTTCAGTGTTTTCAGTAAGTGAGGACTATCTGTATTGTGGTCAAGGCTGGGAGGCCAAAGCTAAAGACCGAAGAATGAGTTTTTCAATAAAGTTGCTCCAACATTATTTCACCTTAAGAGTGTGAATTTTAGCAAGATAATGACACTTCTAAGGGAAGGATATTTGCATTAAATGGTAATTCCTTCTGACAAATAACCAAATATTTGTAGCAATCTCCTTCATTCTTACTTGGAGGAAAAGCCATTAATCTTAGCCATGAACAGTATTATGGATATTCCCACATCCAACTTTATTCTTTTCTTTGTCATACTTCAAATGACTCAAAATGCTTTACGGAATAACAGGAACAAAACTATCAAATAATTACAGAAGCACCAAAGGCCCTTGGGAACAATTTGTTCAAATGGTTTTGCAAAAGGCAAGCAAGTTGCAGAGTGCAACTATTTATGCTTTTTTTTTATTTTTGTTTTTGTATTTAATTTCATAATAAAAATTCCCCCCTTAACTACGCATTTTCTTTACTCTTCCCATATTTCCTATTTGTCCTGTCTCTGCCCTCCTCATCCTTGATCCTTCTATATTAGTAAAATATTCAAGCATTGGAAATTGATCATGATCAAATATTAATCAATCATAGTATAGCTAGAGTAAAAAACAAGGGATGCTTTTCAGTGGAAAATATTCTGGGCAGCAGCTTGACTTTCTAGGTTGCAATTACCCCGTTGTAATCCTAGTTAGCCATAGTGTATAAATGAATGATAATAGGATAGGACAACTTGGACCTAAACTAAAGGGTTTAACTGCACGATGCCCATGACTCAGCAACCAAGGTAACTATCAGGAAGTTTTCACATATGTTGGGTAAAAGAAGTCTAGGGTTGAAAGGAAAGCTAAATGTCGGTTTGGCAAAAGCACTGGGAATTCTTTTTCATGTTTAAAACTAGAGCAACGAACTCCCACCAGAAATGTGGACTTCTGTCAGCATTTTCCCCATCCCCCACCATGATCCCATTTTCTAATTAATACTCTTAAATCAGCAGACATGGCTTGAAGGCAAATAGTCCTCAAGTAAGATCAATGCTGGTTTGAATCTTTTAAGCCGAAAGGAAAGGATAGTTTAACACAGTAGTTCTCAACCTTTTTAATGCCGTGACCCCCAACCAGTCGTAAGTCGAGGACTACTCAACCGGTCGTAAGTCGAGGACTACTCAACTGGTGCAGCACCGTTTGCAGAATGGGACTTTTGGCGGGCTCAGCAGGGCAGAGACAGCCTGGACAATTCCTATTGGCTTTTGAAAGCCAATAGAATTAGACTCTATTTAAGAGAGTCTATTCTATTGGCTTTCAAAAGCCAATAGAATAAAAAGGAGTAGCACAGCTAAGGAAAAGGGGGGAAAAATGGCGGACTGTGTTGTTTGGCGACCCCCGTGAAATGGTCATTCGACCCCAAATGGGGTCCCGACCCACAGGTTGAGAACCACTGGTTTAACATAAAAAATACACTCAGACAATTTCTCTAATGATAAATGTAAAACAAAGCAATTAAACTTAAGACTTTGGTACAAACTGGAATTACCAGTTCACGTTTGTCCTGTTACTGTTGATAAACCCAGTCAAATGTTGGAATAATCTAATGTTTGCGTGCTATCTTGCAAACTCTATCTCTTGTTGCTGCTTATGTGATGCAAATGTAATGGATAGACACTGCGGTATCACAACACATTTCATTATATTTGTGTCACTGTTGGGCTGTTGGAATACCTGTGTTAGTAACAATCATGCTAAAAAATCTCACCTTTTTGCCCCCTCCTCATCCTAAGAAGACAAAATAAAAAGCATGTTTTCCCTGTCCAAATTCTGAAATGAGCATTTGGTTTTGGTTTTTTTACAGCAATTTATGTATCACCTTAATAGTGAGATTGGTAGCATATAAATTCAATAAATAAATACTTTCCTAAGTCCCTTACTCACACAAATTATAAAAATGGTCGTGTACTACTCAGTTAAGTCACAAGAGAAGAAAATCAATTCCTGCTCAGTTGGGTAAATGCTGTGTCTCTTCCCATTTTCCCATTCCCAATAGAAGCTAAGCCATCTTTTATCATACCAACCCAACACTTCTTTCTCCCACTCAATTTCTCTCTCCCCAATTAAAAATCTGAGCCACATTATTTTATTTTTCAAAAATAAGCTGAATCTTACAAGTTGTTTAAGTGCTCCATCCAACATATCTGAGAATATGCACGTTACATTTCTTCTTAATTGCAATTCCTCTGTAGTAGTAAGACCGAACGCTTGTCCTTTGCTATGGCAGATTTGAATTTGATTTTTTTAGTTCTCTTTTTCTGCTCTTTCCATAGTTATATCATTCAATCCATTGCTTCCCCTGTACTTTGAACTGTTTTATCTCTGCCACTGGGAACATTACATGTAACTACTGAATATCAAGGCAGTGTTTGATTACCTTGAATTCCATAACTGTTGCCTATTATTTAAAAGAGGTATTAGTATATTATTTTGGACTTACCAAAAACCTAAGCCTATTTGATAACCTATGGCATTGATGGTGTTGACAGAATTGTTTCTGAAGGTGACCATGGTTCTTAACAGGCAATTATCTCACATCATTGGTTGGTAAATTTGTCCATGTCCAACTAAATTGTTGAATATGAAGACAGCAGTTGGCTCTGTTGCTCCTAAACATTCTCTTTACTCCTTCAATGCCAAATCAGGCTGTTGGTTTCCAAGAGACAGAGAGTGATGATGGATGTCAACTGGAACACATGTAGGTTTGGAAGGATGTTATGATACGGCAATGCCCACTTGAACTTTGATGCAAAGCAGGGATTCATCCTTTGCAGTCAAGATGCTGGAGGGAGGGAGCTAAAACCTAACCCTGAGAGGCTCACTGTGAGAATTTTCATTCTTTTCAAACCAATCAATTGGATCCATCCTGACTGTATTCCAGCTACCTGGCCCATATCTATAGAGGTTGCTTAGCTACAAGTAGATTTTTATTGTGCTGGATTTGTGAATTAGCATGTCGGCATTTAAATCATACTTCTGGTTTGGATTAAAAGGCCCTCTCTCAATCTAACTTACTTTATAGTGGTATTTATGGGATAAAACTGAAAGAAGATGGATTTAGCCACATCCATATATTTCACTCTAAATATGCGGAGAAAAAAAAGATATGACACAAATGCAAATCTTAATAATAGTTACCATGTCCATTTGGAAAAAGGGATGAGAGGCATAGTGCTTGGAAATCATGTTTAACTTAGGCTTATAGGTGTTCTCCTAGCTGTCCTAACAGAACAGAAAGATATTTGGACAAAAATAAGCAAATGGCAGCCCTTCCATTTTGTTTAGTAATAATGGACTGTTTTGATATATATCTACATTTTTTTTCATAATTGTAGTGGAAAGAGAGACTGCACATACATTCTTCTTTGAGGAGCTTTAATGTGCTCCATTCCATGAGAAGTCAGACTATACAACGGACTCCAAGTTAGAAGACACAAACAAATCTTCAGTGATGTCCCTTATTCTTTTCTGGAGGGAAAAAGGTATATTCAACTGCAAGTGCCACGACAAAGGCGGCAAACCCCCATTTGAATCCTTTGGTCATTGCATCCAGGAAAGTGGCTGGTTTTGCAAAGCCACCTGAGAATCTCCATGCTTCATTGCTAGAGAAAAAAAAACAGACATAAGATGAAAAATTACACAATTTTGCAACTTTACCTTTTAGCCCACAGTTTAACGTACAATGCAGAATTTTCAATACAGAATTAAGTATCCCTAAAAATTAAAGAAGTTATTGGAATTTGATATACCCTTCTTGTATCTAGACTGACCATCACTTAGTGAAAAGGCCTCTCCAGATGTTTATTGTTTCCTGGGAAAACATGGGATGGAGTATATGCTGATATACGAGAGAGGAAGAATGGCCCCAAATAGACTTCCACCTTAGAATAAAATATATTCAAAGAATAACTATATTCCTATTTTTCCTCTAAGAACAATTATCTGTTATTTATTTAATTTATATTCCATTTTTATTATTTTTTATAAATAACTCATAGCACAAGCATACTCCCTCCTTCTATTTTCCTCCCAATAACAACCCTGTGAGGTGAGTTGGGCTGAAAGAGTGTGACTGGCCCAGTCATCTAGCCAATTTTTCATGTCTAAGGCAGGACTAGAATTCACCACCTCCCAGTTTCTAGCCTGACGTCTTCATCACTTAACCACATGTTCTCTAACACCTGGTGCTATTATTTAGAGCTTGGGGCCTCTAATCAGTATCCTCAAAGCTGTATTCACAAGCCTTCATATAATTTTCCATTACATCATGCTGTAATCACCAATCCACTTAATAGAGCTGTTTAATGAGGCAGCTGGGGGGGAGTGGAAGAACATGTTTTGAAGCTGCAGTGATTATCTTGCAATTTACTCCTTTACTAGAGATTTACTCCAAATGTTTTCAGTTGGAAATTAATTTTCACAGAACAGAGTTGCGTAAGAAATGGGATTTATGAAACCACCACTTATATAATTAGGCAATAACTAAAATTGTTATATTCAAACTACTATTACCTTCTTTCAAATGAGTACAGTTCTTCATTAGTTATGAAAATGATACAGGCAGTACATGACTTATAACCATTTGTTTAGTCATTGTTCCAAGTTACAATGGCACTGAAAAAAATGACGTATAACTGGTTCTCACGCTTACAACCGCTGCAGCAACTCTATGGTCATGTGATCAAAATTTGGGTGCGGGCAACTGGCATCTATTTATGATGGTTACACCATCGAGGTGATGTGATTGTCCTATATGACCTTCCCAGCCAGCTTCTGACAAGCAGAGACAATGCAGGAAGCCAGATTCATCGAACAACCGCACGATTCACTTAATACCTGCAGTGATTTGTTTAACCATAATGGCAAATAAGATCATAAATATTGGGCATGACTCACTTAACAACCCTCTTGCTTAGCGATGGAAATTCTGGTCCCCACTGTGGTTGTAAGTTAAGGACTATCTGTCCTGTCCTGAAAGATCATATGTGTAGGTAAAAGTATCTACACTCAAAAACAAATGCTTTTGAAGAGCACCTGGTGTCATCTGCACCTGTGTTGCATTGCATAAAGATACCAATGAAGAAAAACTATCTGAAAGCTAAAGTTCCAATTGACAAAATCTAATATTAGTATTAACAAGTACAAAAGATTGCAAAATAATGTGCAGCCAGAAAACCATTTAAAGGATAAATATCTTCTAGCAGAGCCTTAGCAACAACAAAATTTATGTTTAATTCAAATTGGATGTTATTCCAAGTATGCGCTACAATTTTAAAGAAACACTTTTTAAATTTAAGGATGCAAATTTTCTGAAGAACTGAATTGGCTTCATATAGGGCAGGCACGTCAAACTCACGACATCACGTGACATCGTGTGACATCACATGACTTTTCCCCCATTGTCGGCAATGGGGTGGACACGGTTTTGGTGTCATACATCTGGCTCACGGGCCAGGAGTTTGACATGCCTGATACAGGGAAATCAAGTTCTCTTGTGCAAGAATAGCCTCAAAAATCTTAATTATCAGCTTTTACATTTCTATTTTAAAATTTCAGAGTCAATCGACTTGGTATTTCCTAATATAGGACAAAAATGATTGGAAAACAAAGTGCTTAATGACCTATCTAGAACGGGAACTTTATTTTTTGTTTTGTCTCATAAAATGTGTTTATGAAACAAAACAAAAATAAAGTTCCCATTCTAGATAGGTGTTCCGTGGCTGACTTGAACAAATGAAGGATTACATATATGCCAACTCTTACCGAAGCCATGGATCCTTGAGACCAAGTTTAGCCAACCTTTCCTGGACATTTTGCAAGGGGGTGCCTTCTATTTTCCATTGCCTGTAATCAGGAAGCTCACCATTACCATGGCCCATAATCCTGAGAAAAGATTTGTAAAAGTAAAACTTACAAAATATATAGTGCTTGTTCATCTGGAATATTGCAAAATCAACATTGTGGAGTCCCTGATGCTCTTTCAGCTGTTTCCTTTTTCTAATTTTCTAGATGTCTTATTTTAACAGTGTTCTTACATAGTTTCTTTTGTGAGAGCTTGGGTTGTTACTTTGGTAATGGAGTACTTGTTTAGTGTGGGTTGCTTCTAATTTGCTATTTTTTTTCCTTTATTGATGGGGATAGTGTGTTGTTTCCTTCTTCCCTGTGAATACAGTTCCTGTGAAGATGATTGTTTTATGTGACTTCTCTAGTTGTTCCTTTTCATTATGATAAAGATGTCATCTACATATTAGATTCATATTTTTGGTTGAATGTGTAGAAATGCCATAATTTCTAGATGATGCATTACAGTCTCTGCTATGATTATGATGATCCCATGGATGTTCTTCTGGTTTGTTGGTATATCTGTCCATCAAAGTAGTTAGTGTGGCAGAGGCTGATGAGGTGCATGATTCTGGGAATTTTGTTCTTAAGTTTACCTGGCATATTAACACACATTCAAAAGATGTGTGTAAATGTTGTAAGCCACCCAGAGATGGGTGATAAATAAATTTAATAGATAAATGAAAATGGCAATAAAAAAGGAAAAAACAAAAAGACCACAATATATGCTCTCCACCAGCCAACACCCAGATAAGCAGGGATTAACACCAGACAAACTATCAAGCAGAAAATAATACTCTTATCAAGGAACTCCAAGGACAAAACTATACCTCCACCAACACTGGCAGAGCAAGCTACTATATATAAACAAGGAACAACCCCCACAGTCACTAGTACTGATAATAAAATGTATGCAAGCAAACAACCAAGCTCAGAGAGCACCAAGTTCAAACCTAAACTAAATATATACTCTTCTATTGAAAATCAAAATTTTCTATCATGTCCCTGCCTAACTTCCTATGACCCAGAAAAACTGCTGTGCCACATTAAAAAAATCATAATTATCTGTTGTAGTTATAACAATAAGGAATTATATCTAGCAGCATTTCAGAAAGATTGACAATTGATATATTATTTTATTTTACCCTAAGGAATAAAAGTAATGTTCTATTTGCATGCAATAATTTAATTCACTTAATAGCCTCCGAGAAGTGGCAGGCAAGGTAATGTTTCTGTTTCTATCGTTTTTGAGGCATAAGTGTTTTTATTCACATCATCTGATTAATTTGTCTGAGGTCCAACTGTCTTTTTCACTGAAAAAAAAAAGCATCAATTATATAGTTTGTTGTTTTTGGAAAATACTTTCCTCCAAAGCAATCAATCAAAATCTTGTTACAGTTACTGATCAGAATTTTATACAATTTTATGATAAGAATCACCAGACTTAAGGAGAAGTGAAATAAAAATTATTAAACAAATTCTATATTAAGATAAAACTAGCAAAATAAAAAATTTGGCACCACTACTGTAAGATTAAATATAAGAAGAATCTAAAATGGCTACTGAAACATTCACATTATAAAGGTGACTTTAAATAATTCATTGTTATATTATAAGCAATAAAGTTCAATTTTTTAGCTGAACAGAATCTTCTTCATGTGCCATTATGTAAGGAATCTTACTGTCTCAGTTTTATAGATGAAAAACCAGCATGTAGAATTAACATAGATTTTAAAAGAGCAATTTTATATGCTTGCAATGTCTTATCCTCAAAATGTGGCCTATGTCAAAACTGAGTACCATATTTTCCAGCATATAAGACGACTGGGAGTATAAGATGACCCCCAACTTTTGAGAAGATTTTCATGGTTTAGAAAGTCGTCTTATACGCCGGAAAATACGGTAGTTCAAGCAACCAGAATTTATCTCAGGAACTCTAGAAAGATTTTAAAAAATGCTTTTCATTATTTCCTCTCTTCTCTCTCTTCATAATTCCAAGATTCTGAAGGAACCGATAGATAGATATGATCTTAGGATTGCTAACTTTCAAAGATCCTGGAGCACCAAGGAACTACTACATCATTGGAAAAGGGCTGATGTAGTTCCCATCCTCAAAAAAGGGGAAAAAATGGATCTAGAAAACTACAGACCTATCAGCCTGACGTGAATACCTGGAAAGATTCTGGAAAAGATAATCAATGAATCTGTAAACACCTAGAGGCAAACAAAGTCATAACCAAAAGCCAAATGGGTTTGTCAAAAACAGATCATGCTAGACAAATCTTATTGCATTCGTTGACAATGTAACAAAATTAATAAGCCAGAGAAATACTGTGAATATAATTTACTTGGACTTCAGTAAAGTAGACCACAACCTACTATTTTATTAAAAAAAATGGATTAGACAGCATCACTACCAGATAGATTTGTAACTGGCTGACCAATCACATTCAGCATGTAGTCCCTAATGGAACTGCATCTACATGAAGGGAAGTATGAAGTGGGGAAGTATGCTCTTAGGCCCAATACTCTTCAATATCTACATCAGCGGTTCTCAACGTTTGTGTGACGGCGACCCCCGTCACACAAACGTTATGTGCATGCGCGGCGCGGCGCGCATGGGGGTGCCCCCCCGCGCGTGGCGCGCATGCCCCCCGCGTGGCGCGCATGCACGGCACGCATGCACGGCGCCGCCCCCACGCGTGGCACGCACGCGCGGCGCCCCCCCGGAGGCACGACGTCGCCCCCCATGCGTGGCGCGCATGCACGGCACCCCCCGGAGGAGTGCCAGCTCCCCACGTGCGGCGCGCATGCGCGGCAGCGCCCCCTGGAGGCGCGCTGCCGCCCCCATGCGCGGCGCGCATGCGTGGCGGCGCCCCCGGAGGGGACAAAATGGCGGATCGCCGCCTTTGGCGACCCCCGAAAAGAGGTCGATCGACCCCAAATGGGGTCGTGACCCATAGGTTGAGAACCGCTGATCTACATCAATGATTTAGACAAGGAACTCATCAAATTTGAAGACGACACCAAGCTGACAGGAATAGCCAGCACTCCAGAACATAGGCTTAAGATACAGAAAGATTTTGACAGACTTGAGCACTGGGCTCTATCTAACAAAATGAAATTCAATGGTGACAAAAGTTCTACATTTAGGCAAGAAAAAACACATGAACAGGTATAGAATAGGTGGTACCTGGCACAATAGTAGTAACTGTGAGAGGGATCTTGGAGTCCTAGTGGACAATCACTTATATATGATCCAGCAGTATGCTGCAGCTGACAAAAAAGGCAATACAGTCCTAGGCTGCATTAACAGAGGGATAGAATCAAGATCACACAGTGTTAATACCGCCTTATAATGCCTTGGTAAGACCACATTTGAAATATTGCATCCAATTTTGGTCACCATGATATGAAAAAGATGTTGAGACTCTAGAAGAAGTGCAGAGAAGAGCAACAAAGATGATTAGAGGATTGGAGGCTAAAACATATGAACAGCTGCAGAAATTGGGTATGTCTAGTTTAATGAAAAGAAGGACTAGGGTGACATGACAGCAGTATTCCAATATCCAAGGGGCTGCCACAAAGAAGATGTGGCACTTGAAAGCAGCAGCAATGGATGGAAGATAAATCTAAAACTAAAGAGAAATTTCCTGACAGAACAATTAATCAGTGGAATGACTTGCCTCAAGAAGATTTAGATGATTCAACACTGAAGGTTTTAAAGAAGAGATTGGATAACCATTTGTCTGAAATGTTATAGTTTCTCCTGTTTGAGCAAGGGGTTGGACTAGAAGACCTCCAAGTCCCTTCCAACTGTTATTCTGTTATTCTGTCTGTCACAATCTTCTTTGACACACGAGTTGTTTTTAAAGTGGCTACTGTGGAAGGAGATAGAAAACTAAACATTCCTCCCATGCCCTTTCACTAAATCACCTTTGGATCCATCTTTTCTCCATTTTTCCTCTTTTCTTATATGATAACAAATGTCATGCCACCCATTCCTCCACCATGGATGTTGAGAGCACTTGCACAGTGTTTTGTCTGGTCTCAGACTCCTGACTTGTCATCTTCAGCTATTGTTGCATCAAAATGGTTGAACCAATGTCATTGATATGCAAAGCTTATGAAGTATCACAGCAGTGCAATTTCTTCTCATCACCCAATTTTGTGATTTAAAAAAAAGCATTCCTGTAGCTTTGAATTCATTAATGGATGTTCCTGTAAGCATACTTGTTTCCAATGTCAATTAAAGTGTATATTTTCATTGCCATTTAAGAGATATTAAGTAAACAAATCCTGCATTAAAAACAGCATTTAAAACAATTCAGTAATCACTGCTACATTTGTCAATGTAAATTTATCTTAGATGCATACTTGTATACGATTTCTAAATCTTTAAAAGGCAGGCTAAATGTCAATATGTCCCGGTATAACTTTATGCCCCAGTACACGAATTACAGAGCACTATTATTTTGCCTTTCTTGCAAGGGTTAATCGTGGAGTCTTATCAATCTGTCTGATCATTCTGGAAAATAGGTTTATTAAAAGCGCAACAGGCCTATAGTAATCTATTTGCCTTCAACGATACAGTCAGTAGCTATTCAAGAAGAGAGGAAATTACTTCAAAGACATTATACCCACGACTCTCGCCTCTTAGATGAAACTTTTTTTCTAACAGAAGCAGATATTTATGGAAAGAAAAGATGGAAATTTGGGATTGAAAACAGAAAGGGACCTGCATCCAAAATAGCCCATACCTCGTATTCAGCGAGCCTTCTTCGCAATGTCAAGAAATCAAAGCGGAAACGGAAACTGGTACGGTTCGACGCCGCTAATCTACCCGGAAAAACGAATCCACTTAAGGGGGTTCCGTAGGAAAGTTCTTTCCGCCTTTTACTGACTCCGCCCCCTTCGCGGGGACTCCGACCGGCGACGCGATTCCCAGCCGGCCATAAGAGCTCTTTCCGTCCTTCCCCCTCCCCCACGTGTTTTCCCACGGGCGCGCGCAGTCGGTGGGGGGGGGGAAGGAAGCCAATGAAGGCTGTCATTGTTAGGGGCGGGCTGCTGTCCAATGGGCGGGCTCCTTCTTTCGTTGCTGTGCTTGCTGACGGGCCGGAGGCGGCTAGAGGGGGAGGGATTGAGGGTAGCGCCGGTACCAATGGTGGCGAGTGCTGCGGTGAAGAGACGCTCCTGAGTTAGCAGCGCCCGGCTTTCTGCGGTCGTGACGTTGGTAGGTAGTCGTCTCCCGCTCTCCCCGCGCTCTCGGTAGAAGGGACGGGGCAGCAGTTCCCAGGCACCTGGAACTCCGCCGCTTCTTCGCCGGACGCACTGCGAGCTGCAGTGACATCTGCCCTTTGCACCCTGGAAGCCCCCGATGGGCACTTGTCGCTTTTCCCTGGCCGGTTCGGGTTCCCCTCCTCGCCCTTCCTGCTTCCCTGATCCTCCTGAGCGGTCATTGAGCTGCCCTCCTTTTTCCTTCCACGCCAGAGCCAGCAGATTGCCACTCTCCTCTCCATCTCCTTCACGCACTCCTTGGATGTGACGAAGCTTTTCGCCCTCTTTCTTCTCCTCCTCCTCCTCCTCCTCCTCGGTCTTCTGCCAATGTTGGTTGCCTTCCTCTTTTCCGTATACGCCGGTAACAAAGTCCCGGTCCAGCTCCCGCCGATCCTGCCGCTTTTCCTCGGAGATTTCGTTTCCGGATAAATTACGACCGTCTCATAACCGTTTTCTGTTTTTAAAGTGACATTATATTTTCCTGAGAAGATGAGGCCTCTTTGCTTGTTTACAATTACAGCTTTTGCGAAGAAGTAGCAATGCACTTTTTTTCTTACTTCTCAAGGTAAAACGTAAGCCACCTTTCCAGCTACAGTTTGTTTTGATCTGGTCTGAACTCGTCCCTGAATTATTTAGTAGTCCCCGTTTCTAACCTTAAATGAGTCCCTTTAACTAACATTTCTTTCTACACTAATTGCTTCCCGGGATTTGTTGTCTTATAATTGTTATAATAAGATGAAGAATATAGTAGAATAGATATATGAATAAATGTGACAAAGAGATGTTATGTAACAGCTACAGTGCTTATACAAATATTCCTTTAGTACATTGACTCTTAAGTAAGCAAATAAACACCTACATGTAAAAACACCCTTCCCACAATATTTATTACTTCTGCTTCAATTTCAGAGATTATATAGATAAAGGAGAAAAACTATATATCCACATTACTGTATTTAGTTTCCATTAAATCTTTGGTTTGATTGGTAGACTTTAAAAATGTCAATTTCTTTTTCATGAGGAGCAGAAACTTCCATTCTATAAATCAGCAAGGGAAGTTAAGTGAATATCAGTGTTTAAGAAAGGGCATTAATTTATTATGTTTTTATGTCCTCAAGTTATTACATACAGCATTCAGAGTGTCTGCTAAGGAACATAGGATTTACAAGTCAAATTTGTAATGGCATTAAGCTGTCATGGTTATTGATGTATCTACAATATTTTGTGGATATATTATCTATAACCTTTTTGGTGGAAGCTACAAACATTTGAGTATATATATTTGCTTCCTGGTTCAGTTGAAACTAGAAAACATTGTTTATGTTATATTTGATTAATTTATATAACTCCCTGTATCCCTGTATCACATATGTGATTCTGGGTAACTTATAGAGCTAAACACACACACATATAGAGAGAGATAATCAAAATCATAACAAAAGACTGTTAAAATGATTTTAAAAAGAATAGTGTGGGGGATGTTTTGCAGTCCTGATGTTTTGCAGATTCTACATCACCATTACCAGATCCTCCTGCCAAATAGCAAATCATGTCTTCAGGTCCTTTCAGAAGGCCAGTAAATTTGGGATCAGTCTGACTTAAGGTGACTAATCCATATGTTTATGCATCTTGTTGAAAATTAGATTAATAATTAGTTATACGAGAAAAAATTTTCTCCCATCATTTTTGTGTTAAAATGTACAGAAGAATTTCAATTATGTCATTTTAATAAATTCTTAGAAATGGGAGGTTTATGATAATTAGAGATTAAAGAAAGAATAGTAAAACAGCAAGATTAAATAATACCATTTAGTTTTATTTTATTTTTTTCATATTTGATTGCTTGTTTAAAATAAGATTTGACAGATGGTTTACCTTTTCATTTCCTGGGATACGGCAACAAGATGAGAGTAAAATTGTTTTTACTCTCCAGATTTCCTTTCACATAAGATGAAAAGCCAATCAGTAGTATTTTCATGGACAAAAGGGGAGTTTCAGATATAAAATATTTCATTGAGCTTATTTATCTGTCGTATATATGGTGTTAGAGATACAGTTTAATGTTATGTTACATGTACGTACTATTTGCCCCCATTTCAGAAAAACCTTAGTTCTGCTTGGTAATAACTGATTTTAAGAGTTCTATTATTTAGTGTTTATTTTGATTTTAGTACTTCATCAATGGAAGATAGAACTATTATACAAGTTGGACTTGGGGAATGCAAATTATTTTTATTTCTTGAAATTGGACTGTTATGGTAATTAAGATATTGTACATCAGTTTGATTTGTCTCTGGACTCTAGTAAGATTGAGCAAAAGTATAGTTTTCTTAGCATGATAATCCTAAAGGACACATTATTTTTTTTACAAAGAAGATTTTACTATAAATCCCACTTGAATTTGTTTAAGTATACAGGTTTTAAGTGGAAAAGAAGCTACAATTCACTGACATTTTGACTTATTTTTTTACATGTAAAGTCATATCATAGGCGTTTTAGCTCCTTGCCTCTTTCCTGAGAACAATGCTTCAGACAAATGGACCTTGCATCTTCTAAAAACATTGTAAATAATGGACAGTATTAGATAAAAAAAGTAATGATAAATATAGAAAGCTGGCTGTGTGAGTCAGTCACTCTCTCTTAGCCCAGTCCACCTCACAGGGTGGTTGTTCTGGGAAAAATAGGCAGGAATATTACTGTAGGTATGTTTCCTGCCAAAAATATATTTTAAAGGAGGGATTAAAATATAACAACAACAACATCAACAATACTGGCAGAGTTTAAGTGCCTTGAAATGCTGTTTCTCTTCTAATATTTTCCTTTGTTTTTGTATTCCAAATTATTTTTGCTAATAATGCTATCAAAATTAAGTGTTATAAAGAAGTATCTACTGTGATAGATGAGCAGCTTGCTGGGTAGGTGACTGTGCCTTATAAGCTAGTGCATAACCTCTGCTAGACCTGTCTTTTGCCTGTCCATATTTCGGTAGCAGATGGGGGTTAGCATGTAAAAATTAGCATGGCGTATGCATTGAGAAGCTTGGATATAGGGGAAAATACATAAAACATAGTTGTACATGTTTAGTTGCATGTATCCTTTTGGATTATGAACTTTAGTCTAAAAACAATGAACTCTGTGTGCCCAAAGAGGCTTTAAACTTACTTGTCCTCAGATACTGCATATCACAAGATAATTTGTGAAATTCCTTCCAAGCCTGCAAATTAGATTGACTCTGTTCCATATGCATAGTTGAAGCAGAATGTTTCGTAACATGCTTTCTGCTCTTACGCCATGTGCTCACCATTTTAGTGTTCATATTTGTATATAAGGCCTTCTTGAAGAACAGAATTCATATTTAAACATTTTAATGATGAAAAGTCTGAATATCTTTGAAGATTAACTGTTATAGTTTCCAAAGACCTGCTAATAAGGGAACATTTTAGAGGAGAACAGTTTTATTTGTGTTATTATAACAGAATTGGAAGGGACTTTGAAGATCCTCTAGTCCAATCCCATGCTCAAGCAAGAGACTTTATACCAGGGGTCGCCAACCCCCCCGTCTGCGGACCAGTCCCAGGCTGCGGCATGCCAGCAACCAAACAAAGCCCCATCGTGAGATGCAGACAGCACACAAAGCCATACTCCCTCTGGTCCACATAAAAAAAACCTCTCCACGGAACCGGTCCCTAGGGCCGAAAAGGTTGGGGACTTTTGCTCTATACCATTTCAGACAGGTGGCTGGCCAGTCTCTTCTTAAAAGTCTCCAGTGATGGAGCACCCACAACTTTTGACAGCAAGCTATTCCACTGGTTGATTGTTCTCACTGTCAAGGAAATTTCTCCTTAGTTCTAGTTTGGATCTCTCTTTGACTAATTTCCATTCATTGTTTCTTTTCTTGCCTTTTGGTGCTTTGGAAAATAGGTTGACCCCCTCTTCTTTGTAGCAGCCCTTCAGATATTAGAACACTGCTATCATGTCACCTGGTCCTATTTTTCAATAAACTAGCCATACCCAATTCCTGCAACCGTTCTTCATATATTTTAGTCTTCAGGCCCCTAATAATCTTTGTTGCTCTTCTCTGCACTTTTTCCAAAGTCTCAACATCTTTTTTATAATGTGGTGACCAAAACTGGATGCAATTTGATTCTGCATAAAACCAACATAGAAAGGTTATAAATCTTCCTATGTTAGTTTTCAGTACTCCGCCTGATATCTAGTTCAACATATTGGCAGGTAATAGGCTAGATAAAAGTCCTCAAAATATCTGATAGAATTTATTTTGTTAAATCATATGCCTTTCTGAAAACGTACCTTTTACAGTATTGTTCTGCAAATGTATTAGTAAAACAGTTTTTGTTAGAAAGAAACACTGCAGTGTATGGATAAGAAAGTAACTATCTTATGCACATGGAGTAATTGAGGATACTCTTAAACTGCCATCTAGTTATAAATACAATGAGAGCGTATGTCCCGATAGAGCCCAATGTTGTATAATAGTCGTCTGGGAGGTGGCTCAATGTCCAAAAGACAAACAAACTCAATTGGAATTCTAAGAACAAAGTTTTATTTGAACAAAGCTTTTGCAAAAGCTGGTGGACTTAACTCAAACAGGAGAAAAAGCCACACCCACAATTTTAAAAAGCATATATTTATACCCTCTCACAAGCTTGTTCCCCCCATCACTATCGCATTCAACAGCCCACCTGCTCATCCCGATCAACTAATCTGAAGCACCTAAACAGAATATATTTCTTTTTCCCCTCCCAGGAAAAAGCCCTTTGCGTCTGTACCTGTTGTGTTAACCATGACCTACTTTTCAGAGAAAAGGTGAAATATAAATGCAGTAAAATTACGTATTGTTAAAGTTGCTGTTGTTTCTGTTTTTTATTTAATTGGATTTTATAGTTTAAAGCAGACTTTTCGTATACGGTGAAAACTGGATGCAATAAATGAAATCTCCATTGCATTTCATTTTATATCTTTTTATGTCATTTGCATAATGACATAACCATGGGTACCCTCTGATTTAAAGGACAGTATGGAACGTATGATACTTCTTCTGCCTCATTAGTTCGTTAAAATATGTTATTATGCAAAGTATTATATTTTGTTCTCAGACTTAATAGATCTTCACAAGCAAAGTTTTGTTTTCTCCATACATCTGATATTTAATTTGCTATATACTTGAAGATTCATAGAGACTCAATAATTTTGTGGTCCATTTGTTCCAACTGAGAAAAAGAATATTTCGGATCCTGAGAAAAAGATCTAAAGGAATTTATATCTATCTAGAAATATCTAGGAACTATGAAACAATGAAGTAATTTGCTTTCCTAGTATAGTTTTGGGATCAGTCTCTTAAATCAATAAACTTAAGTTTAAGCTATATTTTTTGCAAGAGATAGCTCAGATATTTGCATTTTGCATTGTTCTGTGCTTTTCTGCACACTGAGTTCCAGAATAAATAAATGACTCTTACTTTGTGCAAATAACAAAAATACATTTTGCCTAACTTCCAAATAGTGGTACAGTTACAAATATCCAGTAATTATAATTAGTTAATTCTAAAGTTGCAGTTTTATGCATACTCGTTATAGAAAATATTGTTATGATTTCCTGGGAGAGAAAAGTGGATATAATTGGACATGGTGATTGGAGAAAACAGACTTACAAATACGCAATTGGTAGGTACTCTTCAGATATTTTAGTCTACAGATTTCACAACCCTTTCCCGTACCTTATTTACATGTGCGCATTGTCACAGCGCAGAAGAATGGAGATTGTGTTGTAATTTAATGGTGCATGCTTTTTTCATTTAGGCATCATTGTGGTTAGAAATAAAGTGAACTATACCAGACACCGGTAGCTATATACAGGTAGTCGTTGACAATTGAGCCCAAAGTTTATGTTGCTAAGTGAGAAATTTGTGAGCTTTGCCTCATTTTACGACTTTTCTTGCCACATTTGTTAAGTGAATCACAGCCGTTGTTAAATGAACCTGGCTTCCCCATTGTCTTTGCTTGTCAGAAGGTTGCAAAAGGTGATCACATGCAACTGTCATAAATATGAACCAGTTGTCAGGCATCCAAATATAAATCACGTGACCATGGGGATGCTGCAGTGACCGTAAGTGTGAAAAATGGTCATAAGTCCCTTTTTTCAATGCTGTTGTAACTTCGAACGGTCACTAAATGAACTGTTATAAGACGAGGAGTACCTGTACATACAGACATAGCCATATGGGTGGAAGGAGAAATTGATAGGATGTATGAATCCATTGTTTGCTGGTTGGAGTTGGTGGGGTTTCTTAAAAGTAAAATAGATGTATTAAGCCTATTAAAGGCTTAACATACTGTATATTTTACTTCTTGTTTCTTTTTAAAAAGAATCTCATTTGCATTATAAATTCGGTCACTTTTGCAAAATGTTGTTGATGCAATTTGGGACCCCAGAAAAAGTACTGGAGGGCCACAACTGTCTTGCAGTGATGGTTTGGAGACAGTCTTCTTTACTAGTCTAAAACCCTGTCCCTGCTCTGGCACAGTTGGCAGTGGAACCTGGATTTCAAACTGAATTCAGTCCCCTATGCTGAATCCCCTATGCTGAATCCCTATGGAATTCTGCCATATCTGGAGGTCCTTCACAGCTTTCTATATTCTTTAATTGCCGGGGGGGGGGAATTATTTAATTTTTGGCAATAGAAGTAGTAGCAATTGTTTTCTATGCAGATGCTACACAAATCCTTACTGTGGCAGAATCTCCTTGAATTTATTTCTGGAGGTGGAATGTTCCTGCAATCAACTGCCAATGTTTGTCAGTCAGTAATATCTGCACCACTCATAATATGCAGGAATCGTTGATGTGAGGTTCAACTCCTCTCCCTAAATTAGGAAGCAGCTCATGAGAGAAAGAAGCAAGAATGACAAGTAGAGCAAAATTTCTGAGTTCCAGTCACTTGAACAAGAATCTTCAAAGATGAACGTCTTAATAAATAAATAACATTTTCATTAGTTGGCTCTTAATCTCATTATTTGTTACTGTTGCTGGAAGTTAGATAAGGACTGCTCTTCCTATAGTAGATGTTACTTCAGCCTTAGTTAATTCCACTCATCATTTGGATATATTTCTTGATTTGGGCTTAGTGGCAAAAACTGCTTCAGCCCCAGTTAGCTTTCTTATTCTTTTACTCCAGTGGTTCTCAACCTGTGGGTCGGGACCCCATTTGGGGTCGAATGACCATTTCACGGGGGTCGCCAAACAACGCAGTCCGCTATTTTTTCCCCCTTTTCCTTAGCTGTGCTACTCCCTTTTATTCTATTGGCTTTTGAAAGCCAATAGAATAGACTCTCTTGAATAGAGTCTAATTCTATTGGCTTTCAAAAGCCAATAGGAATTGTCCAGGCTGTCTCTGCCCTGCTGAGCCCACCAAAAGTCCCATTCTGCAAACGGTGCTGCACCAGTTGAGTAGTCCTCGACTTACGACCGGTTGAGTAGTCCTCGACTTACGACCGGTTGGGGGGTCGCGGCATTAAAAACAGTTGAGAACCACTGTTTTACTCTGATACAGTATTGTCAACAGTATTATTGAAATTGTTATGTTCTTTAAAATTACCACAGCTGGTAGGTGTAATTATCAGACACTGTATTACCAAACGCACGTATACCTTCCTCAAAAAAGATGCTTTGTTGCTTCTATTTTAATTGGACTCTGGTTCTTTGACAGAGTGGTTGCTAGGAATTAAGATATAACAAGTCAAGAGATACCGTTTTAAATGTACTGTTTAGGTTCTGTTTGAATAAATATTATGATAAAACCGAAGTAGTTTTCTCTGCTCAATCTAAGTGTAACTGCAGAATTAAGTTACATGACACACTTTGTTTTTGCATCCTTTGCTATGCCTTCCTGAGTTTATCATTTTTCCTCTTTACAGGTAGTCCTCACTTTATGATTGGTTGCTTAGTGACTGGTCAGAGTTATGATAGACCCACCAGGAGGTTTTATGACTCAATTCTGGAGCTCCGATAGCAACAGTAACCCCCCTCAGTCACATGTCTGCATTTTGGGTGCTTAGCAACTGATTCACTTTCATAGCCTGTTGCAGCAATCTGTGATCATGAGGCTTCAATTTACAATGTTTTTATATCACCCATAGGAATGAATAGATTTGCTTTAATACCACCACATTTCCTTTAAAACTGTTGTGTTGGCTTTATGACTGCTTCCCCAAAAAATTGCCATGAAATTGGGTCTGTCACCTGTGTGACTTGATTTACTATTGTCTTGACATATGACAGCAATTCCAAGCTCCATTATTGTTATAAGTCAGGAACAACCTGTACTCTTTTGCTGTCCTCTACCATCCTGTTTATATTTTATAGGGAAACTCTACCCTTGTATTTGCTTTTGTCTTTTATAGTAATTTATTTCAGTGTCTTTGTTGCTAGATGTGGGAATATATTCAATCTTGATTGAATTTAATGTGATGCAATCTTTATCTTATATATATTGGTGGATAGAAAATTTGGCAGGGATGTATCATAGTCAATCAAATTAATTTTTCAGATATGCTTTCAGCTAAACTAATGTTATGGCTGTACCTAGGCATCGCTCTAACTTATAATTTTTACTAATTGTAAGTAAAGTGCTTTTACATAAGATTCTTGGAACTATAATTTATTACTTGCCAAAATGTGACTCAACAGTATGATGTGGCTTTAAGAAAGGGCTGTATGTATTAGATTATATCAATAAAAACATATTTTCTAGGGCATAGGAAGTATTCATTGTAATAGTGCTCTGATTAATCCTACTTTGAGTATTCTGCCCAAATATGGAAATCATACTTTTAGGAGGATTTAGACAAACTGGAACAGGTTCAGAGACCTTGTTTAGACTAGAGGACTTAAAACTGACCTGTAAAGGGGATTGAGGAAACTGAATGGGCTTCATATTACGATGGGGATATGATAGCACTTATCAGATGCATGCACCAACTGCTCATTCATTAAGACTTGGTCACCACAGTAGATACATTGAAACAGTGACTGATTCTTAAACTGAATGAGAGTTGAATTCAGTGGCCTGTATTTTTAGGTCCTATATTACATTTTTGTGTTTCTATTCTAAAACTGACAGGAACTCCACTGCTAGTTTATAACCCCTGTTGAAATTCAGTAAGAGCTCTGAAAATGATAAAAAAAAAAGGGGGGGGGGAAGAGAGTTATAAAATGTCTATCTATCTTTTGTCATAGAAGAATCTGTTTCCTACTACTTTTACAAGCAGTGGACCTACAAATTTTAGCAGCCTTTTTGATTAGAGTAAATATCTGACTGCAAATGTTTAATCAGTCCTAGTATTTAAACCTTAGGATGTTAGCTATACCTATCCTGTAAGACTGAATTTGCGTGAAGCTGACATTCTTAGATTGGGATACTGTTTTTTAACATACATTTGCCTGGATTTATGTAATGGTTGTATCTACTGGTAGACAGTGAGGTGTCAGAGAGCTTCACATAATTTTTAACAACTTAAGTTGGCAGACAACACATTTGTGCTGTTATTTAATTAAGAATAAAAATAAGTTACAAGGTTTGGAAATCTAAAGTTATTCGTCAGCTTGCCATAGTGATTGTGCAACAATATTGAAAGTGATTGGTAAAGAGGGTTCACCATATCCAGCTGTAACATCTAGCTGATACATATTAGAGGGCAACAAAGAGGTTGAACATTATGGCTCTTTATTGCCATTCAGTGGGATTATCTGGGTTTTTGCAGCTCATGTAGGACAAAGTTAACTTTAACTAAGTGACATGACTGATGTTGTAAGGATGAAATTTATGCAATACCTACTGCTGCACCATGACCTTTTTGAGTTCAGATCTTTATTCTTTTCCCATACAAATATTTTAAGTTCCCTTTTCTCTAAAAAGAATAAAGCAGGATAGTATGCACAGAAATCAGTTAGTTGACACAGGGGGCAGGTGTATTTATTCCTCCCCGTTCCATTGGTGATTTCATTGTAGTGATGCATCATTGCTCCTACCCATTTGCTGCTTCCCGTCTCCTTGCTTCTTGTCTGTTCCACTTACTTGCAGTGGTTGTGTTTGAACAAAAGATTGATTACTTGCAAGGTGCAATAGTACAGAGATCCCCAACGTTTTGGGCACCAGGGACCCCTTTTGTGGAGAGAGGTTTTTCCACGGACCAGAGGGTGTGTGGTTTTGTGTGCTGCCTGCATCTCATGGATGGGGCTTTGCTTGTTTGTGGAGACTGGCTGCTGGCATGCTGCGGCCCCGTACCCCTGCAATAGTATACCCTATTCAATTTTTCTTCTGCATTTGTCCTTTGGAAGGAATTGTACCAAACCAATTGCTTTGGGATATTTTGAAGCTAGAGGTAAAGTCTACTGAGGTGACTGGATTTTCAAATGATAGTGTAATTGTTTTTATAAGTACATTTTTTAAAAAAAATTCAAAGTATGTGATTGAAAAAAAAATCAAGTCAAAATTCTTAGAAAATTGTAACATATTTTTCCTTTCTGGAGCAGTAACTAAAATATTTTGCAGTCTGTGGAGAATAGCATTAAAGAACAATGAGCTCTGTATGAATATATCAGATAATTTAATATTAAATCTATAATTTTAATTACAAGAGAAATGCCTGTTTACTGCTTGTGCTAGAGGGCTGATACGAGTACTGGAGTACCACACCAGCTTATTTATGTATGATATGTTTACATAAGTGCAAAGGTGGTGTTGATTTTTTATTTCCCTTTTTATTTTGTGCTTTGAGTCAGTCTTGACTGCTGAACAAGTCCCTGTAGTTTTCTTGGCAAGATTTCAGAAGTGATTTGCCAATGCCTGCTTCCTAGGGTTGAGACAGAGTGACTGATCCAAGATCACCCAGCTGGCTTTGTGTCTAAGGCAGAACTAGAACTCAGGGTCTGCTGGGTAGCAACCAGGAGCCTTAACATTAATGTTAAAAATAAAAAAAATGTATTTTTTTCAAATTAGCTAATAGAAGAAAAATTATTGTGAAGCAGGTCAGAAATTCTACTCTATAAAGGACTTTTTTGAAATAAGCAGCTTCGTTAAGGGTTGGTCATACTTCTTTTGTGGAGACTCTGGCTAATTTCTAAAGGACCAAGATAGGAGCACCAAAAGCAGTTGTTGTTGTTGATGATAAATAAATAAATAAATAAATAAATAATATAGACTGGCTACAAGCAGCAGCATGACAAAGTAGCAACAATGGTGCATTGGAAGATCTACAAGAAATATCATTTGCCTGTAAACAAGAACTAGTGGGATCATAAAATAGAGAAAGTCATAGAAAATGATAAAATTAAACTACTCTGGGACTTCAGAATTCAGACAAGCAACATAACACCCCGGACTTAACAATTGTTGATAAGAAAGACAAAAAAGTCTGGATAGTGGATGTGGCAGTGCCTGGAAATAGCAGAATAGACGAGAAAGAACTGGAGAAGATAACAAAATACAAAGATCTACAAATAGAAATAGAAAGACTGTGGCAAAGGCAAGCAAGGGTAGTACCAATAGTGATAGGCGCCTTGGGTGCAATCCCAAAACAACTGGAGCACCACTTGAACGCCATTGGCATTGACAAATTCGCCATTAGTCAATTGCAAAAGGCAGCCTTACTAGGAATTGCTTCCATCCTGCGACAATATCTATAATACCATCAAACATCCACATCTGCCTATCCCAGGTCCTGGGTAAGGACTCGATAGGTAAACAAAATGCCAAATCCAGTCTGAACATCTGGCTGACTGTACAATGATCCATAATAATAATAATAGAAACTATTCTCTTTGATTAATTTCCATCCATTGCTTCTTGTCCTGCCTTCAGGTTCTTTGGAGGATAGCTTGACTCCCTCTTCTTTGTGGCAACAGTTTTGCTAAACATTTTTCTTTTCACTCTTTCAACTGGGATGGGAAGGGATCACCAACTCTTCCTAGTTGAATTATCACCTACATCTTTATTCACGAGAGAGAAAGATGTCCTAGCATACCAGGTTTTGGGAGGCCCTGTGTATAAGCTAAGGCATTTGATCTTAGTGATGGGTATTTTTCAGGCTTCAGGATTTCTGGGCTGCAGAAATCCAAAGAAGCATTAGGTGGCAGCAAAAAAGGTACAGAAAATTCTAACTCATTTTTGCTACATATTGGTTGTCCAAAGCCCTAATCTTTTCCATGCAATTGTTCCAAGTTCAGTCCTTGGCAGCTTTAATTAATGAAAATTTGGATAGCATAAGTGGCAAATAAGGCCCTGAGCAAATGTTACTAGTCAAGTAACAATACTTAAGGTGATAGATAACAGAATGGCTTGAAGGACATGAGGTTGGGGAAATTGATGAAATGTATAAGGGAACTTTATACATTTCATCAATTTCCCCAACCTCATGTCCTTCATGTGATGATTTACAACTGCCATCGCTTGAAATAACAAGTTAGTAAGGCTATGACAAGCATTCTTACTTCCTTTATGTGCTGTGTAAGATAAAATTTTCTTTGAGGTAGCTAGGTTCTTACAGCAGCAGAAGGAAAGAGGCTTAAAATGCATTACGAACTAATTATTTTATGGTGACATAAGTGTTTGTGGGTTACAATCAAATGCTACTCCAAAAATGAGACTCTTGTGTGACGGGAAAAAAGTACTCTAGAGCAGAGCTCCCCGACCTTTCCAGATTGGTGGCCCGGAAGGAAAGGGAGGAGCAGGGAAATATCCACATGCACATGATGGCAGTGCATGCACACGTGGCAGTGCACTGGTGCATATTTGCATGCACGAACAGGCCTCTGGTGCCCACGTAAATGGACTACTGGCACCCGCACACATGAGAACATGGGCCACTAGTGCCCATGTGATGCTGGTGGCGATGCTAGCGCCCCTGTGCATACACAAATAGGGCTGCTAGTGCCCGTGTGGTAGCGCTACCATGAGTGGGAGAGCTCGCCAGCTGTTCCCGTGGCCTGGTGGCCAATAGGCCACAGCCCAGTACTGGGCCGCTGAGTATAGATTGGGGACCTCTGCTGTAGAATTTCACTTGGAATAAATAAGAGCCTTTCACTGTTCCTCTTGCTTGTGGCAGGAGTGTGACTTTTTTTTATTTGTAAAGTGAATCCTAAATCATCATTTTCATATGACCTACTTTACAACTGAGACCTAGATGAAATCTGTATTATAAATTGGTTAAGAGAGTGTTCAAACATTTCTACGAAGAAAAAATGGAATGTAGATTGTGCTTCTCTTTTGAACATGCAGTCAATGCTGTCTTTTTGAAAATATCTAAAGCCTGCTGTTGTGAATTCAAATGCCACTGTGAAAAGTTAGATATGTCCATAAATTCTTTAAAGAACTGCATGGGTTCTGTATAAAGAACTGAAGAATAAAAGGACATATATGTAGAACTTTTTTTTGAGAACCAGGATTTGCCGTGGCCAATGCGAATAGATTTTTAGGGCCTGTAACTAATGCAAATTGAAGAATGATAAATCTGTGGTCTGAAATACAGTGGAAAACTTTTATGGCTTTTGGTGCAAGCCAGGGAGAGGCTACAGAAGGGAGAGGCTACAGAAGGATAGTGAGGATTCAATAGGAAGAATAGCATGGCCTCTCTTTTCCCCATCCACAGCTATATGTGGCTTTAGGAGACCAACAAAGTACAGTATATGCTTTTAAGATATGAAACTGAGTGGCTGTAATTGGTTGTTTATATCAATATACATGTCTGAAAAAGAAACTGATGGGAAAATTGGAGAAAATTCATTTTTTAGGTCCTGTTTTAAAGGATTATCTCAACAGGCTTGATGTAACTGAGTAAATGAACTTGGGTGGATAAAAATCCTTCTATCTGCAAATAAGAATAAATCTTGGAAAATTATATGTATGAGAATTATAAAGCCTGCTGAGGCAATATTCAGTTTAATGTAACTAGAGCTGATTCTGTTCTAGGAGCTGACGAAAGATGGATTGGTAATTGGTCTTATTTTGCGTTGGTTGAGTTATCGCTTAGTAGATGAGAGTGCTTCAGGTTTAGTGTAGGGTGACTACATAATGTTGTTTCTAGGGAAACTGGTGGTGAGAACATCTAAAAAGGTAAAGAAATCTGTTCTGAAGAAAAACACTTAAAATGATTCTTGGATTGCATTGAGTTGATCTGTGAGTTGTTTCTTTTTTCTTTTTGTATATTGTTACACCATTGTACCTTATTTATTTTGTTCTGCTTCCCAGCATGACTATGCTTGTCAACATTGCTTATATTAAACCTGGATATTCAGTTTATATTAATTTATCTGTACCATAAGGATGGAAATAGTGCTTCATTTGAACGTTTCTATTTAACTTAATGTAGCTATATGAGGTCACTTTGCGTAGTGTTGGGGATAAGTAAATGGATTCATAACATAGAATTATAAAAGTATTTACATATCACCAGTGAATTCCATTTGTGAAAGAAGAGTACCTCAAAATGAAGTAGTGGCTTGTTATTTTGATACCATTATAGTATTATTAATCATGGGTTCATCAGAGATACAGTCCCATTTTATACAGTATATATAAAGCATGAGATATTTAGATGTTGTTGTATTTAATGTGCAATATGTTATTGCAAGGCAATAAATAGGATTTCCCTCCCTCCCATGCACTTTTTGTTTTTGTTTTTGGTATAGAACAGGTTTCTCCAACTTGGAGCCTTCCAAATGTTTTAGGTTGCAACTCCCATCATCCCTAGCAATAGGGTGGAGTTCAAGTTAGGAAAAACTGAAATAGATAATAATCAAACTGAAGCTCCTGTAATATTTATTATCTTATATGAACAAGGCATGATAGAATAGATATGCTAATTATGGATCTCTGTAGCTGTTTTAATTTCAATTACATTGTGGCATTTCCCTTCTGTCCAATAGCTGTTCAGATAGTTTTGATTTCTTAAAACAAAAATTTCTTGTTTTTATAAATGTTTTTCAATATAAAATTCTGTAGCTATCGGGATGCTGCTTACAATTACCATTATGTTTTATCATGCATTTTTTATAAGATAATATTCTATGTCTTGGCTGCATTTTGAATATACTTGCTAAAATAATAGTGACTGATGACACGACAGGCCCTATCATCTTCAGACATCTTTTCCTCTACATATTTTGTGACAATATTTAAATGACAAGGTAAGAAGGTCAATAATGACTATTTTAGCTGGACTTACTCACAGAGCTATATATATATATACATTGTTCCATATAGCTCCTGGCATAAATGAGAATGATGCTTTATCATATAGCTGTTCCTAAAATAGGATGTATTAGTACAACCTTCTCCAATTTAGTATCTTCCAGATGTTTTAAAACTTTCATAATCTCCTGATGAACATGTTGCCTGCTGTGTTGTATGAAGATGATAAAAGTTGGAGTCCAACACATCTGATTAGTTCTGATTGAGGAAATCAGCATTTTTTTCAATCTGTAGGACAAGGGTCCCCAGCCATCGGTCCGTGGATCAATACCGGGCCACAGCATGCCAACCGGGCCGCACAAACAAGCAAAGCCCCATCCACAAGATGCAGGCAGCACATAAAACCACACACCTGCCGGTCCACGGAAAAACCTCTCTCCACGGAGCCGGTCCCTGGTACCCAAAAGGTTGGGGACCTCTGCTGTAGGATACCAATAAAAATCAATAGATAACGAGAAGAAAAAGTCAACAGACCAGTTTTTTTTTTAAAGCTTAGCCTTAACCTCTGCATTCACATCTTGAATTATTGGTGGGAACCTGGTATAAGAAAGAAAAATTGGCATTCATGTACAACATGTATCCACATTGCTTTGGGCAGAATCCAGTAAATGAATGACTCTTATTATCTAGTTAGAGTATATTATTAACTAAATGTTTTGTGCACATTTTTTATATAGGCGGCAAATGAATGGGAACAATTTCAAACAGGTTCGGGCTTCCAAATTCATTGGCATTGTTCTCCATGCCACTGGCTCACGGAAGCCCCAATTTTAATCACTGGAAAAAGAAGGTCAAAAAAAGAGTATGTATTGCGCAGAATTAGACAAGATAACAAAAAACCTAAAAAAACAGGCAGAAACAGAATTTTATCGAATCTGGAATAAATTCTATAAATGGAGGGAAAAAAGAATGGGGTCAATAGAAGAGATGTATGTAGAGGTAGATACTAGGAATGTACAGCTGTATATAGATATATCATATATATTTAAATGTATAATATGGACGGACAAGACGGAGATGTATGTCAAAGACGATTTACCATGTTCAAATGTTTTTATTGTTTTCTTTTTCTTTTGTATTCAATAAAAACTTTAATTAAAAAAAAGAGTAGCCCCCATCCTAAGTTTTTTTAAAGATATAAGGTAATCATATCTGGTAAAGTAAAAGTATTTGAGGCTAGAATAATAGTACAGCTGTCTTATGGCTTCTAAATATGTGCATATAAGAATTTAGAATCATGAGAACCTGGAGAAGTCAAGCTTCTCAAGGAACTTGTTTTGGTTCCTTATTCTGTCTCTAATTAAAGTTAGAATGGTTCCAATTAAAATTAATGCTTAGATAGCCTATGTTGTTTACTGGCTCAAACTAATGCAAACTGTCTTGCGTTTTTTGACTCTTTAAAGTAAATGCCAGACGTTTTGATGGAAATTACTTGGTGACCATAAACCATTCTGGCTTTCAATGACATTTGATCAGACCTAAGTATCTTCAAGCAACGTACCTCACAAAATGATCTCAGCGAGGTGTGATTGTAGCTTATCCCAGTGAAGTCGGGAAAAAGTATTGTACCTGCTCATTATTTATATAATAGGTAATATATGCCCCTAAAAACACTAGGAAAGCTTTTACATTTGCCCATTGTAATGCCCTCTGTTATATCTTTTGGAAGAAAGATTCTGTAAGGTATCTAAAGAACTATTATGTCTTTGTGATGAGGCAGAAATTGAAACTTGTGTTTCTGCACTCCCTTTTTTATAGGGACCTACAAGACACTTATATTTCCCCATTGATAACATAATATCCAAACAGGTTTACCGTAGTGTCATCATGATGGCATTTTCTTTTGTAATTGTTAATATATCAACAGTAGAAACAGCTTCATTAATGTTATTTTCAGTTTAAATAACTATTATTCTTTAAGTGGGTAACCTGGGAATAGGGACATATTAGATTAAAGAGATCTTCATTTTTTCTCCAATAAAGAATATGTTGGACATTTTAAAAACTAAACTATTTCAAGTAAATAAAATGTATTGAGCTTTTAAGACAGTGATTATCAATGCTCCACACTTCTTTTAAGCTATGATATGTCCTGAGATATATTGTTCTACCTTGAATATTTCCTGAAAAAGCCTGTATAAAGCCCATAGGTGCAAATAATGCCCATTGAACACAGTAGAATTTATAATGAACATAAATTAAGCTTACGTTTGCTTTACGTCAGTTTACCTAATGTATCCTGGCATCATACTAAAACAAGGGTCCCCAACCTATGGCTGGCTGGTGCGTGCATGTGTGGGTGTGCATTTCCCCCACTTGTGCTAGCATCCCTGTTTGCACATGTGCCGCTAGCCCAGGTGGCTTGCACAACCTGTTCGCGCCTCCATGAACAAGCTTCTAGCTGCCACGGGGGTTGCATGGCTGTTTGCGCGTGCACACGGTGCCAGCGCATGTTGCATGTGTGAACGGGGCTGCTAATGCTGCACCAGTGTGCGTGGTCCCGTGCACACGTGTGTGCACCAATTTTGAAGCTGTTTGTTGTGATTCCGTGCCAGCCTGTGCTCCCAACAGCTGAGTCTGAGGAATCTGAGGAGGAGGTGGAGGAGGCATTTGAAGGGCCATCAGGGGCAGAGGGAGGCTCTGATGAATTACAGGACTCACGGTTTGATGCAGAGCCTGGGCCCTCCAGTTGTGTTCCTGATGAAGCTCAGCTGTGTGAGGAGAATGGGTCAGACTCAGAGGACTCACACCTGATGGACATGCTAATTGATGCTCGCACACGTCGTCAATTAGCGAGAGTAAATCAGCAGCAGTCAATACGGCAACTCCAGGGTAAAAGGAGAAGGCACTGAGAGGCAACGCCTTGGGACTGCTATATAAAAAGAGGAGGTGTGGGCGGTGCTGGTTGCTGAAGGCGACCGTTTGCAAAGTACTTTTTGGAATCCTGGTCTGTTCATCTTGCTTGGGACTACTCTTCTCTTTGCATCGTGTTTCCTGTGGACTATTTCCTTCATTTGGATTGAGTTTTGCTGTTTGTGTTTTGGACTATTTGGCAGGTTTGTCACCTATATTAAAAGGGGTTTGTTTTGTTTTAAAGTCTCCAGCCTATTTTATCAACAGGGGTTTGGTCCTTGTGCCTTTAACAAGGACGGCTATAGGCTGGGATAGAACACCATTCTCCTTCCCTCCGGTCCGTGAGACCGGAAAGGTTGGAGACCTCTGTACTAAAAGATCACTTGTTTGTATGCAGTTGTATTATATTCCATTGACAATCAGAAAGTATTTGTGATTGTGGCAGTGTCCTGGGATCGTGTGATCACCATGTGTGACTTTCCCAGCAGCTTCCAACAAGCAAAGTCGATGGGGGGGGGAGGCCAGATTCACTTAACAACTCTAGTAAATTTGCTTAATAACCATGGTAAAATTGGTCTTGACTCATTTAACCATCTTGTTAACCACAGAAATTCTAGTCCCAATTATGATCATAAGTTGAGAACTATCTGCCCATGCCAACTGGTATCTGCTTGTACTTTTATACAAACAGAGAAAAATATAAATGACAATTTGACTCATGTTAGAGTAGGAAGTCTAAAGGTTCAAATGCTCATATCTGGAATAAATTGCAAGTATATTGTCATGGAGCATTATTTATAGTGGCTAAGACACCAGGTTAGAAACCAGGAGACTATGAGTTCTAGTCCCACCTTAGGCATGAAAGCCAGCTGGGTGACCTTGGGCCAGTCACTGTCTCTCAGCCCAACCTACCTCACAGGGTTGTTGTGGGGAAAAATAGGAGGAAGAAAGAGCATTAGGTATGTTCACCAATTAGGTATAATCATGCCAAATGTTAATTTGTATAAAAGTTGTTTGATTGTCGAACGTTGCATAAGCTCCTTACAATTGATTGTAAAATGTCTTTTTTCCTCTGTGTTTGCAACAGGAAATTAAAATTTATTTCTTAGCTTTATGACAAATCAATATTCTCTGTAATCTTAGAAGTTCAGTAATACATGCTATACCAGGGTAGGGAGAACAACTGCCTTGGGCCTCTTGGCCCCCCTTGGATCAATGTCTCTTTCCCCTCACAGAACCTAAATTTGTAGATGAGGCCTTAACAGAGGCTGTAGAAAAGGAGTGGTGCAGAAAGAGGGAGCATGGGAGAAATAGGAATTCCTGTCCTATTACATACTTTGTCCTCCACTCCAAAGTCAGATGTTATTGCAACTAGGGACACTACCACCACTGTTTCTGCCAGCTACCTCTTCCTCTTCAAATTGGTCCAATGACCTGGAAGGTGGGCAGAGAGTGGGTGAAACACACCAGGCAGATAGATAGATAGATAGATAGCCTTTATTGTCATTTTTTTTAACTATGGGCACAATGGCACACATTAAAAATGAAATTTAGTTGCGTGCTCTCAAAGTTACACATACATAACACATATTTAAACGTACTATATACAACATATGCATATATCTACACCCTTACATATAAGTAACGTATAAATATTAATCACTGTCCATCTTGAATACATAACAGAAGGAGGAAGCTTTAAAGTTCACAAGGTTTATACTGTATGGAACAAAACTCTGACTGAATCTGGATGTTCTGCTTCGGATACCACGGAGCCTCCTCCCAGAAGGTAACAAGGAAAACAGGTTGTGAAGTGGATGGGTAGTGTCCCAGACAGTCTTCCGGAGCCTGCTCAAGCAACGCTTATGTGCTATGTCCTGGATTGAAGGGAGGGAACTGCCAATGATCTTTTGAGCCATCCTCATCACTCTCTGCACCGCCTTCCTGTCTGAAGCAGTGATGCTTCTAAACCACAGGTCGGCAATCTGCGGCTCCGGAGCCGCATGTGGCTCTTTGAGCCTTCTCCTGCGGCTTCCAGCCTCTTCTGCCATTTGCAGAGAGAGACAGAGAGAGGCACTTGCACGTCCCTTCTCTCTCTCTCTCTCTCTCTCTCTCTCTCTCTGTGTGTGTGTGTGTGTGTGTGTGTGTGTGTGTGTGTAAAAAGAGTGGCCTCACCCTGTTCACAAGCTGACAAGCTTATTGGGCAGGGGTCCTTCCTTTGCTGGGTCTCTACAGGAAGCTGGAAGGAGAGGAGAGAGCCAGCCTGTTCAGAACAGTTTGAAGCCAGCTTGCCAGGTGAGCAGAAAATCGGAGCGAGAGAGAGAAAGCAAAGAGAAAAAGAGGGAGAGGGAGAGAGAGAAAGAGAAAGAGAGGGAGGGACAGAGGGAGGGAGAGGGGGGAAGCACAAGTGCCTCTACACACACACACACACACACACACACACACACACACACACACACACAGTGGGGGAAGAGGACTGGCAGACCAAGGGCAGAAAGAGGGAGAGGGAGGGAAAGAGACACACACAGAGAGAGAAACCCTTTTGACATCTAAAATGACGATAACACTGCATATATCCTTTTTTACCTTTATGAGATACACACACACACACACACACACACACACACAGAGAGAGTTTTTTTCCGGTCAGACCGGTTTTTGGGTTGATGCACCTTGGTATTTTGACTGCTATACTGCAGTTCTACTGTTATAATCACTTTTGCCTTGCAGCCTAGTATGCAGGCTGCCCAGGTTCGAATCCCATAAAGGGTATGGCTAGTTGATGAGAGCAAAAGGAGCTCAAAATGGCCATCCTAGTCTCCCATTTAACTCTTTAATTCTTTGTCAACAAAAAAAAGAAAGAAAAAAAAAGAAATTCGAATACACACACACCCCTATAATAAAGGTAAAAAAGGATATATGCAGTATTATCTTCATTTTAGATATCAAAAGGGTTTTGCGGCTCCCAGTGTTTTGTTTTCGGTGGGAAATGGGTCCAATGCTCTTTGAGTATTTTGGGTTGCCTACCCCTGTTCTAAACCATACTGTGATGCTATGTGACAGGACACTCTTGATCATCTCTCTGTAGAAAGTGGTAAGGATAGGGGAAGGAAGATGTGCTTTTCTCATGTAATGCAGAAAATGCAGGTGCTGCTGTGCCTGCTTCACCAGTGTCTTGCTGTTGAGCGACCAAGCCAGCCTACTTGTTAGCTGCACACCTAGGAATTTGATGCTGGTAACCATCTCCACAGGAGAATCATTAATGCACAGAAAAGTGTGGCTGTGCCTGCCTTTTCTGAAATCGACAACGATCTCTTTGGTTTTTCCAGTATTTAAAACTAGGCTGTTTTCCTAGGTCTCTTCTCCAGTGCTTGCTATTGACCTTCTTTTTCTCTTTGTTGGACCAGCAGCAGGGAACAAGTAGATATGTGGCCCTCTTCTTTTTCTCTCCCTAATGCACTATTGGGAGATGCCATATGAGTGATTTGCCTTTGGGCTAGAGCAGCTATGTTCAACCTGCAGCCCATGGGCTGCATGTGGTACTGGATAGCTAGTAATGTGACTCCAGAGCATCATAAACTTTCAACATTATTATATAATTTATATACATTAATCATATGTTTTGTATTGAAGGGATTTTATTGTGCTTATGATTTTAGTATGTTTAAGTTTGACATTAGCATTTATTTTATGTATAGTAACCATTTTATATTGATACTTATAGTGTTATCATGTAATCATTGTTTTGTTATTTTGTAATCATTATTTTGTAGTTAATTGCTTGATCAGATGCTTTATATATATATTGGAAAAGTAAGGGCTTCATGCTTTAGGTATTGGTGATTGCTTATATGAAAAGAGCACAGTAAGGGGAGGGGGAAAGGAGTTACGGATGGAGCCTGGGTTGCTGTGTATGAGTCATCATCTAGGAATTGTTTTTTTGTGCCATCTTATGCCTAGTACCAAGACCTGATCTCTTTATTCTGAAAAGGTATAAAAGGTGGAAAACATCTTTTCTGGTTGTTGCCTTCATCTCTCTACCAGCCACGAAGAGAAATGGGGTCACCCAACTCTGTTTTGATCAAAATAAAAGTTGTTTGCTTGCTGAAACCTCGGCTCAGGAGTTTCTTTGGCTCTTTTAAATTCCCTGAGTAATGCTGGGGCAATTGTGAGGTTAAGTGGAAAACCTTACAGTATGTAGTGCAAGATAATTCCTTTTCACTCAGTGCAGCCAAGGCAAGCCAAATAGATGGACACCTATGGGCAAGAGCAGTGTTTCTCAAACTGTGGTCTGGGGAGCCCTGGGGCTCCGCAATGTCACAGGGGGTCCATGAAGACTTGAAGAAATAATATGATTTAAATCTTGAGTTAAGTCTTGATGGTCCACGGCCACAAAAGGTATTTAAAGGGAGTCCATGATGAAGAAAAGGTTGAGAACCACTACACTAGAGAGTTCTATTTTTATCCCTGTCTTTTTTTTTTTTTAATGTTATGGTATTTTATATGCTTGAACTTCAAGTCTATAGAATTTGAAAACCAAAAATAGCATAGTTTTCTTTATCTTTTGCTCATGTTTTTGTTTTTGACAGTTTCCATGATTTGATGAAGCACTATCAAATGTATTCCAGACTGGGAAATGGCAGCATTCATCCACCAGTTCAATTAGAAAACTAATTTATCCAAATAGAGGTAGACTGCAACATTTTTTTATTGTTAAAATGTATTTTAAAGAGGAGCTAAACAATGACAACTTAGTACCAATAGAAGAGAATATATATAGCCCAAGGTTGAATTGTGAACTCCTTGGTGCTCTCTGAGCTTGGGATTTTTTTTCCTGCAGACATTTCATTTCCCAACTAGGCAACATCTTCAGTACTAGAAGGAAGAAAAGTTTGTTCTCTGTTAATGTATGGTAGATTGCCCTTTCAATGTTAATGGGAATATTGTTTTCTTCTTGGTAGTTCCTTGATTAGGCTATTGTTCGTTGATTGATTGATTGTCTAATTTGGTAGGTCCTTGATTAAGGAATTGTTAATCCTGAGTATTAATACCAGACAAATAATCAGTCACTAAACAATATCCTAAATAACCAAGCTCAAGGAACGTTAAGGACTCCACAATCTCTTTATGATAAGGCAAATACGCTACAGCTTTCTTTTCTTAAAAATTATTCAAAACTAGGTGATCAAATGTTATCTGATTCCTCTTTCCTGGATTTAACTAGCCAACGACATTAGATGATTTCATTGATAGTATTTATGTTTTGCGTGTAATTTACGTTGTTGCCAAATGATGAGAGGTATGCATAAACATTTAATGGATTTAGGAAATTTGGGGGTAAGTTGGATTAGGGAAGTTTAGGAGAAAGGGAAATTTTTCAATAACATACACTGCCATCAGCATATAACAGATCTTCCTGTTACTCCCTACAGCCAACAATGTAGTCCAAACAACAAGGAAATGCCATGCACTCTCCCAGTTATTACCAACTGAGAAGCTTATTAACATTGAGAGAAGTTTACCCTATTTTGCTAAAACTTTATCTACTTGTGCAGCCTATTCCCTTAAAACTACCGTTGTTTGATACTCTAGCAAGCAGAATAAGTATGAAAAACACTGTTATTTTAAAAAGAAGAAGATTTGAGATAAAGATTAAATAGAATGTAAATACAGTAGTTTATCAGGACAAAGTTGAGCAGCCTTTTCCAGTCACATTTATAGATTCATGAACAGAATACCCAGCTGGGACAGCAGTCTTTGAGAATTGGTTCACATATCTGGAATTTGGCTGGATTGCAAACAGTATGTTCAGATTAACATGTTTTTCCTTCCACATATCAAGAAGCTGAAGAAATGGAATGATTCAGTACTAAATTTTGAACAAACCAGTAACTTGTAAAGTTGAAGAATTTACAGAAATTTTCTCTTTTAAATATATGTATTATACTGTAATTTTACATGAATGTACATATATGTTAAAGGCTAAGCCTTCTCTTGAAGTATTTATGGTTGCGGGCTAACATAATGTAATGGATCTTAACCCAAGGTTGTTTAAATCAGAATAATGTGCCATGAAAATCAGTTTTACAAATCCTGTTTTATCTTAGCTAATTCTATATTCTTGGTATATTGTTTCCTTTTGGTAAATTATTTTTTACTAAATTAGCAGATGTATGAGAATAGTATAAACAAATATAAACACAATATTATATCTCCTTCAACTGTAGTTGAAAAATAAATCAGGCTCTTGTAAATGTCATTTATATAAAACATTTATATCAAGAAAACAATAGCTTTAGCAATAATCTTGCTAAATTGAAGGTTTGTAAATTATTGAAGCTTTTTCTGAATTATTGATATGTGGATTTCCAATTAATTAACCTCTGTTTCTACTTTTAGTGCATATATATTATAGTCATTTCCCCAGTAATAACATACGGCATCTTTAAGAGTCATCCAACCACTATTTTGCCAAAATAATAGTGTTGAGAACAGACATGATCCCATTTAGTGATGGCTGGATATGAAGATGCTATAAGCCATTAGTGAGAAAATGCCCAAAAAGTGTTCTCTGATGTTAGTGCATTAATATTAGTCTTTAGCACTGCAGTCATTCTATTTTAACTTCTAGCAATTATTTCCCATTTACCTTAATGCTGAATTAATTTAGAGCCTCAGTTTTCCACAATTGTTCCACTTGTAATCTTTTAGACTCTAAGTGTAAGCTTACCTAACACTTACTTCTGCAAAAAGTCAGAGCACTTACATAGCATAATTGCAAAACTTTATAATTTGCTTCAATTTAAATATTGGATTGACTGTTGGTTAAGTATAAAAATAAAATAAACAATGGATTTGGGAAGTCAATATTATGACAGAACATTCTTTTATTTAGTTTCCTTTTTAGTCTTTCTACATGTATATTTTTCATGCTCGTAATTTATTTAATAGATGTTTTATAACTGCTCACCTGCAAATAAAGGTTCTTGAATTCAAATTTAAACTATATTTATGAAACCTTTGTACCATCTTTTGTATGAATCCGTTATACCATACCCAGATTTATTATTAGAAGATTTATTATTAGAAGATACCACATTTTTTTCCATGATACAATTCAGTTTTGTCTAACCAACTTTTCTTGGTACTGTATTTGGAAAGAGACTAACTATGGACTGCATTGTGAATACCTGTCGATACAGACACTCTTTTGCTCTTCCCCCTTTTTGCCCTAGCCCATTTAAAAGTGTGATGCCAGCTGAAATGTTGGGCAATGGGATGATGAATATATGGACTTTCAGAGATAAAATTACATAATTGAGACATTAAAGTTGATCCCTTTTATTATACCTCCTCTTCAAAGGTAATAAAAGAATAGAAGTCTTATGAAAATGCTTGGATCAGAACGTGGTGTGGTAGAGGAATGGCTATCAGAATTCAAGGTGAGAATTTTAAAAGGTGAATATGCTTTAATAACTTTTATGTTTGGCTGCTAGATCTGAAGAAATTTTGTGTGATATCACTGCCTCAATGACTCTCCCCCCATTTCTTCCTTTGCAATAGCTTGCTGAGGATTTATAGACAGGTTTTCTTTCCTAGCTTGCAGTGGTGGTCCAGAGTACATATAACACTAAGCCAAAATATGGATTGTTTGTTTTTGCTTTTTGCTTAGTGTGATGTATGAATCTCATCAACGTTAATTTAGGCCACTATAGCTTGTTCAATGAACCATGATAAGAAAATTCAAACCAATCTTGATATGAAACATGTTCTTCTTGCTTCTTTTTTTCCCCTTAGGCATTACCTGAAATGCAGATTTCCAATTATGCAGCAACACTTCATCGGAAGAAAATATTAGTGCCAGCTCTTTATAAAGTTATTCAAGATCCAAATAATGAGGTATGAAACAATCAAATCACTGTTTAAAAAGGCAACAATATGTACATTAATACAGTTCATATAGGAACTCTTTGTTTCTTTTTAACAAATTAGTGTAAATAACAGTTTGCTTCCATCTATTCTCTGTTGTTCTATTTCATTTGTCTTCACTAGGAGAATGTCTTCAAGTTAAACACTGTATATTTGAAATATTTAATTGCACTCAAATTTGCTGCTTGAATAAGATGGAGTAAAATATTAAACTTTGCATTGTAGAAAGTTTGTTGCAGATGGGACTATTGTGCTGGAGGTGATTATTAAATATTCTGGATCTTTGAGAGCAGAGCTGAGCAACAAATGCTTGACAGCTAACCGCATGACAATTGCAGTGGAGCCATCAGAGTTAGTAGTTGTTAAACATTTACCAGTTTGCTGCTGTCAGGAACAAAGACTTTACTTGTATGTCCAGGATAAATAAGAATGATTATCTTTGGTTTCTTAGTTGGTTATTTGAAAGAGAGCCTACGGGGTAAAGAGTTTAGGGTTGTGAAGTAGGATCAGAAAGTTCCAGATTTCTAATCCATGCTAAGCAATGGAAACTCACTGCATGTTTAGCTAGTTGCGCTCTCTCAACCCAAGCTATTCCAGAAGTGAGCTATGCCATCTTGAGCTCCTGGGGGAAAGGTAAGATAAAATAAGAAACTTGATAGGTAGATTATTAAAAGGAATATACTTTTGTGTTTGTAAGTGTTAAATAGAATATGAACCAAGAGTTTAAATATTCTTTCCAAGGGATGTTTGGAAATAAGAAAGAAAAATGATATGATTGGATGGAAATTTGTCATTAGATTATGGAACCTGCAAGAATATTATTTCAGAATAGCAGTGGAAAATATGCTCATGGTCTTTGGGCTGTTTTTAAAGGCAAAATGCAACTTCCCCTTCCTAATCATGTTTTTCTGATGCTTGGAAAAATAAAGTGTAATTCTCTTGGTCAAGGATTCTCAAAGAGTCAAGGATGACCTCTTGGGTGTTGTGGTACAACTTGGGAAGCAGGAGGTCTCATTCCTGTGCTGCCTGGATGCATGTAGTCCCGATTGAGCTTCTGGTCCCGGACCAGGCCATGTGCAGGATTCAGGTCCTGGGGCTCTGCTTTTGCTCCTAGCAGACTTAACCATCTATATGAAGTGTCCAAGGCAATCTGCCAATGATTGTCTAGCCTCTTCTTGCTGTTCTATTTCCAAGGCTGTTTCTTTCTGGATTTTTTCCCGGTGGGCATCACTGGGTCATTAGCATCCCAGATATCCTATTGGCGCATTGGCCTGTCTCCTTTCATAAAGCATTATCTTCCTGTGAGAAATAGAAGAGATGGAGTACCCAAGCTGCCTGGAGTAGGAATATAAATTATAAAATTACATGAGCCAAGTTCTTAAGAGTTCATGTGTTGCTCATAGGAATCCTTTACTCTAAGAAGTTAAACTTTTCTACAGCAGTCTTATGCCAATCTGCTCTTTGCTCCATTGCTTTTTGGTTGCATGGTTGACCCGACTTCTATGTTAAAACACTTTTGAACATGCGACTTTGAAAGCAGACTTTTAAAATCCCGTTTAGTTTTTAAAATGAACTTAGTGTTGTATTGTTCTGTTTTATTGTATTTCTTAAGAAATTAAATGTGTGTGTTGTAATCTGCTAGAATCTCTATAAGGTTGGAAGAAAGAAACACAATGTAAGTACAGTCAGAAATAAAAATAGATGTATTAGAAAAAATGGTTTTCAGTCTATTTCCTTTTTTATCAGGCTTTTTAAAGTGATTTTATAAAATAACCTGGTAAAAACAATTTAATGAACAATTTATTTGATAAAATACAAAATGTTAAGAAGTAATAAAGGGTCAAAATCTTTTCTGACAAAACTGTAGGCCAGGGATGACGAACCTATGACAAGGGTGCCAGAGGTGGCACTCGGAGTCCACTCTGTGGGCACACATGCCGTTGCCCCAGCCTCGCCTTCCCCCGTGACCCCCTCACCAGCAGCCCCCCTGAAGGAGAGTCGCCCCCAAGCGTGGCCCACGTGGAGCAGTGCAGCCAAGGACATGGCAGCCAGGCAGTGTAGACAAGACTCTGCCCTCATGCCCCATCACACATAGTTGATGCCTGGTGCTGGCAGAGGGCGTGGCTGCCATAGCAGTGCTGGGCTGCCTGGGCGATCTGTGGCGGGTCCTGGAGGCGGTGAGTGGCCCTTCAGGCAGGCGGGGGTGGGGGCGGAGCAGGGGTGGAGCAGGAGCGGGGCCAGTTTTGGGGCACTCGGTCTCTAAAAGGTTTGCCATCACTGCTGTAGGCTATGTGTTCTACTAGGCAATTGTGAAGAGTAGGACGAAGGGATACAATTGCATCTTGAGGCTGGTAACTAAATGATCAGGAAATACAATACTGTATCTGTTTTGAATGAGTCGGATAAATTGCATCTCAGAGTATAAAAGAAACTTGGTAGTGTTCCAGCTAAGTATCGTATATCGTCTTTGAGAAATTCTGGCAGATCAATAAAGTGCCAGACAACTGGAAGAGAACTTTTCCCTCCCTATTTTCTATTTTTTTGTCTATTTCAGGATTCCAGTTCTTACAAATTAGTTAATCAGACATTAACTAGTTGTCTAGTTAAGATGTTATAGTACATCTTTATGATGTACTATAGGAATATTCTATAGTACATCATAAAGCAATATATCTCTAAATACTTTGAAAACAATGCAGTTTTAATTGGAAGTCAGCAGATATTTTTTTTCAAAAAGTTCTATTAAATTAACACTTCATTTTTATTGGATAACTTCTTTACTAAATGGTGGGAATATATGGATATCTTAATTCCAGTTAATAATAATATATTAAAGTATCCCTTAACATTCAGATCAATAATCTAATTAAATTTAGGTTAAACATGGCATTAACAGTAAGCTAGCTCAAAAACATACATAACTAGTTCAAAAAGTGTATCCAAAAAAGGTTGATCAACACTTCTTCAGCAAACTAGGTGGGAAATATTAAATGAGATTCCTCAAAGTTTGCTGGGTTTGACACTCTTATTTTTTAACTTGACTAAAGAGGTGGAGAGAATGCTTATTGGGTTGGTTGATGACACAAAATTGGATGAGTTAGCTGAAAACAAGAACTTTTGTTTAGTTTTTTTTATTATATAATCATTGACAGTGTACAAGAAACAAAATTCAGACTACTTGTGATGATTCAGACAAGTAAGCTGAAGAGACTGAAATTTAACACAGACAGATGCAGAGTTCTTTAATCAATGGGGATACCTGGGTTGATAATGATAAACTATACTGGCAGAAGCAAACTATATAAAAGGTATAATCAGAGTCTGTCAGGTCCAAAGCCAAAAATGACACAGTGAAATCCAATCGAGTCAGTCCTTTATTACGTATATCTAATGGACAGAGTCTTGCCAAACTAAAGCTATAACCTGCTAAACCTACTAGATATATCCTGAGAGATTCTAAGGTATGGTTATCCTGAAAGTCTCCCCTCCTTCCCCATCCAATTGGGAATATGCAGTCTCTAATCTGGTCCTCTCTTTAATGATATTTACTCCCTTTTTCCTGGGAAAGCTCTATGTTGCCAAAACTCCTATTCACTGATCCTCCGTGTGCACATTGCATCACAGAGTCAGAGACTACAGTGTAGCATAGCTGTAAAAGAAAGGAAAATACAATTTTAGACCGCTTCAATAGAAGTATAGTTTCAAAAGCACTGAAAACAATGGTTCCATTGGCCAGATCTTGCTTTGATACTATGATCAGTCCTATCTACACTTTTAGGCATACTGGAAGAGGTCAGAAAAAGGGATGATGATGATAATGGACCAGAAATTAAGTCTTGTAAGTGAGATTGAGGGAAATGCTATGTTTAGCTTTGAGAAGACAAGACATGAGGTTATAGGATATATTAGAATAGTTCAGATACCTGAAAGAATGTATTGCAGTAGTTGTCAGAATCTGTCACTTCATAGTTGAAGACATCAAATGAAAGACTTCATAAAAGTTCGTTTGAGGTGAAAGTTTGGCAAAAACAAGCTCAGTATAAGAGCAGTTCAACAGTGGAATCACTTACTAAGATGGTTGGTAGACCATCTTTCATTAGATATGCTCAGGAGAAAACTACATGGCTCTCTATGTTGGGATGCTTTAATTTAGATTTCTGATGGTTCAATTTGATGTCCTAAATGATCATTTCCATCTCTATGATTCTTTTGGCAACGTGCCATTATTAACATTGATCAACATCAGTGAATAAACCACAACAATCATGATTTGTCTCCTCCAGTTTCTGGAACCTGTCTGCCACCAACTCTTTGAACTTTATCGTAGTTCTGAGGTTCGTCTCAAAAGGTTCACCTTACAGTTCTTGCCAGAACTCATCTGGGTTTATTTGCGTCTTACTGTCAGCAAAGATAGGCAGAGCAATGGTTGCATCGAAGCCCTACTTCTAGGAATTTACAACTTGGTAAGTAGGACTACAATGAAAATGCACTGACCTTCTGAACTGATGCAGCTCAAAATGTGGACAAGCCGTAGGCTAGTCAGCATAACTAAAATCACATACTCACTATTTGACAGCAGCCTACAAAATACAGAGTATAAATTCTTGTTGATTTTCAGCATTAAGCAAAACAGGAAGATGATTAGGCTAGGCTTCAGACTTTTCAGGAGTAAAATAAAACTGAACCTTCCTTCGAGCATTACCCCATGAAAATCCCAGGCCTTTCTTTGCATGATGTCTTCTTCAGAAAGGCCTATTTGTCTCTCTGTGATCATTTTTGATATCTCACGGACAGTTTTCTTTTCTGACTTGCCAGACTGGTTGTTCTGATGAGGTTCCAAAGAAACTGTTTGTTAACTTACCAATTTTTGCATGTGATTTGCATGTTAATTTTCCTGTAAGTTACCTTATTTATTTTTTTAAATATAAAGACAGAATAAAGTTCTTGAATAAATGAAATAACACAGAGTTTGCAAGGGTTTTGAGCAAAGGCAAAAAGGGTCTTGCCAATGAAGATGTGGAAAGCCCACTGCTCTACAAATTGTAGCCTGGTCTGTCGCTGAAACAAAATCTTCATCTTCCATTAAAAGATTATTCTCTTACTTTGTGAATGTTTATTTTGCTGGCTTTAAGATGACATAATTATATATATTAACTTACCTTTCCAAATGTTTTTATATTACTATAGGAAATTGCTGACAAAGATGGGAATAATAAAATTTTATCTTTTACTATCCCTTCCTTATCAAAACCTTCAATTTACCATGAGGTAAGAATACAATCATATTCTTAGACTTCTGATAAGAAAGTAGGTTGAGTGTAACAGTTGTTTCTAAGAGAAAGCTGTCAGCTGATATTAAATTGGACTTTCTAAACTGTGTACAATAATTAGACCTTCCTTCTTGTTAGACTTTATTTGTGGTGTCTTGAAATTATGCCTAAATAATATTGTCACTATTTTATAATCCCTAAGCCCTCTACAATTGGATCCATGGCTTTGACTGAGGGAGCCCTGTGTCAGCATGACCTCATCAGAGTCGTTTATAGTGACCTTCATCCTCAAAGAGAAACATTCACTGCACAAAACAGGTAAGCGACCGATAACAGTCCAAATATCTTAAAAGAAAAATGTTTCTTGACTTCGAAGTATGAGATAGTTGAATAGAGCAGGAAATATTTGCTTTGTCTATTGGGTAGAGTCTAACAGGTGCCTTCCAAACTCTTTAATAACCTGAATTTATAGGCACTTTTGAAATACAGATAGTCCTCGACTTACGAGGGCAGTTGAGCCCAACATTTCTGTTGTTCAGCAAGATATTTGTTAAATGAGTTTGCCCCATTTTACAACCTTCCTTGCCACAGTTATTAAGTGAATTACTGCAGTTGTTAAGTTAGTAGCAAGATTAATAAGTTAATCTGGCTTCTTCATTGACTTTGCTTGTCAGGCGGTCACAAAAGGTGATCACATGACCCTGGGACACTGACCATCATAGATATGAACCAGTTGCCAAGTGCCTGAATTTTGATCACATGATCACAGTGATGTTGCAAAGGTTGTAAGTGTGAAAAATGGTATCTGAATATTCAAATATTGTACAGGGTTTCGACTTGTTCTCAGTTGTTTTGGAAGATAAGACTACAATTAATGGCATGGAACTTTAACGATGTAGATTCAGATTAGACATCGTGAGAGTGAGAAGCTGTAAGTCAGTGGAATAGGTTAAAAAATGGAATGGTTTCTTCTCCTTCACTGGAGGTTTCAAACGGAGGTGGATGATATAGGGATGATACAGTGAATCCTGCAATGTACAGGGATTGACTTGATGCCATCTTAGGTCCCTTTCAATTCTATGGTTCTGTGTTAATAAAATAATTAGCTGGGAAACCCTGTGAGGTTATGCTTTCTCTGGTCTACCTCAGTGCTTTACTTCCAAGCTGAGAGAAAGTCATCCAAGATATTTTTATTTTGTCTTAGAGTAAGTGATGGTAAGTCTTTCCTCTCCACCAGATACCACCTGGGCCATGCACTTATCACTTGAGTTGTAGAGAGAATAGCTATTTCATCAGCATAGGCAAACTGAGATTAAATTATGCCCATTTTGGGCATAAGAAATTCAGTGAAATATACAGCTGTGCTTCCTTCTGTTTTGACAAAAAGAGACAATCAAAGTGCATCTGATTTGCATTAATGTTTTCATGTAATTTCATGAACAGAAGCAGTAATCTTTGATCAGTGAAGAACTCTGTCAGGTTCACCCAAAGTCTATGCCCAGAGATTGAATCAAATGAAGAAAGACGGTGTATAGAGCCCCTCTTGGCTGAGTCATTATTTTGTCATTAAGTGCTGCATCAGTATACAGTGATTGAATGTGGATTGTCCTAAACTATGTCCTGATTGTTTATCAGCCAAAGCCTACTTCTGGAACAACCAGTCCAGCAACTTCAAGTCCAGGTTGTGGACTTGAAGTCCACTTGTGTCTAGTGTCAAGCAAGAACATCTGATGTAAACAATGCCTCAAAGTTCTTTGAAGAGTTTCTTCCTTCGGAACCATGACATCCAGTTTGCTAACTATACCTAAGAGACTAAATGACTGACAGTTACTAGTTATAATCCTGATTTGGGGGGTTTGACAAGCATGATTGATATGACTGAATAAGGCAGTGTCAAGATTTATCTTTAATAGGCACCTATTCTAGACCAAGCAAACCAATAGAGATTAAGTTGCAGTAGTTTACTTCATGAAATTGGAAATTTAGCAGCATGGCAGTCCGCATATGTGGGGCACACTTACCTTCAAAGTCCACAAGCACACAGAAGCTTGCCTGCAATCATTCCAATTCCCAGATAGTGAGCAAATCACACTCTGCTATGTTCATAGGGAAGGTCTGAGGTCAAAATATTAGCATTTCAGAATGCAAGACTTTTGAGGCATAAGCACAAGGAGCCCAGGTTGGATTTGTTGCTCCCAATAGAGGTTTGCTAACTAGCAATCACTCTTATGTAACTTGGAATCCTCATTTTCTAATCATTACACAGCTGTTCCTGATGAGTGCCAGCAGAGCCTCAGATGTTTGTTTGCCAGTTCCCAGTGATAACATTTATTTGGCACATCTGGAGCAGACACCTTGCCAGTCTTCCAAGGCTGAGTCTACTGTGACTCTCAGTAGAGCTCCAATTCCATCCTGCTGCCTTCCTCGGTTGAAAATATTTTTGTGGTTGGATATTTAATTGTTCTGTTGTATCTTCCAAGACTACTGTATCAAATCCAAATGAAGTGAACTCAAAAGAGAACTACTTTGTTACTTTATTAAACCCGTCAGTAAGAATGGTTTTGCAATAGAATATTAACTATTTCAATCTGTTTCATTTTGTCTCTCTAGGTTTGAAGTGCTGAGCTTTCTTATGCTGTGCTATAATTCTGCTATTGTCTATATGCCTGCCTCTTCCTATCAGTCGCTTTGCAAGATGGGTTCTAGGTAAGAATGATGCACTTGGTGTGGTTGAGGGGAATGTTTTTCATTGGGTTTTTTTAAATGTTATGAAAAGAAAAAAGGTTTTATACACCCGTGAGACAATATTTGAATATTGATTATTTGCCATAATTTGTCCCTGCTTTTTTTATTTGCATATGTAAATGTAGTGATTTGCTTTATTACAGATGTAGAAACTTAGATTCTTCACATTGTCTCCATTAAATTAGATAAAGAAAAATTAAATTTTCCTAATTTACTGTAGGAAGAAAAAGGATCATGGCTTCTCCTGTGTGTGGAATGGAGCTGGGTTTTATGGAATGGAGCTGGGTTTTATGGATGTCATTGAGATGTAGTAGTGGAGGGTAACTTATAAAACATACTTTTCAAAACATGATGCCAAATAACAAAACATGGATCATGATCATGATGCAAGCTGTGTCCTTTTGTATTAGTGCCACAACAGTGCAGATACATATGTATAAGATAGTGTTTGTACTGCAACATCAAGATGCAGGTTTCATCAGTTAACCTTCCATTAGGGAAGGATTGAACCAACTTCCCTTATGGGGATTGAACCATATATGTTGTTCCATATCCCTTTTATTGTTGCTGTTTTCTGTGTGATGCTAAGATGAATTAAGATAAACGAGAAAAGTCCATGTCCCATTTGGAAAACTCAGTTTTAATGAAGATTATCCAAAACAGCATCCTTTTTTTTAAAAACCTGGTTAGCAATAGAAATAGCTAATATTTACTTTCTAAGCCAACCTCTAATGCAGGGGTTCCCAACCCTCAAGCTGTGGACCGTTACTGGTCTATGACCTGTTGGGAACCGGGCTGCTCAAGCAGTGGGCGAACATGCAGAGCTTTATTTGCACATGTGTTAGATTTTGTTGCGTGCACAAAACCATCTCCTCCCCCGCCGCTGGTCCGTGTAGCCAAAAAGGTTGGGGACCATTGCTTTAAAGGATCTAGATAAATTTATGACAAAAACAGAAGCAATATGAAAAGAGCCTATACACTCTTGATTGTCATTAGTTTATTTCCTGTTTCATTTCACTTTTTATATGTCTTTTCCCACAAAGATGAATCAACAACTATTTTCTAGTTCTGCAATATTTGTGCCAAGCATATACTGGATCCATGCCTTTAATGAATCCATTCTAAAAATCCAATGATAAGCTTGGGTTACAGGTGGAATATCCTTAGAGGAAAAAGACACTTTAGCGCCATGGTGCTGAAAATCCTTTTCAGAGGAAAATTGGTATTTAAAGACTCCAAGGCAAATCGGACAGGTCTGTGTGTAAGACAGATGACTTACGCTTGGACCTTTGTATCCTTAATGGTTCCACATGGGAAGACTACCCAGCAGACTATACGTATCGGGGAGCAGGAAGAACATCCACAGTTGATTATTGGATAATATCATACGACCTCCTGAAGTTCCTGCAGAAGATGGAGGTAGATTCGCGACTGGAAAGCGATCACAATCCACTAATCCTTACTTTTACATTACACAGAAACTGCTAAGGGCTGGCTCAACCTATCTACCCAGGTTAGAGAACCAAAATACCCAGATTAAAATTAAATGGACAGAGAAAAATGCAAAGGAAGTTACTAAATGGAGGTTAGCCCCTGAAACCATAGAACTACATACATCTCTATTAAGGAATAAGTTTGAAGGATCATACTTAGAGGGGTTTGAAAGTTTAATTTTAAATTTGAAATCGGTTCTCACTAACACAATACTAGCTCACCCCAAAAAGCCGGTTTTAAAGAATAAAAAATGGTTTGACAGGGATTGCGTGCAACTAAAAAAAAAACATATAACAAGGAATACAGAAAAAGTAAAAATGCCCCTTCTGAGGATTACACTCACTGCTTAAAGCAGTTGAAGGCACAATATAAGACTCTTCTAAAAGAAAAGAAAAGGGCGGCTCTGAAGGAGTCTTGGAATAGACTAACTGCATCAGTCAGGACAAAAAATACATCCCTTTTTTGGCACATCACCAGAGGGTTGGGGAAATCCCCCCTACCTCCAACTAAACAGGTACCAATCCATGCCTGGGAAGAATATTTTAGAGAGCTATATGCAGACCCCGACTATGTAACTAATGAGAGCCAAATTAATTTGGACCAAACCCGTTATTGGCCCCTTGTTACACCAGGCGAGATATCCTGATTGATTGGAGCCCTCAAGGCTAATAAGGCACCTGATGCTGACAATGTCCTGCCAGAAATAATAAAAAATAATCCCAATTGGTGGGCTCCACTTTTAACATCTCTGTTTACATTTATAGATAGAAAGGGCCATATGCCAAGAGACTGGGGATTAGCCATTATCATACCAATCTATAAAAAAGGTAGAAATGACCCAGGCAATTATAGACCCATTCGTCTTCTGAGTGTTATTAGTAAAATGTATACCAAACACCTAAACTATAAACTTCAGGATTGGCTAATTTTTTTTGGGGGGGGGGAATAATTAAAGATGAACAAGCCGGTTTTAGAGAAGGAAGATCAACGGTGGATGATATCTTGGTACCTCACCATCTAGTACAAAAATACACATATTAAAAAAATCCTCTCTTTTTGTGATTTTATCCTCTTCCTTGATTTTAAGCAGGCCTTCGACTCAATATCTAGGAACACCCTATGGGAGAAATTAAAAGGCACTACTATCAATAAATGCCTCCTTTTCCTCATACAAAAATTATACGCCAATTCCACCTTGAAAGTGAGGTATAATCCTCAAAGGACTTTAACCGGCTCAGTAAGGGTATAAAAAGGGGTACGGCAGGGTTGCATCCTGTCCCCCTCCCTTTTATATCAACCCCCTGATCGATCTCTTACAGAACCCTGATCTGCATCCGCCCAACCTAGCACATTGCAAAATCCCGATGCTTCTATATGCCGACGATGCGGTCATTATTTCACAAACTCCTGTAGGATTGAAGAGAGCAATTAGGACAACACTTGGCTACTGCAGACAGAACAAGTTGGTCCTTAACTTTGATAAATCAAAAAATTTAGTTTTTGTTAAAAGATCCAGTCAATACTCCTGGAAAATAGAAGGACATAGTTTGGAACAGGTTAGAACATTTAGATACCTTGGGGTGGTTTTCCACTTGCAAGGGACATGGAAGGCACACCTGGCTCATACATTGCAAGCAACAATAGGTCCTTAAATGCAATTAAACATTATTTTTACACAGGCGGAGGTCAATTAGTACCTGCTGCCTTAAATCTTTTTGAGGCCAAAACATTGGCGCAAATTCTATATGGGGCACAAACAGGAATCCTTGCAAAGAAAAACTTGCTTGAAACCATACAAACCAAATTAGCTGCACCCAAAGGAACCCCAAATGCCCAATTAAGAATTGAGACAGCCATGCTCCAAATTCAGGTAAGAGCCTGGAAGATGATGATCATTCACTGGCTTAAAATGCATTTTTTTTCAGAGGGACTATGTCTGTTAGTGCTGACTGACAACTTCCCTTCCCCCTGGAAGCAGGCGATTGATCATAAACTGGGCTCTTATGGGCTCTCTTCGGTATTCTTAATGTCCCTAGGCTTTGACCAAGCAAAGTAAGTAGTATCCAATAGAATAAAGGACATGGAGTTCCAAGAAGAACTAAATAGGTGTTGCCTCGCCACAGTAGGGATAGAATCAAACAGGGTGTGTGGGAATCAGCAAGATATCTGAATGATCTGACCTTCCCAAAACAAAGAATAGCTTTCCTCAGAGCGAGATTTAACATTCTTCCCTCAGCACTCCTCCAGGGCAGGTATAAGAGAACAATAGTAGAACGGGTATGTATATATGTTAAAGGAGAAGTCAAAGACATCTCACATGTTTTATTCTACTGTGAGTTATACCAAGTTTATAGGACAGCATATATTCTCCCCTTATTAGAGAGATTGCCAGGGAGGGCAGACAATTTTTATGTAGGCTTTCTCCTCCAAGACTCAAACCCTTATATCACACATGCAGTGGCAAAATACTGTGTTGCGACAATGTCCACAAGAAAAAAATTGGTTACAGATTTATAGCCATCAACTTGTGCCAATTTTTGGAGATATCTCTAATAATTTTTGGAACATTATATTTACTCACACACTTAACGGCTTTCCACTCACGTAAACTAGGGAATGACCCTAACATTTTGAGAACATGTATTTTCTTAATAGGGATGTTATTATTTACTATTAATGTCAGTAGTATTTTTTAATATATTGTAAAAAGTGACGTCTATTGCTGGTCTATGACCGTAATAAAGTTATTATTATTTCAGAGGAAAATTGGTATTTGAGTCTAAAGTGTGCGCTCTTACAGCTTTTCTCCCTTTAGAATCCTTTTGGTGGCCAAATTTTAATTTGTTTATTGTTAAAAGGATATTTGTGACTTAGGCTTTGGCTAGATTTCAGTTTTTTTCTTGCTGCAGGTAAATGTTAGGTGGACATTGAAGATTGTTAATTGGATACTTTTCATAATTGTGATTAGATGTAATTTGATTGCGATTGATACTGAACTGCAGAAATAATTGCTGAGAGATTTCAGTGGGAATAGATTGGCAGCTTCTAGAAAAATCAAGTTTGTGATGGTAGGATGTTTTCAGGCAAAATTTCGTAAAGTAGGAAATATTGTGAATGATAATAGTCACTTTCTACTATGTCATCCCCTGATATTGTAACCATCTTTCATTGTGGTTTTATATAGAGATAGGATTATTTTAGTGGCATGTCTTAATTAAGTGTTTATGTAGATATTACAAAATTAAATATATTAACAACTGTAATTGTGACCAGAATTTCTGTTGTTAAACAAGGTGGTTGTTATTGAATTGTGCTCAATTTTATGAACTTTTTGCCACAGTTGTTAAGCAAATTACTGCAGTTATTAAGTGAATCATGCAATCATTAAGTGAATTCGGCTTTTCGCATTGACTTTGCTTATCAGAAGCTGGCTGGAAAGATTGCAAAAAGCAATTATGTGACCCTGTAGCCATCATAAATACCTGCCACTTGCCAAACACCCAAATTTTGATCACCTGACTGTGGGAAGGCTGCATTGGTTGTCAGTGTGAGGACTGTTGTAAGTCACCATCCAACAATGAATGGTTGCTAAACAAGGACTACCCATATTTTGTTACATCTATCTTCAAATACTTTGATTTCTAATTTAAGTGAGTAATTTTCTCACAATAATATATACCATCCAGGACTATAAAAACACATACATAAACTAAAAATGAATATTATAATTGAAATATCTTGGTTTGTAGCTTAGAATTTTGTATACAACATTTAAAATACGAAAATGTACTTACTCAAAAGATAAAGATTTAATTTTTAGAACTGCTTTTATGTTTTTCAGGCTCTGTGTGAGTGGATTTCCACGACAAAATGAAAAATGCTGGAAGGAAGATGGCTGCAGAGTGGTACTGGATCCTGACTTCATGGTTCAGTTACTCACTGGAATCTATTATGCTGTGTATGTATCTAAACTTTGGATAAGGAACAGTTCTTTGTTTTGGAGCAAATTATTCATATTTTTACAGGAATAAAATGTAACATAATTTTTTATTAAAGTAATAACAGTGGACAGCAGAGTTCTATCAGGCAATTTTTCTGCCTTATTAGTTAGCTGTCTTTTGAAAATATTTCATTGGTCTAAATGCAAGTGAGTGTGCATACATTTGTCTAGTTTAAAAAACAGCAGTGAATGGAAAGGAACCACCTGAGTAACCCTCTAGCAGAGTACTTAACACCTTTTTTTCATTTTTTTTCTTTCTTATTATAATGGCAAAAGATAGCTCAGGACTGTATAGGTTGGAAACATGCAGATAAGGCCTTCGTCCTGCAATGGATAGACAGTGGCTAAAATGATGATAATAATTATAATATTTGTGCTATGTTTTGCTGTGAAAAATGGTAACTTACATTTGTTATGAAGTTGTTTAACTCTGGAAAACTTCTACTTGATTATTATAAGTTGCACCTTTCCTAGATTGAGGGGTCTTACTCATGGTCACTCCCGCCTTGGTCACCTCACTGTTGAACTACTGTAATGCGCTGTACATAAGATTGCCCTTGAAGAATATCCAGAAACTTCGGCTGGTGCAAAATGCAGCGAACACACATTATATCTCTGCTTCACAAGCTACATTAGTTACAAGTTTATTTCTAGGCCCAATTCAAGATGCTCATGTTAATCTTTAAAGCTTTCATGGTATGGGTATTTGTGGGATTGCAATAGCACTTAGACTTACATACCGCTTCACAATGCTTTACAGCCCTCTCTAAGCGGTTTACAGAGTCAGCATGTCGACCCCAACAATCTGGGTCCCATTTTACCGACCTCGGAAAGATGGAAGGCCAAGTCAACCTTGAGCCAGTGAGACTTGAACTGCTGAACTTCTGGCAGTCGGCAGTCAGCAGAATTCACCTACAGTACTGCATTCTAACTGCTGTGCTACCATGGCATGTTATGGGTTTCGTCATCTAGGGAGCTGCATTTGGTAGGCCCTAGGCATTGGGCCTTTTTTGTTGTGTGCTTATGTTGTGGAATATTCTCCCCCTGAGGTGACGTTGGCCACATCATTTCTGAACTTTTGAAGTCCTTTAAGACCTGGTTATGCCTACCGAACTGGGGATCCCAGGGGATGGGTGAACTTGTGAAGTGGCTCAGTTATTATTAACATCCCTTTGTTTCCTATGTCAAAAATGTTAGTAATGAAATTATTCTGACTGAAATGTACAGATAGAGCAAGGAAGAATTGTACCCAGGAGTCAGCTTTTTACATAAGATCTTACAGCTAGCACTAGCAAAATCAAAGCAGCAGAAAAGGGTCTATTTGGAAGTTAACTGATAGGGGGAAAGCTCATAATCATAAAAATAATGCACTGTGTTATTTCCTTTGCATCCATATATAGCTACAATGGACAATGGGAACTTGGTCAGGAAACGCTGGATGATATAATATATCGAGCTCAGCTTGAACTCTACTCTCAGCCACTGCTGGTAAGGGGATAGGCTGTAATCTGTTCATGAGGTTTAAATTGTGCATATAATTGTAATATTAATAGTGAACTCTGAATGACTTATGTAATATTCTGAAATCTTCCAAAGGAACCTTCAGCAGAATACTTTGTGCACCATTGTAACAAAATGTCATGATAAATTGTAAACTTTGATTTCATCCATTTGGCTATAATCCAGAGTTCCTCACTCTCTTATAAGGCAAAGGTTAGCAGAATATTGGTTAAAAAAGAGGAATAATTAGAGCTACATTACTTGCAACCATTGTTTGACTGCTACTTGCAGTGTGCTTTTTGAAAGTCCTCTTTTGTGAACCATGCAGATGTGCACTTATGTATTGTTCATGTATACAGTAATCCTGAACTTACAACGATTCGTTTAGGATGGTTTGAAGTCAGTGGCACTGAAAAAAGTGACTTATGACTGTTTTTCACACTTACAGTCATTGCAGCATCCTCATGGTCACGTGATCAAAATTCGGATTCTTAGCAACTGGGTCATGTTTATGATGGTTGCAGTGTCCCAGGGTCACGTGATCTCCTTTTGCGACCTTCTGACAAGCAAAGTCAGTGAGGAAGCCAATTCGCTTAACAACTGTGTTGCTAACTTAACAGCTGCAGTGATTCACTTAACAACTGTCTCAGTTGTTAAATGGGGCAGAACTCACTTAACAACTGTCTCGCTTAGCAGCAGAAATCATGGGCTGAACTGTGGTTGTAAGTTGAGGACTACCTGAATGCTTGTTTATCTGCATTTTGCATATCTGTTGGGAAGACTTACAGAATTACTTGACAAGCATACGTTTAGATGCTAACAGTCTAGTAATTATGGTACAACTTGAATTGGACCTCTCTCTGAACTTGAACAGCATGATAATTATTTCAAGAAGTGGCATAATCTTCCTTTTCCCCTCCAGCTTTTATGAACGTAGGTCGATTGCACTGGCCTTTTGCTAAATACATAAACAAGATCTTGGAAAAAGAAAATGTCCATTTTCCTATGTCATTTGTTTTTCTTTACTTACAATCATGCCCAGATTGGTTTCTGCCTGTTTAAAGAGACACTGAAAGGGCTAAAGTCTTCTCCTGGGAAGCCACATTGCCCCAGTAACCATCCTCTCTATGAACCCTCAATATACTGTAGCTTTCTCTTCTAGAATGGTGGTGGGTAGAGTAATTGGTCTTGAAATTACTAAGAACTGATCTTTGTAAGATAAAAAACAGAAGCTAAGTTCTGAACATACTTTACAAAAAGAAAACATAGGGATATGGACTTTTATACAATTTGGAAGAAAATGTGTGTGTGCTTTGCCCAGATTTAATTAAATGTTAACTTTTTTGCAAGGGAATTACCTTACCAAATGAGATTGGATTTTTTTAAATCTTTCCTTTAGATTAAGTTAAATGCTTGCTTGATGAATTGCTGGCTAGATTATAATATACTTCCGAAGACAACAATTTGAATGCTTATTTTGTTATTAAATGTTCCTTTAGTAAATAAATAAATGCACTACAAAATCGATTTTTAATAAAAAAATAAATTCTGCTGATAAGCTTCCTGTAATATATTTAAAAAGCCTAAAGGTAGATTGAATTTATTTGAATTCAGCTTTCATTTTTGACCAAAATTGAAAAAGCTGAGGCAAACACTAAACTGATGGAAAGTCTTTTTTGATTTGCTCATATTGTAATAATATACTAAGTATATTAATATTATTAATAATAAAAAATCCATCTTTTTACAAAATGTACTTCTCTCCATTCTATTCTGAATTTTTACTTTAAATGTTTCGCTTTCTTGGTCTCCTTTTTATTAAAAAAGAAAAGTAAGGTGCTTGCCTCCTTATAATTCAGTCTATATCCTAGCCTTAGTCGTAAAACAGGATGTCTGTCAGTGACCTTCAGCTTTCTGGATTATTATTTTTTTTAGTAAACCAAATTTCATATATTTTAAACCGCATATATGACTGAAAAGAATTCTACATGGTTTTAAGGTTGTATGCATGCTCTGGAGCTGAGAAGTTCCCACTTCCCCCATATGGCTCCCAGAAAATCAAAAGCATTCCCTTTCATTTTTATTGAACCCTACATAGTTTATTATGATGGACAAAGGGTGGTTGGTTTGCTTAGACAGATTCTATAAAGAAGCCTTTCCCATTTAATGTCCCTGGAAACAGCATTGCAGCTCAGAGAATTACCACCTAGCATGGCTATGAGATGTGCTTTTAATCAATCAAAAGAAAAAAAAAATTGTGAGCATTTGTGCTAGAACTGGTACAAAAATTGTTTTTTGAGTTAGCATCTCTAGACAAAGCATACTTCAGATTTTTCTACTCATTTGATTTGACCAATGGGCATGGGAGAGTAAAGAAAATAATATCCTGTTGCGAGGTTAACAAATCATGATTGACAGCAAGAAGGGTGCATGTAGAGGAAGTCTGGGGAAGTCTCCATGTCTAATTCTTGAGTTGTGGCACAGTAAGATTTTTCCCAAATAGTGAGAAAACTATACTGTTGATTTTCGGCAGTTATAACACTGAAAGTACAATCCAAGGAGACTTTGATAGTGGCTTCATATCTTCATCTAGAGTTTCACAGTAGCACAAAGATTAGTTAAATATGTTATAGCAAAATTAAAATGGTACATAATTTGTCAACTCCATAGGTAAAATTTGACAGAAGATAGAAGGGAGTACATATCCTGATATGGAACTGCAAAACTTAAAAAATGCAAAGATTTATGTTGAAATAATTACAAAGATAGTAGTTGTTTAACATAAATCCTAAAATTTGGTTATCACTGTTTTTTTCTCTAGTCCTTCTTTAATTTCTTTCTGATTGCCAACCTATTGTAGCAAAAAGAGTAGCAAAACCTGGGGATGGAGTTCAAAAAAGGTTCAGCCTAGAATCTGTACAGGGAGCTAAGTCCAACCCCTTTGAATTCTGTTGACCTTTTCTATTTATTTATTTATTTATGAGACTTATATACCGCTTTAAGTGCAAGCACTCTCTAAGCGGTAAACACCAGTAAGCAATGTATATATATATTTACATTACCCCCAACAATCTGGGTCCTCATTTTACCTACCCCGGAAGGATGGAAGGCCGAGTCAACCTTGAGCCGGTGAGATTTGAACCGCTGACCTGCTAAACACAGTCAGCTAAAGTGGCCTGCAGTACTGCACTCTAACTGCTGCGCCACTTCGGCTCTGTAGGTCTAACTCCTAGTAGGTGCTAACCATTAGCTGAAAATATTCCTGTGCATAGGCAGGAGCAGCAATAAATCAGTTTAATTGGACCTTCACGTATGGACCTGATCTTATGTTCCTGACACTTACACAGCATTTTACTGTTGTAATAGGTTGCAAATGCAATGAAGAATTCATTACCTTTTGATGCTCCTGATGCATCACAAGGAGGACAGAAGGTTTTGAAAGTAGAGGTTACTCCAACAGTGCCAAGAATTTCTCGGACAGCTATTACAACAGCTTCAATCCGCCGACATCGCTGGAGAAGAGAAGGTAATTTATAATGCAAAGTGAAGATGGTAATATGGTATCATTCCTCTCCACTGGCAAATATTAGCTTCTAAGCCTGAGTTTGATCATTAATTTCAGGTAAATAGACATTCAGAAAATAATTACCTATGTATATGTACAAATATGGAATCATGACTGCACACTATAATGAAGTAAGAATTCTTCCTATTTTATGTTTTGGGAAATCTAGAAAAGCTTAAGTGATTGAAGTGGTATATGATGGTATGGAAATTGAATGGTACTTTAAAATTTTTGTAATTACTTTCTACTTTCAGGGGGTTGGATCTTTCTGCTTTTTAAAAAATTGTTGAGAAGGTCATTATTTTGATGGTGTGTCGGTATTTACAATTCCTGAGCAAATCCAGCTAGATAGTATCTCTAAAAATTTAGAATTTTTGTTCTTTTTCAAACTATTTCACAGTGTACAATCTATATCTGGCCTGGGGATGTGTGTTGCTGTTTTTTTAAAAAATAATGGTATAGAGGTATGTGTAAAATTCCAAACTAGCAACAGAAGCTAGACAATATTGAAAATGTTATCTTTGTTTTTTCATTGATAAAATGGTAACTGGTATTATAATATTAATTCTTACTAATGTTTTCAGGAACTGTGCTCTGCAAACCTAATGATAAATCTCAAATATTTTGTGTGAGGGATAATTTAAGAACCTTTTAGTTTCCATAGGCAACAACTTCAAATCTTTTAAAGTCACTCTTGCCAGCAAAAAGAAAAACAAATGTTAAATTGGAAACATACCAATTTCTGTTAGAAGAGTTTGTCCTTTGTATGGTTTGATTATTTTTTATCAATTATATTGGTAAATATATAGTAGACTGCAAAAACATAAAATTTGAACTTTTATTAAACGTTAAATTCCTTGTTAGATATTTATTTATGTACACTACTTGCTGATTCTGCTTTTTGTTTTCATTCTGAATTCTTGATAATAAAAACAGTTAATCCCATTTTTACAAATCCTTCATCATGTACAGCCTTACTGCAGAAGTGTTGCATTTAATGTCTTCTTGCACGTGGTACATCATATCCATTTATTTTTATGATGCTGTTCAACTTTCTTTGAGAGAAGTGCAGGTGTGGTTTTGTGGGCTCAAGGTACACCTTCATTTCCCTTCCTGGGTTGTAATGATTAGGGAAAGAGTAGAAAGACACTAAAATATTATATGTTGAATCCCAGATGGCTTTGACTTCTCAAATGATGCTGACATGAGCATTCCTGGATCTCCGATCCTGCACGGCTCCACAGACCTAGGGATCAAACGCAAGCAAGAGTGGGACGTACTGATGCTCAGGACCCCTGAGCATGGCTCACCGGAGCCCAACTTGACACCAGCCACAAAAGAGGGTAGGACAGAGATAAGGTGGCATAAGTCAGTAAAGCCATTTCTTGGGGAAGATCCTGGCTCTTTCTTCCCAAGCAGAATTCACTTTTGCTTTAGAGTATGTTCCATTGACCACAGGTATACTTCCTTCTATTTCTTTCTTTCTGCACATATCCCTTTATGCCTAGTTTTAGGGCTAGAATTATTTATTCTAACATTTTGGACTTTGACTATCTGTATAATATCTAGCTTAGCATGGTAAATAATGTGATAACTTTGGGATCACTTTTATTGGAACATGTGGATGATCTTGTGGGATGAGGGAAAGATACTGCTTAGAGAACAATCACACAAGAGAGGGAGGAGACCACAGTCGTTTAATGCTCAAGAGGAAAAAAAAAAAACGTAGGAAAGACCCTAAGGCAGGAATTTTGTACCTTCAGATTTCAAGATGGATGTCAGTCCTTCTGGGTAAACCAGACAGGAAATCTGACTAGATGAGCAAAATCTACTTTATTTTAAGACTATCTTAACAGAATCTTGTAAGTCTGAATGTACAGACTTTCCGCTGCTACTTTTAACCATCTGATCAATTAGGGCAGGTCTTCCTAAGTTTCTTCCTCAGACAGTTAAACTCCTCTTGTCTGATAGTTCCATAGGCAATCTCTTTCTCTCATCCTCCAAGGTCATCTACTCATTCTATTACATCCTGGAACACCCTTTTAGTGAGCATGTTAAGTATGCTAAATGTATGTATGTATGTACATATATATATGCTGGAAAATTTGCATAAAAATACAACTCCTGGGCATGTCTATGGTATAAATAAAATACGAACACCAGGAGAGTATAAAGCTTGGCAGCTTTTAGTAAAGTATATTTTTATATTTATACTCTCCTGGTGTTCGTATTTTATTTGTACCATATATATATATATATACATATATATATACACACACACATACACACACACACAATAAAAAAAGTGTCAAATAAAACTATTGATGCCCTGGAATGCTTTACAGCATATACAATGATTTAACTATAATTTAGTATTAGAAGGGAAGGGGCAACATTTCTCTTAACTATTTTATACACCAAACTTCCAGTTCATTGAAATGTTTAATCACCTGCTCAGTGGACTGAAGTGGAATTAAATTGCCATTGTGCTATTTATAAGATTGGGTCTCAAGGTAGCATAGTATAAACTTGAAGAGAGAGAGAAAAAAATCTTAATAGCCCTGTATAGTGGTATTCTTCATATTAACTCTTTACTAAGAGATTCTCATTTTATTCGGTGCTTAATCTACTGTCCCCTTGGTCCTGGTGCAGACGTATTCAGATAGCAATGCATTCTAAGTTATAATTATAAATTTATACTTTGCTAATCTGCATATCTCCCTGATTTATTTCTGTAGTGCTTCTCTTCTGTCTTTAGTGTAGTCTTTTTGGCACTGCTGATATTTTAAGCCTTTATTAACATTTGCAAATTATGTGCTGTACATGCTTCACAGTTACTCCAAGGAAAGCTATATAGGAGATGACCAAGCTGAGCCCGAGGGAGGGGTCAAGCACGTCATCATCAATCTCGAGTCCCTTCGCAGCCACAAGAGATCTAAGTCCAGCCCACCTTGAATTCCGTTGACTCTTATCTACTGCCAATTTGCTTGGACTATTAGTAGTTCAGAGTCTTGTAGAAAACATGCATTAAACCTGTATTCATTTGAACCGCCTTGGCTCCTGATTTCCTGCGCCTGACAAGCTGACAGCAAAACAACAAGCAAACAAACCCTTTAGAATTAGCATTAGAATTAGGATTCTTTGTTTATTGCATCTGAATCCATCATGTGCAATCAGAAAGTTCACAGTGTCCAAAGAAGAGAGGCATTATTGGAAAACAATGGAAGCATGAAATACAGAATTTACTTCTAGAACTGAGTGAATCTGAGCATGGTCAGTAAATGAGCCCTAACCACAACTTTTCTCCCACTGGTTTTATTTTGTTGTACTAACTACACGTTGCATGTGCATGACCAGAAGAAGGTGCAGAAATTCCCAGACAAATTCTCAAATCTTCTTTTGAAAAAGAATTGCTTCGATGCCACAGTACTTCTTTCTTTAATATGTTAGATATATTTAGATTATGTATTGTTGCTTAAATGTTTTCTTGATAAATAAAGTGAACATAACATACATAAAAAAGTATTTTAAAAATCATATTTTTTGTGAACAATTTTTTTTTGTTTTTTTGTGATCTGAGATAGGAAAAGATTAGGGTTAGGGTTAGGGTTAGGGCATTGTCTTAATCATAAAAGGAAATCACAGTTTGTTAAATTACTCTTTTTTGGTGATCTTGCTGATTTTGCATGAAATTCATAAATATTCCTTCTTTTTAAAATTGTGTAAACAAAATGACACAACCTTATCTTTCTTATTATGCTGCTCTACGATCATAATAGAATTATTTTCATTTGAACTTTCTTATTTATTTATCCTTGATTTTGAATATTCCAGTCTTTATAGCAAAATGCTTGTAAATATTCTCTGTAAGTTAATAAAAAGTAGAATCATAATGCTGACAGGATTAGTGTGTGTATACTCCTCTTATACTGATTATGTAAGAGAAGCTTTGAATATGAATAATAACGTTGGGAGCATTGATTCAACTCTGTTGAAATATCTTTTTGAGTTTATGTTTCTCTGACAAGCTTTATTGTCTACAAAGACTTTGGTTCAGAGTATACTTGAACTTTTTTTTGTGTGAGAAAAATAAGCTTTTCCCCAAATGACTTTGTTCCCATTGAAGTCAAGGAGTATATTTATAGTCATTAGTAAATCTGTATATTGCCCAAATCGAAGTTCTGAATACGTGATGATGGCTTGTGAGATCCTCCCTTGCATGTTGTTTTCTTCATTTTTCACTTTCCAAGCACTGCTGAGCTGCCTTGGCCTCTGCATGGTGGTGGCATTTGGAAAATTTACGCCGAGCCTCTCTGACTCTTTTCTCTGAACGGAAGGGATAATTTTGCTAAATTATACTAAATAATAATGTTGCAAACATCATTGACAAACCACAATAGTGATAAATATTTCTTCCACTTTATGCTATTTTATCCTTGCAAAATGATTGTAAGGCTTAAATTGTATCCATGGAAATTGACTCGGAAACACCTCTGGTGATTGTGTTCTCTCCGTTAAAGTAAGGAGGGGCTAAGAGAGGCGGTGCTGGGAAGACGGCCACTGCTGCTGCTGCTGCTCAATCAAAGTCACCTTCACTTAGCTTTGCATGGTGGTCCAATAAAAGAGTCTAAAAGGCACATTTGCTTTCAGGACTTTCTTTTATTTCAGATGGCTTTTTAACTTTTTGTGTGAAGAATACCATATGCAAAGTGGCTTGTTTTTTTAAACATAATATTTTACAAGGCACAGTTTCTTTTTCTTTTAATCTAAGGGGCCTTCTTATTTTACAGGGCACTGTTAATGTTTGAAGTGTTAAACTGATGAAGTAAATGAGTCAGTATTGCTGAGAAAATAGAAAAAAAAATCCTTTCAGTCTGTAAAATGGGCATTCTCTCAGCTGTCAGATTTAATTCCATTTGTCAATATAACTACTTTGCAGAGGAGATTTTTGACATGGAGGAGAAGTGATGTATGTCAGGATAATTGTAAGCTGAGGATTACTGTACAAAATAGAACAGTATTGCTTAATTATGTATTAATTTAGAACAATGGTGTCCAAAGCATTAATTAGAAGATAGAATGATCTGAGAGCACTTGGTTAGCTAAAAATAAATAAAATTTTACAGACACAACATCAGCTATGGAGACTTGCTTTTGCTTTGTAAATAATCTGTTCTCTTGTTTATAATACATATTGTGCTAATTCCATGATAATGGGTCAGTATTTGTAACTGTCCAGAAATAAAAAAAATAAAAATATGTATATTTAATTAAATTTATATGCCACTCATCTTACCATCCAGTGCAACTCTGATAGGCAAAAACATTCTTACAAAACCCCACAGTGACACATGCACACACTATTAAATACAGACATATATAAACTAATACTCAGATGCTGACATTCAGGAATACTTGCATGCATCAAAATCTCCATTTCATAGAACCCCTACAAATACTGAAGTAGAACTGCCCCTTTGGTATTTAGGATAGGCAGAGGTACAATTTGAGTTAGAGTGGAAAAAATGAAATCAAATAAACTAAAAAGTGGCCAAAGAACTGATTATTCTCTATTTAAATGAATTCTGACTTAATTTTATGTACCAACACAGACATTCTAGGTTGAGCTTTAGCACTGAGAATGGCAGGAAGATAAGCATTCCTCAGAGGTAAACGTTCTCTCTATAGTATTTAATACACTTATTAATAAGTGCAGCTAGGATTATAGGCATATACAAATTTATTATTATAATTTACGTATTAATAGATGTATAGTAAAACATGAATGGTTTATGACTTTTTGAGAAAGGTTATTCTTATGGACACAGTCCTAGACACATTTTTTTTTTAAGAAAGCTAATCCATTTAAGCATTGTGTAACAAATTCATTCTGTTCCAGACTGCAGTATAAAAACAATTACAACAAAAACACTGGAACTTGAAGTTTTAAGTTTCTCCAAAATGTTTGCAACATGATTTTGCTTAAAAAAAAAAGTGCAATCCTACCCGTTTTTGAAATTGAATCATAGTATTGTAATTTTTTAATCTGGGGTCTTTGATATTTTCAGATACTGACGGAGTCAGTGGAAGAGAAGAGTCTGTGAACTTCAATGATGCTGACGAAGGGTTTTCCTCTGGGGCATCACTTAGCAGCCAGCCACCCGGGACCAAACCTTCATCCGCATCTCAGAGGGCCAGTTTAAGAAAAGGAGTTGCTGGGCTTTTGGCCAAGGATAAGGAGATCATCTTGCCTACCAAACCCACAGACAGCCCTCGAGAATCTGCCCATAAGCAGTACCTGTACCAGTCAATTGACCTCAGTACAGATGCAATTGAAATTACTCCCACAAAGAAACATTTGAATTTGCCTGCTGGGCAGGTGGTACCAAAAGCCAGCAGTGTAAGCCTGATACGAACTGCAAGTGCTTCTTCCAGTAAATCGTTTGACTATGTGAATGGTAGTCAGATGGGTTCCAATGTTGGTATTGGCGGTGATGGTGTTACTAACTTAGCAGCTGGCAACTCCAATCGTTTTTCAACCATTAGTCTACAAGAGGACCGGTTAAATCAAGCTGGAAATGGTAAAGATGCCCACTCACCAGGAGCTCCTCTGACTAAGCAGTCCCGATCCCCAAGTTTCAATATGCAACTAATATCTCAAGTTTAACTTGTTTATACCTTCCTATATTTTTTCCATCTGTCCAATTCTTTTTTGAGCAACATCCACAATCTTCATCCTATCATCTGAAAAATCCTGGCTTCTATGATCTTGTTCGATTCATTTATATACTATACTATATTTTGTACTGAAACAGCAATAAAACCTCATGTTTTCGCCCCCTCTCCCATAAATGTCATTGTGAAACAGTATAAAATATACTTTATGCCTTTTCCAAGCCTTTGGTTCTCCTTGGGTGATGTGCAATCCATTATAGGCAGATCAGTTCCCATTTCAACACTGTGAGTCTTGAGAAGATTAGAGGAAATGGAGAATATGATCCCTATCAAAATGAAGCTTTGGCTTTCCTGAGAAATAATAAACGGGTTAGTTTTCTCAGTCTAAAGTTCTGCAAAGACTAATGAATTGTGATGATTTTTTTTTTTTTTTTTTGTCTCTTGGAACCAAGAGTGCCTCAGAGATTCTAGTAGGACTTTGGACCTCTGAGTTAGTGCAATCAATTCTGGGCAGAGAAAAATTGTCACTGCTTCTGATGGTGGTTGAAATGCACTTTGTCATGAACTTTAGAGTAGTCTTCCTCTTCCATCGATCCACTCTTGCCCTCCCAAGCTTAATGTTCAACTGCTGAGACATGTATATATGACCAGGAAGTTGCTCCTTCAGAATGAATGGGCTGTAAGTAGACAGCATAGGTTGCAATGCAGTTGTAAGGCCCATGGAGCCATGTTTACATGTCTTCCCCACCCAGGAAACAGGGTTGTTTCTCTACATGTTAAAAATTTGAAAGATGAAGTACATTTAAAACAAGATTGAGAAAATGGGACATGGGCTTTTCCAAGTACGACTACTCAACAATGCTCCTTTTAAAGTTACTTTTGTAAGTTGATAATCTTTGGAACCTACAAGAACAATTGAAGTTTAGACGAGGGAGTTTTTCAGGGTGCTTGCTGTGTGGAATGACTAAATTTTGTCACTGAACAGACTCAGAAGCTTCAAAAAAGGACAAGTGTTCTCCAGCGGGAAATGCCAGGGACAGAGGCAATGGCTGCTGGAAATACTGAGGCATCAGTTTTCCTTAAAATCATTTCTCAAGCAGTGGGAGTTTTTTGGCAGCTTTCTCTTTCCAAAGGAAACAATTCACTGCCTATATTTTGATCAATTCATTGCAGTTATATTTGATATAGTTAATGTAATGCGGGTGTGTGGGGGGGAGCTAAAGATGTTATCTCCTCCACTTTAATCTGGGAATGCATCCTGTCGAATTTAACCTTGAATGCATGTGGTGTGTCAGCAATACGTGATATCTGTGCTGTAGATCACTGCTTTAAATTGCATTTCTTATTCTAAAGAAAGTGTTCATCATGTTTTGAAGAATAATGTATACATGAAAAGCAAAAGGGGGCTGTTTTGCCTTCTTATTTTTTTGCTGTACTTTGACCTGGAATTTTGTTGACAAGTTAATGAAAGGAACAGATATAAGTTATATTCTTCCCTCCCCAAAGTAACCTTTTGAATTAATTACAGGTTGAAGAGATTCAAACATTATACATTATTTTCAGAAGGGTCAAAGGTTAAAACGTTCAGATTACCAAGTGCCATTATTCTGCTAAAGAAAAATTTAAGTTTAGTTGATAGCTTCCAATTCTTCTACTCTTTTTTTTCCCTGACTTTTAGTTTGAATCTGGAGTTTGTTAGAGAATTGTAGCTAAAGTAATCCTCATTTTAAAGTATTACTATTACACTAAGTAATAGTTACTTTGTATAGGCACTCTTTAAAGCAAAGCTAATGTCAAATTTAATTCCAATATTATTGAAACTCAGGAATGTTTCCCAGTGATTCACTGTAATTATTGAATATTCAGAATAATTTTGAATAATATGTATAATGTAGGTTAGATTTCTTGAGCTCTAAAGCCATCCATTACAGACAACTTCAGAAAGTTTCTTTGTTCTGTAGAAAAAGTGAGAGGGGACCTAGCTGTATGTCTTTATTTTTCTAGAGAACTAATATGATTCCCATATAATTCAGCAGTCTTTTTTAATAATAGAAACTATGACCATTATACAAGCTGCATGAATAGTTTTTTAACTAGGAACTTTAGGCTTTCAAGTGTTAAGTAGCAGTTCATTGTGCAACATATTAAACTATGTTTGCATCCTTCTGATTTAATGGTGTGAAGATTACAGAAATGATTATGACCAAGGTGACAAGATTTTTTTTTTTAAAAAAAAAACCCTATTGGGATGACCAAGCCTGTGGTTTACACCTAAGTAGCTTTTTAAGATCCAGATCCATGTATTCTACATAGCAAAAGCCAAAAGTCTTAGTTAAAAAATAAATATTGTTGTACTTCAGACCAATTAATATATTTGTTCTTTTTGAAAGAAATTTAAGTCGCGTTAAGCTTGTTTTTTTTTTAAAAAAAAAATCTATGTGTAGTTTATGCACATAATATGCAGGAAGTCTAATTTACATACTGATGATTGGTAGCTTGCTATCAAACTGGAATGTGTTTAACTGTGCAAATCTTCATCTTAAAGAAGTTATAGTTTATTTTTTTAAATATTGAATAAAAATATATTGTATCTTTTCAACATTAAAATTACAATGTACATATGTTGGGGTGATATTTACATATAATTAGTAAAGTGTTTTCTTCTGTACAGTACCATTTTGTGTATTTAGTTCTTTTGCTTTTAGTATCATTTGACACATTATAACGTATGTTTTCAATTTTGGTTTATGTTTATTTTTCTTAAAAAGAGTAGGTACATTGTTCAGATTCTATTTCTATTTTAATATGCAATTTTCTCATACTATGGATTCAAGTACGAAGCTTACCTTGTTTTTATGTGTTTATGATGGAGGAAATACTGCTGAATATTTTTTCTTAAATGTCTGTGTCTTACTTGAGAATATTAATTAGTCCTCTTAATAGGTCATGCTCGTACTGCTTCAACATTTGTTGATGTATCTGCTGCTAAGCTGTCCCAAAGTTTCTGCTAAAAGCACTGTATTGATGTTTTGCATTTGAAGGTTCAGACTCAGTGGAGATGTAACTTCTCTCTTCATTTCTTTTTCATGGTTAAGATTGTTCCTTTCCTCTTAGCATTTTTGAGTTTGCTGAGTCATGCCCCCCTTCAGTTATATCTGGATTGAATTGCACACTAGCTTTTATAATGTTGACCATGAAATATCCAAAAGTCTGTAAACTTACCATGTATGCTTACCAAATATATATAGAGAGACTCAGTCACTACCTTTCATGTGTTACTCAGAAAATACACCGTGGTTCACAGTTCTTGTAATCTAGAGAGAGAGAGTTACAGTACTTAATTTGAAAAGGAAGAAGGGAAAGAATTAAAAAATGGTGGAGCCTGGGTGAAGATACAACTAACTAATCAATGCTCGGAATAGTTTGTAAAATTCATTGACATGGGCATGAAATAGAATTAGATTGGCACAGAAGTCAGAACTTTCAATTGAACCTTGTAATTTGCTATAACAAACTTTTTACTGGATTATAGGCAACAGTAATGCTCAGAAGAATATGACAGATATTTGCATTTAAATATTGTTATACGTATCTTGTTAAATAATAGCTTTTGTTAAGTAGAGACGGCAGTTCTTACAACAGTTTGTTCCAGCTGCACAATGGAAAAGAACAAAGCATCTTCATGCCTTATGGGTATATAGACCGAAAATCCCTGTATTTAAAAAAAAAATGAAAGTATGCTTACAAGAAAGATCTATGAACAAAACTGGGTAGGGCAATAGTCTGAAATAATATTTTTTACTTGCCTTCCTTACTAGAGGAATACCATATCTAAACATTTACCATATTGTAAAGAATATTCTGCCATTACTTTTGCTCTAGATTTACAGGTAAGAAGAGGAAAGGTAAGCACATAGTTACATGGTTATTACCAAATGTTTCATTATTTTAGATATGCCATTTGACCTGGCTTGCAGCTTTTTCATAATACAGACGATAATATGAGAATAAGATTAATCATCTCACTGATTACAAAACTATTTCAAACATTGCTAATGTGCAATTTACGGGCAGCTCTTTCAATGAATTCTTAATACGTCTTTCATGTAAAACTATGCATCATTCTATACCAGAATGGTATAGAATGATGAATTTGTATCACAGTGAGACATTGTTTAAATATAGTGTTTTTTCAAACATATACGGTAGTAGTATCTGATTCATAAACTGGGTGTCTTGTGTCTTGATGCTCTTTGTAGATTTAAAGTAGGCAAGTTCATATATTTTACAACTGAAATTAGGAAATCATAATAATTTCAGACTTTTCATTTGCACTATTTTGTGAAAAGTAGTTTTTTTTCCTGCTGGGGAATGGATATGTGCATATATATATGTATATATGTTTGTGTGTGTGTGTATGTATACCCCCTTCCCCCACACATATATATTATATATATAAATACATATACATATATACATGCACAAATGTGTATTATTTGTCAGTGGCTGACAATCAATTGCTCTGTTTGTAAGATGTAATTATAATCATAATGTAATATTCTTAAACATATATGTATATATGTATGTATATTTCCAAATATTTGTTTAATATTTTTTCATTATCAGTATTGATCTTCAGGGAATAGATTTTCATTATCTTGTTACAAATACATTTTGGAGGAGTAATTTGAGTGTCGATAGTACCACCCAAAAGCCACCGATTATTTTTAATTAGTACAAAAATTTCAACTTTTAACAAATAATGAGATGAAATTGACCATTTTTTTTAGATTTTAAAGAACATATGGGGAAAAAGACAAACAAATCTAAATACTATTTGCATAAATTATTTCAAATAATTTGTTTTATAAATTATTTCTGGATAATCACATACCATGCATTATAGTTTTATTACTTAAAATTAAACTTCATATTCAACCAATTTAAATTAATAATTGCCAAAGACTAGTAATATGATTCATTGCTTAATACTAAAAGCAATGCATGAATTCAATATTGGGACATTAGTACAATGGGGTATACATGCAAAACCACTTAAATGAATCAAAAATTGATTCATTCCAGCTGTTTAACACTAATTAACACAAACAATTAAACATGTCCATAAGAAAGAAGTGATTAACAACGGTTTTTACTCATGGTTCATTAGGAATTGAATTCATTTCCAATTACTAGTGTTTCTGCATTATACCACATTATAATTATTCACATTTGTTTATACTGTTAATCTTTTTAATATTGCACTTATTGGTTATGATCCAAAGATTCACTGAATCATTTGAATAAAACCTTTAATTTCTCTCTTTTTTAAATAAATATTTTTATTGAGTTTTATAAAGGTAATAAGGGGATAGGGTCAAAAAGGGTAAGACAATGGGAAACATACAAAAAGGTTAGACCAGGGAAAAGGGATAACACAAAAGTGGGATTAATCCCACAAAATAACATCGCTTCAGCAAGTCTACCAGTCCGGGTTTACATATTAAACCTTAATAATTACTCTGTTATTAAAAACCTTCCATATAATCACGTAAATAACAAATTAGTCAATAAATCCATATTATTTAAGGTCAGAAATATACAAAGAGGAAGAAGAAGAAGAAATAAGAACAAGTTCATACAAATAATCATTGAATATAAATACAAATTATCAATTATCTCTTTAAATTTCATAAGCTTTTCTCACTCTAGCGTGTTTCTAACCAATAATAAAAATTTCCCCATGTTTTAAAGTAAATTGTGTCTTCTTTCTCTTTCATTTCTAAAGTCAGTCTATCCATTTCTGCACATTCGAGTATTTTTGTTATCATAGCCTGGTCAGATGGTAAATTTTCATTTTTCCAAAATTGGGCAAATATTATTCTTGTGGCTGTCAGCACATGCAATATTAAATACTCATTCTCTTTTCCATAATTCAAACCTAATATTCCTAACAAACTGTATTTTAATCATCTCTTCTAGCCACATATGGATCTTAAACCAAATTTTTTTAACATTAGGACATATCCACCAGAGATAGTAATAAGTGCCTGGTTGTTATTTACATTTCCAACACATATTTGATACATTTTTAAACATTTTCTCTAATCTAACTGGTGTCATGTGCCATCTATAAAACATTTTATATAAGTTTTCCTTATATGCAATTGCTTTAGTAAATTTAATATTTCGGTCCCATAGTTTTTGCCAATCTTCTAAATCTATAGAATAACCAAAATTCTTTGCCCACACTATCATTGTTTCTTTCACTTGTTCTTCTTCCACCTTCCAGTTTAGCAGGAATTTATAAAGTTTCTTAATCAAATTTTCATCTATTTTCAAAAGTATTTTAGCTAGTGATGTCTGTTCTTTGTAAAATCCCATTACTTTTACATCTTTTTCATATCTTGTTTGAATTTGCAAGTATGACCACGTTAAATCAATGCCAGTTTGTTGAAGTTCTTGCCTACCTTTAAGTTTTCCTTTATCTAAAACAGTGGTTCTCAACCTGTGGGTCGGGACCCCATTTGGGGTCTAACGACCATTTCACGGGGGTCACCAAACAACGCAGTCTGGCTTTCCCCCCCCCTTTTCCTTAGCTGTGCTACTCCCTTTTATTCTATTGGCTTTTGAAAGCCAATAAAATAGACTCTCTTGAATAGAATCTAATTCTATTGGCTTTCAAAAGCCAATAGGAATTGTCCAGGCTGTCTCTGCCCTGCTGAGCCCGCCAAAAGTCCCATTCTGCAAACGGTGCTGCACCAGTTGAGTAGTCCTCGACTTACAACCGGTTGAATAGTCCTCGACTTACGACCGGTTGGGGGTCGTGGCATTAAAAAGGTTGAGAACCACTGATCTAAAATGTCTTTATAGGCCACAAGTTTGTCATAGTTAATTAAATTCGGATACACAAATGCTTCCATTGTGGAAAGCCACTCAGGTATTTTCATATAAATTTTGTTTTTAACTATCTCCCACTCTGAAAGTAATACATTCCTTATGGCATGAGTTTGGAAGTATTTATGTACTTTGTTTTTCTCGTATCAAAGGAAAGCATGCCAACCCAGTTGCAAATCATGTCCCTCTAAGTAAAGTAGTTGTTTATTTTTCAGTGTGATCCATTCTTTAAGCCACAACAAAATAGTGGCTTGGTAATAAAGTCTCCAGTCTGGGAGCCCAAAGCCCCCTCTGTCTTTTGATTCTTGTAGCAGTTTAATTTTAATTCTTGCTTTTTTCCCTTGCCATATAAATCTCATTATTGTTGCATTTAAGTCATCAAAAAATTTCTGGCTTAGTTTAACAGGAACTGTCTGAAATAAAAATAACAATTTGGGTAGAATATTCATCTTAATAGTCGCTATCCTTCCAAGTAATAATAATTGAAAGTTTTTCCACTTCTCCAAATCCATTTTTTTTGATTCAATAATCTTCCATAGTTATCTTCTTTTATTGTTATACATTTTGATGTTAAATAAATACCTAAGTATTTAACTTTTTTAACTATCTGGAGATTTGTTTTTTCTACATATTGAGCTTTCTGTTTTTCTGTTAAATTTCTTGTAAGTACTTTAGTCTTTTCCCTATTTATTTTCAACCCAGCCACTTCTCCAAATTCCTCTATTTTCTGCAATAATTTAGTGGCTGTTTCCAAAGGTTCCTCCAAAATAAAAAACCAAATCATCTGCAAAAGCTTGTAATTTATATTTCTGATCTTTTATCTCCAGTCCTTTGATCTCCCCATCTTGTCTAATGTTCCTGGCCAACACTTCCAGTGTAAGAATAAATAACAAGGGAGACAGTGGACATCCCTGTCTTGTACCCTTCCTAATCTCAAAATTATCTGTATAGTCTCCATTTATAAGTATCTTTGCTGATTGTTCCTTGTAAATTGCTTGAATTGCATTTACCGTATTTTCTGGCGTATAGGACGACTTTCTAAACCATGCAAATCTCCGAAGTCGGGGGTCGTCTTATATGCCAAGTCGTCTTATACGCCGGAAAATACCATATTTTCCGGCGTATAAAATTTTCACCGAAGTCCATCACTCGCAATTGATGAAACATAAATTGCCAGTTAAGATTATCAAAAGCTTTTTGTGCATCCAAAAATATCAATGCCATTTGTTTCCCTGGATGTTTTTCATAGTATTCTGACACATTTAAAATAATTCTTAAGTTATTCTTTATCTGTCTTTTAGGCAAAAAGCCATTAATTTCTCTTTAAAGGTTTGATTCTCTTTTCTTTAATTCTCTTTAAATAAATTATCTTTAATATTTCAAATATGCTTTAATAAAAAAATACTTGATACCACTATTACCCTGAGTGTCCATCTAACTTAGTTTTCTGCTGATTAGTACATCAAATAATATTTTGAATAAAAAATTAAAACCCTCACTTTATGTGCAGTAAGATTTTCAAAATATTTTGTACTTAAAACATACTTAAATTTTGTGGAAAATAATATATTCAAACTCAAATTCTCTCAAAAAGCAAGTGAGAATTTAAAAATTGGTTATTTGTATGTATTCAAATCCCTTTTTCCATTATATGCAAAATTTAAATATAATGAAATATACAAAAGGTACAAGTTACAACATCCTTTCTTAAATTACTGTCAGAATTGTCAATGCTGCAGTATAGAATTCCATAAACTACCATATGATTGGAGCATAACTTTTTTTAAAGCCCTTAAATTGTTTTTGTTAAATATATTCAAGCCTACAGTAAATATTGTAAATTTGAAAACTTATTCAAAACTAGCTTACTGCTCTTCCCAGAAATACGATTCCAAATGTATAGTCATTCCATGATTTGTAATAAGAAGCATCAGTTTTATGTTGAGACAATTTGCAAAGTAGACAAATATTAGTAAGTACAAAAGCATTTCTGTATAATTTTGCATTCTGCTCCTAATTTTAAAAGTTGATTACACTATTAGACAATTAAAATTGCAGCATCTGTTGGCACTAGAAAACAGAAACAGAATACTTTTGGTGTTTCACTTCAAATGGTACCAAGATTACTCCTATTCCAGCATTAATAATATAATATCAATTCATGCAGTTAATAATTTATCATGTTTAACCCAACCCAGTGTCTTTATTTTACATATAAAATACTTGAAATTAGTAGATAATGGGGAAAAGCCTATTTAATTTACACTGGCTTATCAATTTTGATTTTGTTTTCACTTGAATTTTTATTTATGATCAACATATATGGTTACTAATTTGAAATTTTTCTTTTTAAACAATTATCTGCAATTAGGTATTCTGAGGGATATATAAATGAATTAGTGTTTGAAATTTTACACAAGTTAGCTAGCCTTCATTTTGAAATTGCTTTTTACAGTATTCTCATTAGTATTTAGTATTTCTGAATGTGTTGCTTATGATTGGAAAGTAGATTGTAGAAACTTGAAATTAATCTCTTTATTGCAAGGTCATCTCAAAGACAAGATGATTCACTTAACTTGGTCACATTAAAACTTTACTCTTGGATTTGAATGATTTCTAACAAGCTACTGGTTGTGAAGGGAGGTATAAATTTTTTAACGTTTGTAAACAGATAACCTGACTTATAATGTTTGATTCTAGCTAGTTTGACAAGAGTTACATAAGCTCATCTTTCAAAATCATTTTCTTTTCTCTTCACACCTTCCATCTGACCAATTATTACCTGTTATACAAAGGTTTATTACTAAACCAAGATCTCTGAAGGATTTTTACTATTCTTGGCATTATGTAACCTATTTTACCTTATTTACAAAAAACATAGCTAACAAATATCCCACTTATTTTATAGAACATCTGTTTGACAAAAGAACTTGATTTATGATAATATTCCACCAGCAGGTTGGTATGATATTTGAAACAAATCAAAATTTGGTGCTGGTGAAATGTTAAACATGATGCGGTCTTTGTGGCATTGGGGCCCTAATTTAGGACCTGTGAAAAACTATTAACAGAGCTCAGATGACATGTTTTTGAAGATCATTATACTGGTGCATGTAAGCCATTATCGTAACTGTCTTACTGAATCTGGTTAATGTTGAACTGTGTTAGGTGTTGAATTTGTAAATAACTGCCAGAGATAGATAATATTTTGAATCATTGTAAATACAGGTGTATAAAATTAAAACTAATCTGCAATGCAGAATATATATGTATATATAAAAGTGTTTAAATAAATATTGTGCTGTTTCTGGAAAAATTGTCACATTGTCATATTTTCCCTAGTACACTTTTACATGAACAGCATATATTCCTCTCATAAAACATGCTTCTTTTGGGTAGGTATTTTATGTAACAATCCAGAATACTTGTTTTGCACTAAAAAATAATTGAATAATGGGCCTGATCTTTATTATCACCTGGCACAAAACATTAATAGGTTTACATGTTATAGGCTGCAGTATTTTAATCTGTGAAGCATTGGCAGGTTGTGTATTGGTTCTCTTCCAAATACTCCCATGTCTTGGGAATTTAATAGGCAAGAGGATTGTCAGTGCACACTACTGATGTAATTGTTAAAACAAGCATGTTGGCTTCTATTCCATTCCACTCCATTCCAATATGCAAACTCTTCAAAGGGTATTTAATATAAATATTTAAAGGGTTAAATAGTGGTTGAAATATTTACAGATTTAGAATCATCTAAAATGTCACAATACAGAAAGCCTTATTTCAAAAAGTGTAGGGTGAGCATTGAAGATGCTCTATAGATGCCCTATGATAACTTCTAATCTGCCAGTGACAGTGGCCAAATATTAACTCCATCCTAAACCATTTAGGAGTAAGAAAAATAACCTTTCAGATGTGGACCTACATCTATTTTCTCCTGAACAATAGCCATGCTGGATCTGAGGTCCAACATAGATGAAATAGTTCAAGTTCTTCATTCTTGATTTTAGTCTATTGTACTTTAAAAAGATTTATCTTTTTACTCTCATATTCTTCAGATACATTTCTTAGAATATTAGAAGGATTTATTACTGTACTAAATATTTACCAGGTTTTCAAGTTTTAATAAATTGGTTTTATAGGCCAGACTGAAGACAACCTAACCTCATCTATTTGGTTTTGCTGAAGCAATGGAGGTAAATGAAGTCAGCAATAATTTAATGAAAGACAGTGTCACTTTTGAAGAAATTCTTATACTAAATTGTCCAACTCTGTATTTTCATGCTGCTCTACAAGACATTTTCTATCTGTTCTTTATCAAGTTAAGATATTGTATACTTTATTCAAATTAATATTCTTCAGTGACTATAGCTAGTCGGGGCCTCCTACATCTTCATTTGTACAGGCGATTCAGTGTTTGTTTGTTTCTGGGTTTATAACAGCCCTTATATCCTATTTCTCTTTCAGGATGGATCTGGGATAATGCTAAAATAAAGAAGGAAATCCAGACTTGAGAAAGGTGAATAAGATTGCTACATAAGCTGCCCCCAGCTACTTTTATTTGTTGAATTTAGGTGGTTCAAACGCCAGGAATCTTCTTTCGCCCGCCTGCCCGCCCGCATCGAAGGCTTCCACATGCCTGCGCTCTCTATCTTCCCGCTGATACTGTAGAGCAGAGTTTGGGCTACGTCACCGCCGGCTAACTCGTCGCATTCCGGGGAGGAATCGTTCACCATTGGCTGTAGAGAGGACCAATCACGAATCCGCGGAAGGAAGCCAAAGTGCAACAGAAGACTAGCTAGTTCCGCCTCCTGGAGTGGTCCATGATATCCTGAGAAAGAGGGTGGGTCACAGTCCGGCAGCTGGCGGGAAACTCGCGTTTATTCCGGTACTGTGATCTGGTGAGCAGCGGGGGACTGGGTGGAGCGCGCAAGCAAGCCAGGGTCGAGGGGGGGCGACAATTCGGAGCTCGGCCGAGGGGAAAAGACGATTCAGTATTAAGGACGCGTGGTTGAGACTTCCGCGCACGAAGTGGCGGGGGGGGGGGGGAAAGCGCGAGCGAGAGCGCAACTGTCGGCCCCAAATTAACGTCCCGAAGGCATTGAGTGCCCACTCAATTGTTGCTCAGTAAAGAGGCGAGGTGAGATCGGTGAGATGTGCGCTTTGGGTACAAGGAGGCGGGGGTGCCAGGCTAAGGAAGGGCGCTTTTCTCCTGGTTTGTCAAGTGCCTGAGAGAATACTAAGCGGCCAAGTACCGGAGGAATTAAAAGGAGCCTCGTCCTGTTCTCTGTGGTTTGGTGGCAACGGACAAAACACGGGCTCTGCTAACCAACAAAAACTAAGAGTAGCCCAATCAAGGGAACTCTTTCTTCTTCCGACTCTGCAGCTGTACGTGAAGGTGTTTACGGTTAAGTCCACAAGCGGTGTAGCTTCAAGATCTTCCAGAAGCAACAACTCGCAACGGTGCGATCCGACACGACCCATAGTGGGGCATGTTGGGAATTGTAGTTCGAATACGCGGGTAGTTGCAGGCTGCTCGTGTGAATTCCACAGGAGATTGCTCTGAGATTGCCTTTCTTTTAAAGCCATTGGTATAATATCTTTATTCAGATTAAATTATTTTTATTTCTACTGGGGTTCATTTTTATGATGTCCTGTGATTGTGGGCTTCCTTAGTTGAACATGACTGCTGAAAAGTGGGATAACCACAATCCTGCTTTCTCTTATTGGAAGTAAGTCCCATGTAACACAGCAGGGCTTAATTTTGAACAGGTATATAAAGGAATGTATTATAGACAGTCCTCGACTTACAACCATTCGTTTAGTGACTGTTCAAAGTTACTGAAAAAAGTGGCTTAAGACCTGTTTTTACACTTGCAGCATCCCTATAGTCACGTGATCAAAATTCAGATATTTGCCAACTGGTATTTATGATGGGGGTTATGTGATCACCTTTTGCACCGTTCTGACAAGTGAAGCTGGATTCACTTAACAACTGCACGGATTCACATAACAACTGTGGCAAGAAAGGTTGTAAAATAGAGCAAAATTCACTTAACAGCTGTCTTGCTTAGCAGCAGAAATTTTGGACTTAGTTGTGATCCTAAGTGAGGACTACCTGTGCTATATTCTTATGATGGCTTTAGCATCATATTCTGTTTCTTTATTGAGAAATATAACTGCCTACCCTTGTTCCTTTCCAAGTAAATGTGCTTCAGTTGATGACATTAGTTTGCATTCTTTTTACATTGATGGTGAAAGCCAGTCAGAATTTTTGTATAACTTTTGAACAATTTATTAAGTATTGTAATACCAAAATCATTGCCATTTCATCTCCAAAGTAGCATATGGCAATTACATACCTTTCTCTTTAGTGGTAGGCTATAATGTCAGATTGTTTTAAGAATAGAATATGTTTACATATTCTGCATTTATCCTTAGCTGCCTCCATTTTGTAAGCATTTATTGTATACTGTTTGTGCAAAAACTTTAATTAGGTGGCAAAGAAGAATCATAAAAAAGCGTATATATAATTCATATTCTTTATTGATATCAAATTATTGGAATATACAGATAAAATATAACATAATTTTACAAGCTTTGCATACCTTAGTCAGATAAGGAAACTCAATCCCTACTTTCAGTGCTGTGACAAATCAACCTTTCTGATTATTTGATGATATCTATTAATTGTATTTTTTCCCCTTGTTTCTTCTAGATTACACAGGATGCCAAGTTGGGCCCTACCACCACAGGCTTACTTGGTCTTCCCATATGTTAGTGAGTCAAATAATTATTCATTCTACTACACAAATTGTTTTATTGTATTTTTGACTGCTCAAAGTTAACTAGTTTTGAGTTTTATATATTTTAATGTGCCAAATCTGAGTTTTGCCTTACTCCATTGGTATGTTATGAGGATATTATCTAGAATTCTACATGTGCCTTCTTGATTAATAGTTTAATAGTAGTAAAGTTGGAAGGGACCTTGGAGGTCATCTAGTCCAACCCCCTGCTCGGGCAGGAAACCCTACACCATTTCGGACAAATGGCTGTCCAGTCTCTTCTTAAAAACTTCCAGTGTTGGAGCATTTACTGCTTCTGGAGGCAAGCTGTTCCACTGATTAATTGTTCTCACTGTCAGGAAGTTTCTCCTTAGTTCTAGGTTGCTTCTCTCCTTGATTAGTTTCCACCCGTTGCTTCTTGTCCTGCCTTCAGGTGCTCTGGAAAATAGCTTAATTCCCTCTTCTTTATGGCAGCCCCTGAGGTATTGGAATACTGCTATCATGTCCCCCCTTGTCCTTCTCTTCGTTAAACTAGACATACCCAATTCTAGCAACCGTTCCTTATATGTTTTAGCCTCCAGTCCTCTAATCATCTTTGTTGCTCTTCTCTGTACTCTTTCTAGAGTCTCAACATCTTTTTTACATCGTGGTGACCAAAACTGGATTCAGTATTCCAAGTGTGGCCTTACCAAGGCATTGAAGAGTGGTATTAATACTTCACGTGATCTTGATTCTATCCCTATGTTAATGCAGCCTAGCACTGTGTTGGCCTTTTTGGCAGCTGCAGCACACTGCTGGCTCATATTTAAGTGATTGTCTACTAGGACTCCGAGGTCCCTCTCACAGTTACTGCTATTGAGCATGGTGCCACCTATGCTGTACTTGTGCATTTGGTTTTTCTTGCCTAGCAACATCCAGCAAGGAAATTATCCGATGTCTTATTTAAACATATACTTGTAAGCGTTTATAAAATTCAGTTTAATTTATTATTATGAATAGCACCTAAACTTCAATGCATATTAAGTCAGGAAAAATTATATATTATTATTATTACTAGTAGTAATTACTACTAGAGGTAGTAATAATAATAATATATAATTTTTCCTGACCTAATATGCATTGTAGGTTTAGATGCTATTCATAATAATAAATTAAACTTATATGAGACTTGTGCCTTGATAGGAATATATCAATTTACTTTCTTTTTGGCTTAGATACCTCGATATGAGTAATCGAAAGATAAAGGGGATTAATGCCCTAAATGTCAGATTTGTGGCTGATGAAGATGTTCTGAAACATATTTCTGAGGATGCAGGTATCTTTAGTTGCTTTACTTTATTATTATTAGAATAAGGTAATATTAATTCTGGAATTTCCAAAAATATGAATAATTTTTGTTGTGCTTAAATATTTAATTACATTATTTTAAAAGCAGTGGTTTTTTTCTGTACTTGGAGAAATTAATTACCACTTGATCCTCTAAAAATATACTGTAATGTGAGAGCAAGACAATGCTGCAGAACTATTTAGCAATCTTAACATAGTAAGTTAACTTTGGCATTAATGTCATCAATATGGGCAACTTTATAACAAAAATACAACTTCCCAACAGCACATTATCTTTAACTTAGATATATAAAGTTTTGTCTTCAGGAAGTTTTGCCAACTGACTCTTCTTGTAATGTCAACATTATAATGTTACTTCTTAAAGCAATTATTTTGTATTCTTTACATTCTATCAAAAATTTATCATCTAGCTTTATTTTTCTAGAATGTATAGCTTCCCTGAAAATGATCAGTTTTAACAGACCTATGAAAATTATTTATTGTAATCATTCATGTATTTTTCCTTAAGCATCTTATTGTATTTTCAGGTCTTAAAGTTCGTAAGTTAAGTGTTCCACATACACTTGATATTAAAAAATGGATGAAAAATCTGGAGACCAGCTCAGATGAGGAAACCCAGGATATTTTTAAAGAACAGGATTACGTGACTGCCCTAGATGTCCAAGGTACTTCAGGAAATAACAGCCAACATTATGTGGATTTTTACTTCATATTATGCATGAAAATATTCAATATTTTGTACATAATGCCACCAAGAAATAAGACATTCATATTCACTCTTAAAAAATAAATGCTTATATTGCTAATAAGATATAATCTGTTGTTGGGCACAGAACTGCTATAAAGCTTTTACCACTTCCCTCTAAAGTTTGCTTCTAAAGATTAATTGATAACGTATATTTTTAGAGTCAATGAGGAATGGTTCCAGCGCAAGTGGTGGTGATGTCTTTCCATTCCAAACTCCAAAACACTCTAATAAGATGGCAGAGAAAGGCATGTATTGTGTTTCATGTTCTGTTCCTTTTACATACAGTATATGGGTACTAGTACACATTTGTATGGCTTGCTTTCTCATGGATTCCTTTAAAAAAACAAAACCTAAATCTGCTCTGAACCCACAATCCATAGGTCTGTCAGTCCTGTGAGTAACAGATTCCATGGATATGTATAAAATACATGTAATTAGTTATTTTTGTTGGACTGATGAGACTTTACAGCTCTACTTCACAACACTAGTCTTTTGTTAGTTTATACTGAAGAGCAACCATTCCAGTCTGGAAGAGGGATCAATCAAGGAATTAGCACAGACTCTTTACATAAACACAAGAATGCCTTTCAATCTTACCTAGTCTTTCCCAGGCGAATCTACATGTCTGCGAAGAGTTCTGTAAAATTGGCATACAACAATAAAGCACCTAGTTTGAGCTCTACACATGCAGGTCTGGTCGTTTATTCCTGACAGTTTGACAGCTTGCTTCTAAAAGTTTGGAAAGTTCTAAATGCAGCACGTATCACAGCATAGTTAATATTGAAATGTTTTAAAATTAAAAGCTAAACCTAGTGCATGCTGGCTCTTTTTTTTTTAAACTGCCCAATAGCTAAAATGCTCTGGGTGATTTACAGTTTAAAAATGGGAAATTCAATCCAAGTTAAAACTTGTATGATAAAATCAAATAAAATACAAGATAACAGCATCATATAAACTAGGCAGCCACACAAGTTAAAGCCAATTAATAGTTTGTGAAAACGTCTCCATTTGATGTCAGAGTGATTTTAATGTGAACACTAATTCAGAGAAAAATCCATAAATGGGTGACACCCCAGAAGAAGTATTTGTAAAAGAGATATTTTGTTACTACTCCTAAAAAGTAAAGGACTGCTTAGGGAACCAAAGACTTTGAAAATCAAGATCAGTAAAATATATACAAATAAATACATAGGTAGGTAAATAGGTAGCTATATCCTTGTTGCCCTGCGTATTTCTTGTGTTAGAATCATATTATTTACTATTGCTAGTAACTTTAGATATTGAATACATTTGTACATGATACAGTGTCCATGCTCTCCTTTGAGTATTTATGTAATATTTGCATGCTGTTTTAATTAGATATTTCTTTTTTACTTTAAAGTTTCTGAGCTAATTCAGAACTCTGCAAAGAATGCAAAGCAAAACAATTTGAAGAAGTGTGAGGAGAAAACAAACACTCCAGAAATGAGCAGTAGTAAGTTCTGTTAGTAGTTTTTAAAATATTAGATACTTGATTAAACTAGGGAATTATAGAATTTGCTTTTTAAAAAAAGTCATTCTAATGAAATAAGGTAGACAAGAATATGTATTTTATATTGCATGTATTTGTTGCTTAGCTGTAAACGTACATTTTGGAAAATGCAGAATTTGTCTTACAATTGTTCTAAAATGGAAAATAAATTGAATGCTGAGTATAAAAGTACCGTCCCTTAATAAATGAATGCCAAAATAAGGGTGCCATTTCCATCTGATCATTTCTCATATAATCATTATCATTTATTAAACTTATATGCTGCCTGATTCTCAGCAGCTCTGGGTGTTGAGTAAAATACCCAGGCATTTCTAATTATTCATATAAATTCAGTTTTTGTTATCAAACCAGTATGATTTTGTGTTTATGAACATGGTCAAATTTTGCTACACTATCTAAAGCCAGAAACCCTTTTATTGCATTAATGATTTAATCATCAATTGTTTTATTTTGTTCCATCTGCTTTAGATGGTTGGATATAGTGGTCAATGACCATAATAAAGATATGTATGTATTTATGTGGGTGCCCCACTTCATTGTGAATATTTAACAAAAAATAGGAAAATTGTTCACAATAACTGCTTGAAAGGGCATTTGGGAATTCTGAATATATGATTATATACTTCCTACTATACTAATTATTATATATTACTGTATGATTATTTATATACAGATTCCAAGGACTTCAGTTTTTAGTCTTATTTCTATTACATAGTTTCCAGTTGCAGAGTGATAATAGATTGCAGTGTCCATAATTAGGTAACTATGGAACCAATGTTGAAGAAATGGCATAGGTTAATAGCTGCATCTCAAAAGAAGCTAATATCAGGTTCTACAGATTTGCTGATTCTTGTGCTCCCAAATTCCTTGTCTGAACCAGCAGCATATAAACCTAAATGTATTGAAATATTATTTATAAGGCTGGGTTATCTCTATAATTCAGATAAACTGTAAGTAGCATAGAATTTATATAGGGAGGACCTTGGCAATAGAGTTATCAAGGCAAAAAATTCCTGATAACAATTGTTACTTGGATAGAAAAATGTGTAGGAGCGTATATTAAATTAGGCTGAATCTCTGGTTTTAGCCAAAATGTACATTTAAACAATCCTGTGATACACTTGAAAATGTGCAAAAACCCATGATATTTATAGGTAATCTTGATCTGTGACTCAATTTTTAATTTCAGAATGTTCTTCAAGCAAAGACCAAGAAGATGTGAGTGAAATTTTTTGGCTGTTAAAAATATCAGTTGTGACTGATGTAAACTTGGAATTATTTTCTACTCTGCAGATATAAGTATATTTTCAAATATTTTAAGTATGTATTCAGTCTTAAGGTATCTTTCTGAAAATTATATACAATAGTTGAATTTGGATTTCCCATTTCCTCCTATTTAACTACATCTGCCAGGTTTGCATTGGAGAGCCCCCATCTCTCCAAAATACAGGTGAAGGTCTACTAAGGCAGGGGTCCCCAACTCCCTGTATCAAGATGCGGCCTGTTGGGAACCTAGCTGCTCAAGCGGTGGGTGAGCGCATGAAGCTCCATTTGCACAAGTGTTGGGTGCTTGTATGAAACCATCCGCTCTCCCCTCTGCCATTGCTTCCGTCTCCACTGCCGGTCTGCAGAGATGGAAAGGTTGAGGACCACAGTACCAAGGAAATCAGATACATGTGTGATTTCCATTTTGATTAACAGGTAGTGTTGTATATAAACACCATCCATATATTTGAAAATATTTGGTCTGTCTTTTAACTGAGATAGGAGACCTTACAATTAGAAATAAAATTTATTTTTTGCATTTAGATGGTTATTTTGTCAGGAAATAGAATAGTTAGACATGTTTTTTTTTAGAATGGGATCTAATATACTTGCTATTCCTAACAGACTAAAAGGAATGATTTATTATCAAAATTATCTTACCGGACTCGGAAAAGAATGACAGGTAAGAAATAGTAGTTCTAGCTAACACAATTTGGTGACATTATGAGATATTTTTCCTATAATTTGCTTTCCAGTTCCAGGTTGAGATTTTTAGTGAAGGAGCTTTCCACAGTCCTGGCTTAATGTTTTAATGTTAAATCTAAAATATGATTACCGTTGGTCTCATGAGGAAAATTAGTTTTGTATCCTACAATATCATACTTCAAGCCAATGCTGACTGTAACATGTTGACTGCCTATGACACTTACAGCTAAATGTAATTTACAACTGCATTGAGTTCCATGAAAACTAAGTCAAAAATAAATAAACTACAGCCACAAAATTCACATCTGAGGAGCAGAAGGAGAAACTCCTGAGAACATAAGAGCCCTGTTGACTCAAATTAAAAATCTATCTGGTCCAGCATTCTGTTCCTCATCCCCTTCCGCAAATTGATGGGAAATCAATAGCCTTATTGAACTCTTGTTTCTTAGCAAGTGCTACAGGTAGCCCATGGGTTACAACTACTTGTTAAGTGACTGTTCAAAGTTGCAGTAGTACTGAATGAGGAGAATGTATAACTGGCCCTCAAAGTTGTGGCCACTGTAATGTCCCCACAATAATGTGGTTATGAATTGGGTGCTTGGCAACTACCTTACTATTATGACAATTGCAGTGTCCTGTGATCATGTGATCAGCATTTGCAACCAGCCCACCAATAATTCTTGCCTATCAGCCTGGGACTGCTGCCTCTTCCCATGTCATAGTCATATAAAGTCCTCATTTAATGAGCCACGCAGTCTTGGGGTTATGATGGTAAGCTAAGCAATGTGGGTACATTATATCACACTTTACGACTGCATCACTTAGCCATGGAAATTCTGGTCCCAGTTCCATCCTAATCCAAGAACTACTTGTATCCTAAACTATTTTTTCCCTTTTAGCCTTAAACATGTGCTCTGATAGTGAAAGTGATTATTCTGCTTCAACCTCTGAAGAAGGGGATGATGCTTGCTCAGTATCTGCTGTTCTTCCAAAAATCCCTATCAGATCCCAAACCTCTTCTGTTCCATCTAACAAGGAAACATCTGCTAAGAAGCTGAAGAGATATATTTCTGTAAGTATGCTCAGAGATCAGTTTGTTTCCAAGGTACAATGAGTACAATATAATGTCTTTTAGAAGCAGTTTTCACTGTGTTCAAAAATAAGTCAAATACATTTTTCCTCTGAGTAGTTTTGGAAAAGTGTCCTGTTGCAGTTTAATTTATCTAGCTTTAATTCTCCTGACTAAATTCTGGAGACAAATTTACTAAATGCCCTCCACAAAGTTTCACTTAGTATGTAAGTTCTTAGTTTACTTTCCTAATTATATCTCTAAGTAAAATAAGTTGTATCCTTATAGCAAAGTATTTTCTACTATCTTTTCTATAGTATATATAAAATGTTTAACAAAAGCTAAAATTAAACACATGGGAAAACAATAAAGATGGAATGGAAAGGTTTTTTTTAATATTTCTGTAAGTGAAAATATAACATGCCAAATATTTATTTTTAATTACTGTATAAACTTGCAAATAAGCCAAGAATTTTAGGTTTCAAAATACATCCAAAAATTGGGTTTAGCTTACCTGCAGATGAACTTAGAGGAAATTTAGATTCATTTCAATATCCTGTTTTCTATAGTACAGTTTTGCACTTCATTAATCAGTTCTCTAGAATCTGGATTATGAAATCAAGCCGTCAATTTGTTCCTCAATTAATGTTGCCAGAAGATAATATTTATTCTTCTGTCTATATTTGTTATCAGAGCAATTTGGTAGAAGAGTATTTTGAAGCACACAGCAGTTCTAAAGTTTTAACTTCTGATCGAACACTGCAGAAGTTGGAGAAAAAAAAACTGGATCAGGTATAGTATGTATTGAGAAAGAGTTTTATCAGAATTGATACAATATCCCAAACCACTAGTTATAGTTTACATACTGCAGAATTTTGTATCTTCTGTGTAGTTAGCTGTCACTTTGTTTGAACTTGAAAAGCTAAACAGAATGGACTTGGTTAGTACTTGGATGGAAAAATTATGAGGAAATCCCAGAGCTGTAAACTAGATTTGAAATTAAAAAAAAGCATTCTAAAGAACTGGATGGGCAAATAACTTGCACGGAATTTGCCAGAGAAATACATATATTGTACTTACCTATGATGTCTATGGGAACTGAAAAAATTCCTTTTTTTAAAATCTATTACAAATTCTGGCTCATGAAATTTTTGAAAATATCTGTGTTGTAATCAAGCAGCCTTTTCTTGTTTTCTTTTCTCCCTCTGAGTTGATTTTGATGTGACAACTGACTGGATGAGTCCCTGCAGTTTTCTTGGCAATATTTTAAAAAGTGATTCACCATTACCTTCTTCTTAGGCTGAAAGAAAGTGACTAGCCATGAAAAGCCAGCTGGGTGACCTTGGGGTCAGTCACTCTGTCTCAGTCCAACTCACCTCACAGGGTTGCTCTGAGGAAAATAGGAGGAGGGAGGAATGTTGGCTATGTTTGCTACCTTAAGTTATTTGTAAAAATAATAAAAGGCAGGATACAAATAAATATCTCAAAGGCAAGACTAGAATTCACAGTCTCCCATTTTCTAATCTGATGCTTTAAACACTACCCCAAACTGGTTCTCAATCAAGCAGCTTACAGGCTCCTGATACAGTAAAACTTTTAAAAAAAAATCATAGTATTCCTTCAATTTTTTGTACCAACTTTCGCAGTCTTACTGCTCTCTCTATACTTGAATAGGATGTGCAGAATTCATCGATTGAATCCAGTCCCTTTATCATACCATTCCAGAATTCTCTGAGCCATGCTGTTCTAGAGCAGTTCAACAGACTCCAGAAGAAAATACTCTAGGTTATAGAGTATCTCAGACATTCTGTTCCCAAATCTATGAGTTTAGTCCAATACTACATGTAAACCAACTACTGGAATTCCTCGTTTGGCAATGGGATTGCTGAGGATTCAGAAAGTTGTGTTCATCCATCATAGATGGAGCTAGAATCACAGGAGTAATGTATGAGTCCAGGATGCAGCTTCTCTCTGCACACATGCCTGCATCTCATGTGAAACACCTTTATGCCTTTAAAAGGCTGTATCACATTTATATTCCGCTGCAGTGCTCCCAGCAAAAACAATAACAATGAAAAGTACAAGAACCAGTAGTCAAAAATAGACAAACACACATTTCAGAGAGCATCTGGCATCAATTCCCAAATGTGCTCCATTTTCAGAAATTTCCGGAAAGCAACTTGAGAAGGGCCCATTCAAGAGGAATGGTTTGATAACAAAAAAAATACTCTGAACCTTGGCCTCCCAAAATATGGAGCAATCATGCTTTTCCCAGCATGCTCAAAGTGGTTGAGCCAATTCTGGTGGAGGAATACAGTCCTAAAGGAAACTCGGCCTCAAATCATAGTTTCATAGTTAAAGCACTTTCAGTTGCATTCTATTAGTCCTTAGCTCTTTCTGAGCAGGGAGATGGAGAAGGAATGGGAAATGTCTGATAATGAAGATCATTCTGTTCAAAGCCTTTCCATTAATTAAGAACTTTTTCATTATATCATTAATTGGAAATGTACTGATGGGCCCTTTATTTCTGCAATGAATCTAAATGCTCTAGGAATCCCTACAAAATCTCTTGAATGACGTACCTGTTGCTTTTGCTGCTGAACGTGACAAGTTAATGACACAACATGAATCCCTCTTCTACAAATGGATGTTGCAACTGCAGTAAGTATCCCTTATATTTTAGTAGGAGTTTGTCTACAGAATAAATTGAAATAAATCACCCCAGCTATGCTTTGAAATCATCTTGTTGAATAAAACTGGATCATTGGATATAGTTAATATTTCATCATTGTGTATGATTAACATTTCCTAGAACTGCCTGCACAATTTCATGGATATTTGAAAAAGTATAAATACTTCTTTCAGCCATGACTTATGATAATGGTATTTATTTTTCTATTTGTGCACACCACTTTCAACTGGACTCTCAGTGGCTTACAACAAATATATATATATAGTAACAATACACTAAAATATCCATGGTAAAAATTAAAATTCATCAAATCAGATGAAAGCAGATATAAGCAAAATCCTCCAAAATCATCAGTCATTGTCATTAATTTAGTAGCGTCATCCTGAGCCTTCATAAACTTCCAGAGCAATTTTATTTTTAATAACTTTCATGGAGTCCTTGGTGCTCTCTGAGGTTGGTTGTTTGCTTGCAGGTTTCATCATCCTACAAGGTAGCCACACCAGTGTCAATGAGTTTAGGGTTTGCTTTCTATTTATAGGCATTAATGGAGGTTTGCCTACATGCAAATTTCTCCCATTTGTGTGCTTGCTGAAGAGTTTGATCTGTAATCTGATCTGATATTTCAACCCTGAGCTACGTATATTCTCTTCTATTGGAACCTCATAGGGCAACAAATGCTTTAGAAAGCTCACATATGGGAGAAATGTGCATGTAGGCAAACCTCTACCAAGGAATGACTATTCTTTCTGTACGAATGCTCATAAACAGGGAGCAAAATCTACACTTGCTCACACTGATGATGTTATCTAGTTAGGTGGCGAAACTTCTAATAGCAAACCAAACTCAGAGAGCATCAAGGACTTCACAGTTCAACCCTGAAGCTTATACAAAATAACTACAGGTAGTCCTCAACTCAAAACTAAATTCATTTAGTGACCGTTCAAAGTTACAACAGCATTCCCATGGTTACGTGACAAAAATTCAGACACTTGGCAACTGGCATATTATTTATGACAGTTGCAGGGTCCCAGCGTCATGTGATCGTCACCTTTTGTGAACTTCTGACAAGCAAAGTCAATGGGCAAGCCGGATTCACTTAACAATCATGTTATCAATTGCAGTAATTCACTTAACAACTGTGGCAAGAAAGGTCGTAAAATGGGGCAAAATTCACTTAAACAACTGTCTTGGTTAGCAGTGGAAATTTTGGGCTCAATTGTGGTGGTAAGTAGACGATGACCTGTAATGCTAAGAAGTTTAATATTCACTGAGAGACTTTTTCCAAAGTCAAAACAGTAAACAGAATGAAATAGATTCAATGCTGAGCAAACTCACCTCAACTTACTTGATTAAATGTAGAAAACATTAGATATTCAGAATACTGATCTTTTTTCCCTCCTATTTAAGGCAAGCTTTTGCTATTAAGAAAATGCGTAAGATAGAAAATCAGGATAGACAATTAGCAGAAAACTTGCTCATAGGTAAAGAATTGACAGTTTGTCTGATTAGAAAAAACTGGTATACTACTGATAAATTGAAATCCTGGACCTTTTTTTTAAAAAAATAAATCTTCAGTTGAGTAGTGCTCAGAAATAAAACAACAAATTTTGCACACACACACCCCATTTTTAGAACAAGACGTTCTTGTGATCAGCCTAAGCATTTTCAGTACATCATATTGCATTGCACTTTGTTTTGTCATATTCAAGGACTTTTTTTCTTTATTTCTTACAGCTTGGGGTTCAATATTGTGCTATATGGACTAGGTTCAAAAAGAGATCTGTTGGAAAAATTTCGTATTTCTCTTCTTCAGGATTCAGTACATCTTGTGATAAATGGATTCTTCCCGAACATCACCATAAAATCAGTAAGCAAAAACATATACGGCTAGCTTTGATCAGTTAACAAAAGCTTTACTACAAAATGCAGTAGTATAGATGGAACGATATTACAGGTAGTCAGCTGTACAGCCAGTTCTCATATTTATGACTTTCTCGGGTCTGTAAAGAAAAGGAAAGCTGAAATAAGATCGTAAGCATTGTTGCAGTTTCATTCAGCAACTGTTTCACTTAACGACTGAGTTGCTGCAGCCAATACTGATCGCTGAATGAAGACTAACTACATTTCTCAAATTGCTTATCTTTTCTGCACTTAATCCTAGAATATGATGGCTGGGTTCTGACAATACAAGTGCTAAATTACATTTTGCTGTTTGTAATTTAGAGTGCTTTGTCATCCAGTCAGTTGTGGTTTGTTTAGTAAACCACAGTTAAACCATGGTTTAGCATATTGTGTGATATAGCTAGCCAAAATCTGTTGTAGACTTATTTTGAATGCAACTTTTTATTTATAGATTCCACTTACAGGAAAAGTGAGCTCTTAGGAGCAAATTGGATTAATTTGAAACACAGGAATTACTTGTCTGTGGAGATTCTCAATCATCCAGGTCACAGTTGTCCCATAAGTGCTTTTCCAAAAAACAAGATTTTGTTGGTTTTTTTCCTTGGAAATGTTCCTTCAGAATCGAAGGAGCTTCTTGGATGAGAAGCAAAGCATTTTCAAGGAAAAAGCCGAGAAAGTCCAATTGCCTTTTGGAAAAGTACCTTTGGGATAGGAACTACTTGTTCTTATTGTCCATAGCGTCAGCCCTGACTCTTGATGATTTACAAGTCCCTGCACTTTTCTTGACAACATTTTTGGGCGTAGTTTTGCTAGAACCTTCTTCCCAGAACTCCAAATGGGCTGTCATAAAAGCTGCAGCTTATGAAGTCTTTTGCTTATTATTAAATGTTTATGTGAAAAGTATTTCTACATTTTGTGAGAGTTTCTACAATAATTTCACTTTCAGTACAGGAATGTTATAATTTATTCAAGTAGATATAATGGCCAAAGGTTTGTTTTCAGTTCGTATTTAATTCTTCTAAGAATCTTTTAAAAACAAAGTATTAAAAGAAGATGACGGCCTACCATTGTTCTGTGCCAGATTTTGAATTCTATAACAGAAGAGGTATTGAATCACATGGGTACCTTTCGTAGCCCCCAGGACCAGGTGGACTTCATCCTAAAAAGTTTTAAAGAAGGTAAACTATCTGGTCAGTCATTCTACAAGTTTATGTATTGTTGCCTTAAACATTCTTGATATATTGTGACTAATGATCCGAGGTGATTTAAATTGCATTTAATAGAGAAAAGTTAGAATTTGAGAGACTTGATCCAGTAGGTTTTGCAATAACGCTGAGCTTCCTGCTTTGGAAGGACAGATTGGCAATAGGTTTGGAATCCCCAAGCCCCTTGTCCCCCTCCTCCCCTACAATGGCAGAAATCAAGCAGCAAAGATCTTTACAGGATTTCTAGTATCGTTGGGTTTCTGTCTTGGTTCATCCCTGCTTTTCATCCCAATCAGTGGCCTTCCCCTTTTCAACTTGCCATCATGAAGCTCAATTGTTCAAGTACATTAAATGCATAGTATTGTTTAACTAAAGAAGGCTATTCATTTAAACAAGATTTAGTATGGATTATGTATTGTAAATTAAATTTCATTGTAATTTTAAAATGTCCGTAAGCTGTTCTGAAAAACTTTTATTTCAAAAAGGGGCATTTTTTTTTCACCTAAGCATCAAACATTCCAGACACCAATCCTGTAACCATTATTTATATATTCTATTTTTGATCTTTGACTATTGGTATTGCTTTCTTTTTTTTTTCTTGTTTGCCAGATGTTTCCTCAGAACTGTATCTTCTCATCCACAACCTGGACAGTAAGATGTTAAGAGGAGATAAAAGTCAGCAAATCCTAGGACAATTGTCTTCGCTTTCCAATGTCTACCTCATAGCATCCATTGATCATATTAATGCACCACTCAGTAGGTTACTGGGTTTTTCAAACTGTGTATGTTGTGTGTAAATTCATCATAAATACCAGATAGTAGTAATAGGTCTCATTGTACAAACGTAATTCATTCTAGGACTGTTTTTTATTCTGCATATTACCAATGATGGAATTATGATTATTTATATTTAGATTTCTTAAGAGACTATGATTTATTTTGTACAGGTAAAGCAGAATCTAAGAACAGTTCAACGGCAGTTTCAGATCAGTTTATTTTAGCAAGGGTGTTTTTATAAAGTCTTTTTACAAATAAGTGTTAAAGACATTACTTCCCTACAAGATGACAGTACTAAACTTATAAGTCTGCTGTAAGTTTGCAGAAATATTTGAACTTATTTAAGTAGTTTTAATCTATCCCTACCTAGTTGGTGTGCGGAGCATCCATAGAATGGGCTAATTCAGCCTGCCACCTCAACAGGGCAACAGTGAATGGATGGCCAGTTCAGTCTCATAAACTCTGTCAGCCAGCCAGTTCATTGTAGGCCTTCATCTAGGATAGTGGGGAGCTTCAGCAAATGATGGCTGCCTGGCAGGATGGCAAATACATTGTCAAGAGTTTGCAGTTCAGGATTTCCTGTCAGAAATGGATGGTATGACATTAATTTGCTAAAGCTTAGGGCAGCGCAAGTGGCTTTATAAAAACATTTTTCCACCAAATGAAACATGCTTATTTAACATCTTCAGACATGAATTATCAGACATCAAAATCCAATCCTTTCATAAGCAGGTGAGAAATCTTATTCACAACATACACAAAGAGCATAGAAGCAGATCCTGCTAACAGTGTCTTGCTATTTTCAGTCCTGCTTCCAAGATAGGTTAGGTTACTATCAGGGAGAGCCAAGGCAGTGAATATAGGGAGCTGTCCCATCGCCAAGCTTGCAATACACTTTATCCTGTATTTATTTCTCTGAGCCTGTTGGATGCTATGGAAAATTATGATGCAAAAGGCAATAGTAATTCCAGTGACTTTCTATTTACTTTGAAGACATTGATTTTCAAGGTTCTTCAGCTACTGAATAGAGATCCCCAATCATTTCAATCATTCCAGATGTACTCACACAGAGACATTTTCATCATAACATAGAAGGCAGACTGGTTCCCATTAGTTCTGTTGAAACCTATCAGAAAGCCAGAATGCTCTCATTTTGATCTCTGTAGATTTTGGAGAAGCACTATTACCTAGCCTTTTGATTGTTCATCTTTTCTCTCCTTAGAACCTTTCTCTGTAAGCACCAGACTGACTCTGAAAGTATAGACTTTCAAAACTCTTGATAGTAAATTTATTGTAGAAAATCTAATGGAGCCATTACAAGAGAATTTCAGCAACAGATGTATATCAAATGCAAGCCTTCTTTATAGTAAATATTGAAATGCTAGCTCCTTTCTAATTTGCATCATGTAATGGATGCGAAGCTATTCCCATATTTATTCAGATGGCATCTACGTTAGTTCTTTTTCAGTCATGCTCCTTTAATTAAGATTCATAAGACAGTGGTTTGGTCTTCCATTTTTCCATCAGTTAAATCTTCTGCATGTCTATGGAGATTCTCAGTCATCCAGGTCATGGCTGTCACAAAGGTGCTTTTTCAAAATGCAACTGGACTAGGTTTTTTTTCCTTGAGGAAGACGTTTCGCTTCTCATCCAAAAAGCTTCAGAATTGAGTCAGAACTGACGAAGCTTCTTGGATAAGGAACGTCTTCCTCAAGGAAAAAAAAAACATAGTCCAGTTGTCTTTTGAAAAAGCACCTTTGAGATTCTTCTGTATGGTTATCCTTGGATATTTTTCCTCCAATTTTGTGCTTTGTGCTTTTTCTATGGCTGTGTCATGGGAGAAATTGAGTGGACTAATACAGTGAGGGAAAAAAGTGTTTGATCTCCTGCTGATTGTGTATGTTTGCCCACTGACAAAGAAATGATCAGTCTATAATTTTAATGGTAGGTTTATTTTAATAGTGAGAGACAGAATAACAAAAAAATCCAGAAAAACACATTTCAAAAAAGTTTTAAATTGATTTGCATTTTAATGAGTGAAATAAGTATTTGATCCCTTGTCAATCAGCAAGATTTCTGGCTCCCAGGTTTCTTTTATACAGATAACGAGCTGAGGTTAGGAGCAGTCTCTTAAAAGGAGTGCTCCTAATCTCAGCTTGTTACCTGTATAAAAGACACCTGTCCACAGAAGCAATCAGTCAATGAGATTCCAAACTCTCCACCATGGCCAAGACTAAAGAGCTGTTCAAGGATGTCAGGGACAAGATTGTAGACCTACACAAGACTGGAATGGATACAAGATTATTGCCAAGCAGCTTGGTGAGAAGGTGACAACAGCTGGTGTGATTATTCTCAAATGGAAGAAATACAAAATAACTGTCAATCTCCTTCGGTCTGGGGCTCCATGCAAAATCTCACCTCATGGAGTTTCAATGATCATGAGAACAGTGAGGAATCAGCCCAGAACTACACGGGAGGATCTTGTCAATGATCTCAAAGCAGCTGGGACCTTAGTCACAAAGAAAACAATTGGTAACACACTATGCTGTGAAGAATTGAAATCTTGCAGTACCTGCAAGGTCCCCCTGCTTAAGAAAGCACATGTACAGGCTCGTCTGAAGTTTGTCAGTGAACATCTTAATGATTCAGAGGAGAACTGGGTGAAAGTGTTGTGGTCAGATGAAACCAAAATCAAGCTATTTGGCATCAACTCAACTCATCCTGTTTGTAGGAGGAGGAATGCTACCTATGATCCCCAAGAACATCTCCACCGGCAAACATCGAGGTGGAAACATTATGCTTGGGGGTGTTTTTCTGCTAAGGGGACAGGACAACTTCACCACATCAAAGGGATGATGGACAGGCCATGTACCATCAAATCTTGGGTGAGAACCTCCTTCCCTCAGCCAGGGCATTGAAAATGGGTTGTGGGTGGGTATTCCAGCATGACAGTGACTCAAAACACACAGCCAAGGCAACAAAGGAGTGGCTCAAGAAGAAGCACATTAAGGTTCTGGAGTGGCCTAACCAGTCCCCAGACTAATCCCATAGAAAATCTGTGGAGGGAGCTGAAGGTTTGAGCTGCCAAATGTTAGCCTCGAAACCTTAATGATTTGGAGAGGATCTGCAAAGAGGAGTGGGACAAAATCCCTCCTGAGATGTGTGCAAACCTGGTGGCCAACTACAAGAAGTGCCTGACCTCTGTGATTGCCAACAAGGGTTTTGCCACCAAGTACTAAGTCATGTTTTGCGAAGGGGTCAAATATTTATTTCACTCGTTAAAATGCAAATCAATTTATAACTTTTTTGAAATGCATTTTTCTGGGTTTTTTTGTTGTTATTCTGTCTCTCACTGTTAAAAATAAACCTACCATTAAAATTATAGACTGATCATTTCTTTGTCAGTGGGCAAACGTACAAAATCAGCAGGGGATCAAATGATTTTTTTTCCCTCACTATAGGTGGAGCCTACAAGACTTGGTCTAGTCAGAGTTCTTGTCCTAGACGTAGGATAGGTTAACACTCTCTTCATGCCTCTAACAGACATTTAGAAGGACCCTTCATAAAGAAAATCTAGGATCATTTCTTTAATAAAAAATAAGGGCTGGAAATAACTATTCAGCTGATGCTATAATTGATATTTATCAGAGATGTATGACTTGAGACTAGGCTTTCATGAATTCTATGAAAGCTTTGGTCACAGTTCCAGAAGGCTTTGAAACTGTGATAGAATAATGTGATGGAATAAGATTGTGTTAAATAATTTAATTATATTCATATTAAATTACATTTTGTTCTTTTTCTTCTTGTTTGGAATGCATCCCCCTGTTTGCCATCCAAAAGCCAAATGAGTCCCTTAAATACACCTCTTTATTAAAAATAAGGTCTAATTAGTATCAGGCCTTATTCAAACAGTAATCTGTCATAAAAAGAGTTTAGTTCAGGTAACAGTTTGGAATTACTTTCTCTGTCTGCATTTCTATGTTGGCATGTCACAAAAGCTGTTACGGAAAGCCATTTCCACAGTTAGAGTTCCCCAAGTTTTATGGAACATGTACTCTTAGGGCATTAATATTTTCTTTCTTTTTGATATTTGTCTTCTGCACTCATAGTGTGGGATCAAGCAAAACAAAGTATGTATAATTGGTTGTGGTATGAAACGACCACCTTTAGCCCTTATGCAGAAGAAACAGCCTATGAGAACTCACTCTTGGTACAGCATTCGGGGTCTTTGGCATTGAGCTCCCTCACACATGTTCTCTGCAGTCTTACTTCTAATGCAAGGTAAGAAAGTTTGCACGAAACGAGAGAGGAAAAAAACCCAGAAAAAAACCTCTAGCATATAAGACTAATACTAAAAATATAATTCTTTTATGCATTGCAATTGGGCATGGGAAAAAACCTGGTGTTTTCCCTGTGCAGGATAGGGTACTTGGAGCCTTTCAAATGTGCTGAATAACTGTCCCCCTCAGCAAGTTGAAGGATGTGAGATGCCCTGAGTTCCTGTGAAGCAATGTGTTCTAATTATGAAAAAAATATTCTAGTATTTTGCTTCACAGGAACTCAGGGCATCACACATCCTTCAAATTGCTGAGTGTGGGTCAGTTAGTAGCCGGCTATCTCATAGCTGAGATAGAACTCAAATCTTTGATTTTGCTTTATTGCATTTTTCTGCTTCCTTTAACCAATGAGGTATTTAAAAGTAGACAGCATTTCTATCTTATGTGCACATGCGCACAAATAAATGGTTAAATTTTGATAAATATAAAATAAATATATATTAAGTTTATATAAATATATAAATATAAAAAGGGTTTTTTCTTTGGGGAGAGTAAAACCAACTGATAAAAAAATGGCAGCTACGCTAATGCATGGAATAGCAAGAGTTACTCCAACGTTTAGTGGAACCAGTAAAGAAAATATAAAAGTAAGAATATATAAATTGTATGAGGAATATGGAGTTTTCTTAGAACAGTTTTCCTCAGTGATGATAAATACACTCATTCCTAGTTTACTGACCGAATTCTGTTCCACTGGCCAGGTTGTTAAGTGAAATCGTCACTATGTGAACATACAACTTTGACATTGTGAAGATCACTGGTTGCTGTCTCATTCAGATAAAAGTTTTCTTATATAGTTTTGCCATTGTTACTTTCACTTTGTTCTCTGTCAGGTGTACGCAATTTTGTCGTAAAAGCTCACATTAGTTGGAAAATGAATTTTTTATTACTGTCATATTTGCAAATGGATTCTAATTGACGTTAGTCACTAAACAAGGAGTGGATGTGGATAAATTGTTCTTGCTGTATTTAACTATATTAACCTGGTTGTCTCTCTTTTCAGGGGTATCTTTAGGCTCTTGGTAGAGTACCAATTGGAGAATAAGGACAATCCCTCCTATTTAGGTAACATGCATTTGTAATTTGTTTCTGGTGTTCAAATAGAGTATTGTTGTCAAAAAAAGAGTTTGGTAGAGAATTTTGACATTGAACATTACCTGTTAATAAACAGGTTGAGACTTTTAATGTTTTTTTTTTTTCTGGCTGGAATATGTATAGCTTTAAATTAAAGAGATCTGCAGGCTAGAGCAAGGGTTGGGAGCCATGGGGCTAGGGAATATAGTGGAAAATATTTAAGGGCAGTCTGAGGCTTTGTAGTCAAAACCAATTCTGGGCTTGGGCTAATGCAGAGGGCCCCAACCTTTTGGGCCCCAGGGACCGGTTCCGTGAAAAGAGGTTTTTCCACAGACTGGAGGGTGTGTGGTTTTGTGTGCTGCCTGCATCTTGCAGATGGGACTTTGTTTGTGCGGACTGGTTGCTGACATGTCGTGACCCAGTATTGGTCCACGGACCGGGGGTTGGGGACCCCTGGGCTAATGGATCTCATTATTTGTAGGTTGTAAGGTTTTTCTGAGCACATCCTCACAAGGAACACAATTTAAATGGTGAAGATGGCTATCTCTATCCAAAGTTCCCATTTAAATTTTGCTCTCATTAGCCCACTTAAATCGCTGTTTGGGAAGTGGTTGGAATATAGTTTTCTTCCTTTCATTATGTTCCACTTCCTCAATTCATCAAATAGCCAAATCACGCTCTCTTGGTTTTTATGGTCATCTAAGTCTTTGATCATATATTAGTATATAAATGTGGGAAAATTCAATGCTTTTTCTCATTGATAGGTTCTGGTGCACACTGTTTTTCTGTGTAAAAATAGTAAATTACTTTATTATAACCTTTTTGTCAAGTATCTACACATCTATGAAAATGAAGATCAAATAATGGCTGAGCTCATGCAAAATCCAAACTTTGTTGAACATTCATAAGGTTCAAATTTATAGATAATTCTAAAGCATGAATATGTTCCTATGTTGAGTTAAGCCAAGAACAAACTACAATATAGCTTAGAATAATTTGGGCAGCCAGCCACTGGATTAATGCAGGCTTAATCTTAAATTATGATGTAGCTTACAGTATTTTTCATACTTCTGACTGAGCAATAATTTCCATTATATCCAAATCAGAATATACAGAAAATGGGCTTTGCAATTCTTGTTTGTAAATTACTGACTACAAACCTTTGTTTGATGTGAGGGTAAAATCACAATATAAAAAAGCATGAGCATGTGCAAATTGACACTGTATATGCAGACAGATCAGAACAGAACGGGACAACTCACCACAGCCAACCCGCCATGGGACAACTCACGAAGGACAATTCAACAAATACAAAACTTAAATTTCAACAGAACCGTGGCCAATAACAGTAAAATAAAGTCAGTCCAGAAATATAGGAGTTACATACTTTCAACGAAAACGTGGTCACCAATAATAAAAGTAACTGAATGAAACTATTAATACAATGTTGTCTCGTGGTGAGTTGTCCTAGACCCGATCAGAACTGTATGTTGATATATATACTAAGTATACTCTGAGCTTGAACACTCTTGGCTTGCTTTCTTTTCTGCATTTTTTTACTGTAGTCTTAAACTAATTTCATGTTAATATGTGCATTTCTCATTGAAAGTTTTAGAAAACAATACCCTCAACAGTAGGAAGCGGATTCTACAGATGATTAGATTAGATTATGTTTTTTGGTGTTGAAATGAGAGTTGTCCATTTGAACAAGAGTTTATTTTTTATGCTTGGTATTAAGCCTCTTTTCCTTCTCTTTTAACTAGGTCTTTCGTTCCAAGATTTGTATCAACGCTGTCGGGAGGCTTTCTTGGTCAATAGTGACCTAACTCTTAGAGCTCAGCTCATAGAATTCAGGGATCACAAGCTAATTCGGACCAAGAGGGTAAGTGAGGAGAATCTTTGTGTTAGTTGTGAACTTACATCTTATTTAACCATGTCTGAGAAAGAATCCAGGTTGAATTATGATGGCTACATTGATAAAAGCCAGGAGAATATCACATTGGATATTCCTAATGAAGATAAAATGCCATATTTTTTGCAATTAGGCTATTGAAAGAAGTCAAATATTGCTCTCACTCAATTATAAAAATAAAACACAAGGATAAGTTTATTTTACTCCTGACAAAATATTGAACTATGTACTAAAGCAGAGGTCCCCAACGTTTTGGGCACCAGGAACCAGTTCTGTGGAGAGAGGTTTTTCCATGGACTGGAGAGTGCGTGGTTTTGTGTGCTGTCTGCGTCTCGCAGATGGGGCTTTGCTTGTTCGTGCTGGCATGCTGCAGACCGGTACTGGTCCATGGACCGGGGGTTGGAGACCCCTGCACTAGAGGGAATAAGTAAAAATATTACCATTTTTATATTTCTAAACTAATTCTCAATTTATTTTCAGGGTGCTGATGGAGTGGAATATTTATTAATTCCTGTGGATGCTGGAATATTGGCTGACTTTTTGCAAAAAGATAATGATGTTTGAAGGCTCATAAATTCAAGGGCAATTCTGTTAAGAACTGTTGGGATTTTATCCTACAGTTTAGCCATTTTGCAGATCTCAGGAGTCTAATCTACCTGTAATAATGGAATGTGATACTGTATAAACCAAGCCAATTTTTAGCTGCTCAGGTTTCTCCTTTGCCAGTCTATATCATTATAGACCAAGAAAATGTCATCCACTGATACTACTGTGCCTTCTGTTCACAAATCTTCTGGAAATAAGGATTGAACTGGAGAACTTGTGCTTGATAATACATGTGATTGGCATTAGCTTTTCGGCTATTAATTGGTGTATATTTAATACATTATAGGCAGACCATTATTGATCTTCAAATGTGTGTCATGTGAGATGGAAGGATTGGGTTAGGAAACTGGTTGGACTTGAGCAAAATAAACTATTGATACCAGAGATGTGGATATCATCGTTTATTCAATTTTTAGCCTTAATTGGGAACGAAAGATTCCCCCATATAAGCCATTTGAAAAGTATGACAACAGCTGTTATTTGTTTTTATCAATAAAAACTACTGCAAACATGCTCAGTTAACCTGTTTTTCTTACCTAATGATTGTTTAAAAGCTGTCTGAATAAAAACAAACATGAAATTGTATCTTTTTATATGGCTCTGTTATGCCATGTAACTATTACTGTCTTAGAGAAGAACTATTTTTGAAATACTGAGAGCTTTAACTGAAAATAAACTGTTTCTAGACTCTTCCAAAACATCTCTTTTCCCATATCACTCCTGAAGGTAACTTTGGCTTCAGAGGTTTATGTGTTATATTGATTTGGATGATATAGGAAAATATTGATTGCTGTTAGTGGATGACAAATGAATCCAAATCTGGTATAAAAAATGAATATACAGAAAGTACAGTTAGAAACTAGGGTAACAAATATTGATTTGCCTCAGAAGGGACCAGCAAAATTGATCTCGGAGAAGGAAAAGAGGACAAGGATACTGTATTGGGGAAAGTAAAATGACTCTGAGGCAGATTAAAAATGTATAGACAGAAAGAATATTCAGTGAGAGAATGCTGCTAATTAGAAACTGTACATAAGCTATCCTCCAATTTGATACTCTCAAAATGTAAAATAAAAATCTTGAGCATTCAAATGTAATTTTCTCAGCTACAATAAAGTCATTTTGCCTTTTTCAACCATTTACTCATTTCCAGACATGATATTGTTAAAACATTAGGAATCAAAGTATATTTTTGCCAATATTTTTTGTTAAAGTCTCTGAAGGATATACACTTACATTACTTCTCAACATTTGCTTCTTTTATGCAACTTGAAGAGGGTCTCTATCTCTTTCAGAAATGATGATATTGATCTTATTCATAAAATGCACAGCTAGCATTTGTTGCAGCTTTAACAGAAAGCCTCGTTCAGTGTTACTGTGCTCACACAAAATCACGGAAATCCCTCTGGAAACAGCATTTAGTACCTCGTGGTGGGACATCTCTCCTACAATGCAATAAGAAAGGTCTTTTGGGATGGGGGTTTATTTGTTTACAAGTCTTCCTTAAAACTATTCCGAGAACCTGCCTATCTGATGAAGTAGGTAAAACACTTCAAATGAATGACTTACATAGTTAAATATGCAAAAATATCTGAAAAACAGGAATATGCAGCAAAATACCTGAAAGGCTTTCAGAAAATTAAAGATTTTTCCAGATCCAGATCTCTGTGTGCACAGTGAGTACTGCAGCTAAGTTTATAAATTTGGATTACTTCCAGCAAACCAGGTTTTTTTTATATTTCATATAAATAGTCGATAAAAGGTATTGCAGAAAGGGGGATATTACTATTTTATTTAGACAAACTTAGCTAGTGAATAGTTCTCCAATGTTAACACGGAAAATATATCAACCACATGAGTTTGGTATTTCTGATCTATAAGAAAATAGCTGTTTCAAAATCCTGTTTTTAAAAGGTTCTTACCGGTAACATAGAGATCACTTTCTGTGTCTTGTAAAATACTTGCTCCTGAACCAGCACAAAGAGCAACTGCCTTCACTGAGGACTCTACAAAAAGAATCAATAGTGTAGTTTAGTGCTGCAGGTTTTGTGGTTACTTTTGGGTTTGTTGTTTTCCCTGAGATGATGCAGAGTGGGTGGGTAATGGATTAAAGATTGCAGGTTGGTACACAAGCCTGTGTGTTCCTTACAGACTCAAACAAGCAGGTTCATTCATCTTCAGTTAAAAAGAGAACTGATGGTCAGAGCAGTTAATTCTAATTGAGACAGGGCAGTGCTCTCTGAGTTATTGTTAGGCAAAAGTAGGCAGCATAAGCTAGCATCTTAGAGTACAATTGCAATACAATGTGATCAAATGAGACCTTGAAGTATAATGATGGATGTGGATTGCTTTCCCCCCCACACTATGAAAAGGAGCTCTTACTGTTTTTAGTCTAACTAAAGATGTCTTTTCCAAACATTTTAAATATGCTAAACTTTCAAATAATCTCCGCCTCCCCACAAATTATTTAAATGACTGGTCTGGCTGAACCAGACTAATTTTATTTAATTCCATAGCACAGCAATATTTTACCCTAAATCAGTCAGTGGGAAATACTGTGTTTTTATAAGTGGCTCCTCTGAGTGTATCAGTCAAACAAATCACTTAGAAATAGATGCATCTTGTTCTTGCCCTAATAAGCATCATCTCACAAAATAAAGAATAATGAATGTTTTAGGTAGCAAGTAGCAAAAGTCCACTGCCAACACAAAAAGAAAGTAAATATATACCCAAAGATTTCCCTGCTCCAAGAGCTAGACGAATATGAGACAGTTTTAAGTGACTTTTCAATCGTTCAATCAAGAGAGAAACAGAGGCCGGTTCATGCAATGTACATAAACGTCCCATTCCGGTATCGGCAAGCAGAGGCTGAAAAGAAGACAAAAATGAAATGATTACAATGAAGGTTCTCTGGCAGTTTCTTGCTGTAATAACAAAGACATATTTAAATAAACCTGTTTTCATAAATACAAGAAGATATACTAAAGCAGAGGTCCCCAACCTTTTGGGCACCAGGGACCGGCTATGTGGAGAGAGGTTTTTCCGCAGACCAGAGGGGGCGTGGTTTTGTGTGCTGCCTGCATCCTGTAGATGGGGCTTTGTACGGACCGGTTGCTGGCATGCCACGGCCTGATACCAGTCCACGGACCGGGGGTTGGGGACCTCTGTAGTAAAGCACCACAACTTATGTTCAATTTATCCTTAACATGTACCTATCAGTTGCACTAAAAACTATTGCATAAAGCTGTCAATCTTTTGCAAATTTAGTTGGGATCAAGCCCCTTTTGAAGGAAACTCAACATGTCTAGGATGGATTGTAACATGTACATGATACTAAATTTGAGAACATCAAGGTGAACTTGTGATTCACAACTATCCCATATGCACCACAAATTACTCAAATGATTATGCTTGTCCTATTTCCAGATCTGAGATACGACATACAAGTAGTCCTTGATTTATAACCATTTGTTTGGTGACTATTCAGAGTTACAATGGGACTGAAAAAAGTAACTTATGACTGGTTTTTTTCACACTTACAACTGTTGCATCATCCCCATAATCTCAGGATATAAATTTGGGCACTTGGCAAAGTCAATGGGGGAAGCCAGATTTGCTTAATGACCACATGGTTCACCTAACAACTGTAGTGATTCACTTAACTGTGGCAAAAAGGTTGTAAAATGAAGCAAAACTCATTTAACAACTGCCTTGCTTAGCAATCGAAATTTTGGGCTCAATTATGGTCATAAGTCAAAGACTATTTGTACTTTAATACCCAAAGTCTCAGAAAAGAGTGGGCAAGCTTATCAGCACTCCAGATGCTGCTTAAACAAATGGTAAAATAAAGAGGGGAGAATGGAATATTATATTTTTGAGCCATGTAACTTGTTTGGTTATACGCTTAAAGAAAAGATGGGAAGAGGATGCAAAAATTGAAGACGGCTCTATTAGATGTTGAGATCATTTGAGGTTATACCTTATATTCTATCATGAATGGCTAGGATGGAGAAATAAGGAGTGGCTGATCCCTGTTTTTCAAAATACAATATACAATTGATACAGCCGTAGACCTTTAGCAGTCTTTTCTTATTGGTACTTTCTTCAAAGACTTAGATACCACTTCACAGTGCTTCACAGCCCCCTTTAAGCGGTTTACAGAGTCAACATGTTGCCCCCAACAATCTGGGTCCTCATTTTACTGACCTCAGAAGGATGGAAGGCTGAGTCAACCTTGAGCCAGTGAGACTCGAACTGCTGAACTGCTGGCAGTCAGCAGAAGCAGCCTGCAGTATTGCATTCTAACTACTGAGCCACCAGAGCTCTTGCTAGGAAACTGCAGCTGTTATCTTTTATTTCTGCTAGAAACAGAACATCTCCTTGCGAAGTAATTTCTTTCGCTTCCTTGCTAAGACATAATCAACCTTCCTCTGTCACATTGCTACATCTTCGTTTATTCTTTTTGCAGCTTTGGACGCTCTATGAAAATAAACTTTGATTTGTTTATCTATGGTTTACCTTCTGTAGTGATACGATTTCAGTTGTTTGATACAGCAGGCTCTTCTGGGAAAGCAAGGCCACCACTTGCAACAAAGCTAGCTGAGAACAGTTCAAGCTGACACGTGTTTGTTCTTCTCCTTCAATTCTTGGAAATTTGGAACAGAAATATTAATTAAAAAAACCCTTACAATATGCTGTTGGTGAATAATATGTGTTACCTCCAGCTCTCTCACACGGATCACAAAATGTACTGCCTTTAATCATGTAATCATGCACAAACCATTCCCATCCCACCACCCTTAGTCATTCAAAACCTTTGGCAGGTAACTTTAAGCAGGACTTAATGCCGCCTGTCAAGTCATCTGGCAGCTATATGAAAATGCTGGTTAATGCCATTCATAGATTTGAACAAGGATAGAACACTAAGGCAGATAAACGCTGCTCTCATTTCCATCTATTTGTGGCTTCAGCTTACGTGGAGGGGGAAGAGTGGGTCACTTTTGCCAGGTAAAGGCCACGTTTTTGAAGATGAATGTGTGAGGAGTATGAGAGTGGGCCTAATTCACAAGCATGGTCCTTAGAGACTATGGAGCGCCTTCCTGGGTTCTGAGGTGTTTGGTGCATGTAGCCTTTGCTTATGTGTCCTGTTCCATTTTAGCAACAAGATCACAGATAGGGAACTGGACATTTTATCAGTGAGAGCCAGTTTGGTACACTGTTTAAAGAAGCAGGCTACAACTTAGGAGATTCCACGTTCTAGTGGTACTTTGGGCCACTCATTCTCTCTCACCCCTACCCACTTCATAGGGCTGTTGTTGTGGGGAAAATAGGAGGAGGAAGGAACATTATGTATGTTTTCCGCCTTGACTTATTTATAAAAAGAATAAAGACAGTATATAATTAATTAAAACTGTGACCCACCACCCAGAAACGTAGGACCAAAGCATATTATTGTGCTTTCAATAACTGTGGTTGCAAATTTAATGCTTGGTATTTTTGGCTAATTGTAAAGAGCCACTCCTACCAGATTACACCAGGGGTAGGCAACCTCGGCTCTTTTATGACGCATGGACTTCAACTCCCAGAATTCCTGAGTCAGCTATGCTGACTCAGGAATTCTGGGAATTGAAGTCCATGCGTCATAAAAGAGCTGAGGTTGCCTACCCCTGGATTAGACAATATTTGGCTAGAGAAATAAACAGTCTGGCATGGGAAGAGGTTGCTTCTTTGTTTATGGCATGCAGCAATAAGCTTATGCTTATAATTTATTATGCACCCTATTAGTCACAGTGGTCTTAAAAATGCTGGGAAATCCTAGCTCTCAATGAATTTATTTGACTTGAAATGTAATACAAAGTAGCACGTCTCATCAAATGTACATCTAATACTTGGAAAAACATGGTTTCTTTGAGTATGTTCTTAAAGTAAAAATCTGCTATTACATGGAAATCAAAACTTATTAGTTTGATAATATTTCTGAAATAGGCTAAAGTCACTGGATTAAGTTAGAATATTTTTGCAAGCTGTTTAAGCCATTATCACATATATTTTTTGTACAATCCAAAGTGGGAGGATTCAAAGTACAGTGCCTTTTAGCACAGTTAAATAATATGTATTATTTTCTTCCTATACATTTTCAAAAATATTATCTGGTCACAGATAAAGAACCTGCTCTTTTATCACATTGAAACTCATCAGTGAAAGAAAATAACCTAGGGTGGTCTCTAGCAATACCTGGCAGGTTGAGTTGCAATGAGTGACACCTCTGGCATCCGATGGACTTGGGATAAAACCATTTCCAGACTTTCAGCAGAGGATACACTGAATTCAACCCGGAAAGGCCCACCTACAGGGTAAGTGGAAGCTGTAGCCGGTTTCAGAGGAACAGAAGTACAAGCGCCTGAAAAAAAAAGCAAAGTAAATTAAATGATTTGCACAATACTCTTGTCCAGGTTTTACCTTGCCAACCATCAAATTACGTGCCTTCCATAACATTGTTCCCGGTATATTGTTGTTAACTTACTGAAAGTTGAGGTTTATTGCAATGTACCAATATTATCGTACTACATGAATATTTTAATTCTTCATAAGATTATAATGGGGGCTGAATATAAATACAGCAATTAGCTATTACGCTGAAACTATTGCAGAGCTGAAAAATTACTAAACTACAATTGTTTTTAAATCACGCTTGCAAGGAAATGGCAGAGGAGTGACAGGTATCTATAATTCCCGTAGCAACCTGCTACATTTTTGCTTAGAATTCCTGATCATCCATGTTTATGATTCACATAGACTCACATAATAGGTTCTGGACTTTTGGCCATTTATATATGCATACTATTTGTGCACAGAATATTGAGATGTAAGTACTCTCTTTGGATTGCCCTATTTAATGAATCTGAAGTAGTAGAATTAAAAGAGCTGTTTCACACCAGTCCTTTGAAAAGGTGTCAATTTTTTAGTGGGGCTGATAGCATGGTATTTCAAGATGGGGAGAGAGGAGCTCCCTACAAATAATAGTTGGATGTGAATATATACTTCAGTCTTGTATTTTTTCATTGTTTAAAATAATATCCATTCTGTGTTTACTTGCCTTTTTCCCTCCTAAACAGCAACAAAGATTTTATTTATCTAACATAGTCCTTCTGCTGACACATTTCAATAGAAACTATATAATGTAAAATGCTAGCAAGAGTACAAACATAACATTTTAAAACATATAACGTTATTATCTGCTTTGTGTTTGGCTTGTGCTCATAGATTCTTATTTTACGTCTAGTGTAATTACTGACAAAAATGCCTCACCCAGTCCTGTAGCAAGCCAGTCATTGACTCCATTAGGTATAGCATCATATGCTGTGTGAGGAGAATAAATGCCAACTCTGTTTTCCAAGGCTCGAATTACCAGACGCTCCTTCCATGTTTTCCACGTTATACGTTTCAGTGGGTGGAAAATGGGAGGGTGATAAGAAAGAATGAGATTTGCTTTCTTCTCTAGGGCTTCCTGCATCACATCTTCAGTTAAATCATTGGTGAGAAAAAGGGTATTGACAATATGAGGAGGACTTGGTTCAACCAAGAGCCCCACATTATCCCAACTTTCAGCCAGGGAAAGTGAAGCAAAATCATTTAAAGAAGTAACAAGGTCTTTCAGATCCATGATGAAGCGCAAAGGCTGAACAATCAAGGGTGGTGCTTGCAAAAAAGGTCGTGCAATCAGCTTCAAACAGGACAGAGGCATTCAGATGCTAGAAAACCCAAAAGCAAAAATATTACCAAAAGGAACAGAAAGTGCAATCTAATAAAAGAGAATATCAGTAGCTCAGGACTGAACTGTGGAGTTCTTTTGCTCTCTGAACTTGTTTGAGAGCAAAGACTCATTCAGTAACATTATCAGTGCAGAGTGAACATATTAATAAGAGCACAAATTTTTTTGGGGGAGGGGTAGTTTTCTCCTTAAGGGTTCCTTAGAGTATTGTTTTGCCTGTTGTCTAGTGTTGATCCCTGCTTACCTGAATGTAGGCTGCTGGAGCGGATGTATTCTTTTTCCTTCTTAGGTTTTTTATTATCACTTTTGAATGCTATGTAAATGTGGTTCATCTCTTTATTAATCTGAATGCCAAGCTTCCAGAAAATCCCTAGCAGGTTTGGATTTGGCTTGGTCTATCATGCTGTGAAATTAAGGAGCTTTTGACAAACAACACATGGACGGACTCAATCCCAGTTTCAGCTGTGAAACTATTAGCATCTTGAACCTTTGAAGGACACAAGAGTAGAACACGTCTTCTACAGCAGCCCACACACAGGTAAGCAGGGATCAACACCAGACAAGAAGAAACTATACCCCCCAAAAAACTGACAGTATCAGCTACAGCATATACATATACATTCTAGACAATTTTCAAGCACAGTTTATTCTTGGAAAATCTTACTTCTACAATAGGGAGAATGCATAATGTCTTTGATTTCTGGTGTTAAAAAAGAATGAAAAAATCCCACTCACATTTCTATTTTCCTCACATGACTAAGAGTGGCTCAATCTCGTGCACTGACTTCTTCTGCCTTCAGTGGTACTGTAAACTATTCAATCTTTTTTTTTTTAAATTTTCTTGAGTTCTTAAAAAATATATATATATAAACCATAGATAAGTCTAAATACATTACTTAAACTACTAATAGAATAATTAACAATAATATATATATATATATATAAAAAAGAGATAAATATTAAAGAAAAAAAGAAAAAGATACTTAAAAAAAAAGAAGAATAAAGAGAAAGAAAGAAGAAAAGAAATATAAGAAAGTAAAATAATAATAAAACATATAAAGAAAAAGAAAAAATAATACAATCTATTCAATCTTATCAGGCAGCAGAAACAGGAGTGAGCTCCCTAGGAAGGTGGGCCAAAAGTAGCTGCCAAGAAAATAATCAATGACACCAATTTACAAGTAGGCAAGCAAGGAGATTGTTCTCTTGAATCTCACGATGTTTCTTTACCATTCCCATCTCACCTTTTCCTTACTTTTTCTGTGCAGGTGAGCATCTTTCCCCAAAAAGTACCAGGAGGCAACCACTTACTTATTACCTAGCAATTACCCACAGAGGGCCTAGAGACATTTACTAAATAGAAATGTTGAGAATTTGCTTTTACAAAATGGTTGGTTTCCCAGTTAGTTTTCCTTTAAAATGTTTAAAATGGGGAGATAACAGTAGTTCCATGTAACTACCAGTAGGTTGCAGCATGTGCTCTGCAATTTCCTAAAATCTATCTATATCAGTGGTTCTCAACCTTCCTAATGCCACGACCCTTTAATACAGTTCCTCATGTTGTGGTGACCCCCAACCATACAAGTATTGTCGTTGCTACTTCATAACTGTAATTTTGCTACTGTTATGAATCGTAATGTAAATATCTGATATGCAGGATCAGACTGTAGACTCCAGAAGATAGAAGCATCCAACAAAAGGAATTCCACAACTACAGGTAGTCCTCAATTTACGACCACGACTGAGCCCAACATTTCCATTGCTAAGCAAGGCAGTTGTTAAGTGAGTTGCACCCATTTTACAACCTTTCTTGCTGCAGTTGTTAAATGAATCACTGCAGTTGTTAAATGAATCTGGCTTCCTCATTGACTTTGCTTATCAAAAGATTGCTAAAAATAATCACATGACCCTGGGACACTGCAACCGTCATAAATACAGGCCAGTTGCCAAGCATCCACATTTTGATCACATGACCAATTGAAGGAAAAGCAGCAAGAGAACGGAAGAAAGGAAAAGGGTTATAAATAAAAAATCAGAACCCCTTGTGGATGAAGCGAAGGGTTACATGACTACTTTTTCATGGAAGTTTCCCAAAACAGAAGAATACAACTTTACAGCTGTCCCAGATTCCAGCTATTGCATTCCTTCCTTCCAACATTTTCACCTTCCACTGAGCATACTTGATTCTCACCTAAATGTTTTCTGACGTCCCTCTCTCAATGCATTTCCTTTTTCCCAAAAATTTTTGGCAGTGGAGTATACACTTCCCCAATCGGAGCCTCGCCTTTGGATCCCGACCAAGCGGGAGGCAGAATAAAAGGAAGCCGTTTAAAGGCGGGAGGAGGGAAAATCCCGAGGTTGGCTTGCTCCCGATTCACGACGAAAAAGGCGAAGGGAAGCTTGCAATTTGGGCTGGCAGGCAGGCAGGCTGGCTTGCTAGCTTTCTCGCCCGCGCCAACTCCCTTCTCTTCACTTGCAGCCGGGCGATTCCGAGTTTAAGTGCAGCTCCTAGCAACCCTGAGGAAAATCCCACGGATGGGGGTGGGGAGACACAATTAAGGTGCTTGCAACCCCCCCCCACGCAAGGGCAGAGACCAACCCCAGATTTGTTTTCCCCCAGATCATAAAATATCCATTCCTCCCTCCAAAAGGGAGGGAATCAAAATACAAAAGGAACCCACCCCGTGGCAAAGCCCTCTGGCGTGCTGATTCCACAGCTAACAACCCTTCCTTCCCTCCCTCCCTCCTCCTGCTTCACCCCCCCTCAACTCCCTGCCAGCCCGTCTCCCCCCTTCCACAGAGGCACGAGCGACTGCACCCAAGCGCGATCTGGAGCAGCTCCGCCGGCTTCACAGATTCCCCGGGAAGATACGTTACGGACGCCAATGTCCGGGCCGTGGCTTCTGATTGGTGAAAAGGCTGGAAGAAGGCGGGCTGAGTCGTTGGCTTTTGCTAGCTCTACCTGAGAGGCGGGGAGTTGCTCCTTTGATGCTTTAAGCCTTACCATTCTCTGTGTTGTTTTTATCCACCTGGAGATGGATAGAGGAGTGGTGTCTCAGTTCCTAAGACCATCGGAAATATGTGTTTTCCGGTCTTAGGTGACCCCTGTGAAAGGGTCATTCGATCCCCAAAGGGGTCACGACCCACAGGTTGAGAACCGCTGATCTATATAAATAAAAATGTAAATGTTCGTTTGTTCAAAATCTTAAATCTCCGAAAGTTCTTCACCAACTGCTTTGAAATTTTGACACAACGTTGCATTTGAATACACGCGTGTTTTTATATACCTATATTATATAGATATCATACCTGTGACAGGTAAAAACATGCTTTTTTTGAAAAACAGTGCCATCTGTTGGACGTAATCTCTATATCTGCACACACAATGGAACAACAAAAAATATTGTATACCCACAAGCATTGTGAAATTAAACATATTACAAATGTGCGCTTTCTCTTTTCTTTCTTGAGCCACAGCAACGCGTGGCTGGGTACAGCTAGTGATAAATGAATTTGCATAACTTTCTCACAAGTCATGATTTCACTGGTTGGACAAGAAATATTTTATTAGTAGAATTAGTGGTTTATATCCCACCTTTACTTCATATAACTCGAGATGGGCATATATAATCCTTCTACCTCTTTTCCTACTTTTGATAATTAAATGTTCATATGCTTATCACCAGACTTTTAAAGTTTGATGAGCTTGTGTAGTTGAAGCAGGGACCAATTACTGGAGTGAGTTTTGACAACTCTGGAGAACTGCTGGATAAAGCCATAATGCAATTTGTTTGGCTTTGAGTTAATTTATCATGTGAACCTTGGTGTTTGCAAATCCTAACTGATGGCGTAGTGTTGTGAATGAATCCAGATGTGTCATCTTCAACAAAATAAACACAAAATTTCATTTTTGCTTTGCCCAAGAAAAAAACAGGGCTTTTAATCATATTACTGCAGTATTATCATACATTCAGAAAGAAAAATCCTACATACCCCAATGGAGCAGTATTGATTTCCGAAGAGCAAACTTTTTTAAACGATGACTAATAAAACAGGCTTTGAAAGGGAGAGTCCAGACTTATTTGGATCTTTCTAAACAATAATTATTGTTCATTTAAGATATAAATATCGGATCAGGAAAGCTGCAGTCAAATCCACCAGAATGATAGAAATATGAACATGCAGTTATTCGAGACAAGATCTGCTTTAAAGATGGTTATCTTGCCCAACAGAGAATCAACTCAAATGCAAACTTTTGCAAAATAAATATAACCATTATTCCTTCTGCCTTGCTTTCCCTCCCTTTTCAATATTCATCTATTATTGCCGATATACGTTGGTTTGTGTGGACGAATTCCTGAGATAAAACACAAGAAACGTCATAAAATACAAAGTAATTGTCCTCTTGCCCGGGCAACCAACCACGGGGAGAAAAGCAGAGAGGGGGGGGGGGGAAAAAACATTCTCAATTCCTTACTATATTAAACCCTGCCGTATGTTTTATTTCCTGGGAGAATTGCACGACTCCAACCATGGGGCATTCCTCCCAGGTAAGCTTTCCTAGTTTTAAGAGGTTTTTTTATTTCCAAATAAGGCACAATAAATTTACGATCGCCGCCTCGCGGCCCTCCACCCCAGCTGCATTTGCGGCTGCCTTCTTACCCAAACAGCCAAACTTTCCTCAGATTCGTGAAATGAATCGCTTCATTCTCCCCTTCCTGGAAAAACACCACTACGTGTGAACCACGTCCTCCAACTCCCGTGTTGCACGCGCGCATTTAGGCAAGCAGGCGGGCAGACAGAGTTACACGAGAACATCCTTCCCGTCAGCCGCCTGGCGGAGGCGGAACCCAGTGCTTCGCGAGAAAGGCCGAGCGCGGCAGATCCGTGGGCGGGGCTTGAATGCAGAAGATACTATTGGAAGGCACATGTGGGCTTGCGCGCCTTCCTCGCGGGCCTTGGAGACCTGTTGTGCAGAGGGGAGAGGCGGGCGGGGATTTCCTTGCTTTTGCCCCATCGCGGTGTCTCGCGAAAAGATCGCCTCTTCTTCTGCAGCCGCCTTACTGGAGCAGCGAGGAAATTCCCAAAGCCTTCAGCCTGAGAAACCGCTCCGCTCTCTCTGCCTGGGTTTTTTTTTTTTTTTTTTTGGGCATGTGCTGCTTTTCCGCTGGTTTCAACAGTGCTGCTTTTCGAGACACGGGTGCGTTGTTTTCCGCCCGCTAACCGGCGAAGATGGTGAGGCTTTGCGGCTTCAGGACTCTTCCATATCGCGTATAAGGTGTACCCGGACCTCTAGATCTCGCGGAACAGCTTCCCATTTAGCAATACCGTTGCTTCGCATCCATATACAATTTCACTATAGAGTCGACTTGGCATTCTTGGACGTGCGGGAATTGGCAATTTTGAAAGACACGGATCCCTTGGCCAGGTCTTGGGGGGAAAAGTTTTCCAGAGGCGTTTTTGACTAGACCTCATCAGCAATCCGGTATCCATGTTCTTTGGGCTGTTAACACCGAAACCTATCAATACCTGTGTAGAAAGATGAAACACCTACCTGTTAGAAGATCAGTATAAAACTTGATGGGTGTTCGATCTCCATTAGCCTTGCTGAGACGAGGATGATGAAAAATTATAATTGTAGTACTTGCTTGGATGATTTTAGTGATGCTACTCTAAACGTGACTTACAGCTGGGTCCAGCCTACATTCTGAGCCCAACATTTAAAATACAGAACACTGATGGCAGTATATTTATCTAAAAACTATGAACTGGTATTTAATTTAGCTTTCTCCAACAAGGTACTCATAAGAATTTGTTGGACTGGAACTCTGTTATCCCTTAGATCTTAATGAGAGGCACATATACACCGTATTTCCTTTTATAGTCGATTATTTTAATTGGATTGCTGTCTGACTGCTTTTGTCTGCTGCAAAAAAATAATACAGTTCAATTCCTCCTCCAGGCTGTCACATTGCACACTGATGTTGGTGATATTAAAATTGAGTTATTCTGTGAACGAACACCAAAAGCTTGTGAAGTAAGTCATGAAAATAAAAGATACCATTGAATTGAGGAACAATTCAGATTTTATAAACAAAATTCTCAGCATAAGAGAATGCATAAGACAACAAACTATGGAAGATATGCTTTGTTATCTTTGTTTATCTTCCGTAAGCCCATCCCAATCCTACATTTCTTTAATCTGATGCGTTTAAAATTAGAATTCTTAGGCCCAATTTATTGGCCATACTGCTTGGAAATTTTAGGAACTATAATTTCCAAAGATTTAGAAAGTACTAACCATTTTCAGGTCTTAATAGGCATTCTGCTATAATTTATAAAATTAATACTTTTACCTCTATACATTCAGTTTTGACAAAATAGATAAATACCAGATACACTATTTCTGACTTTTTACGGTTCTGCAGTGAACATTTTGATCCATTTTAGTTCATACCTTTTACTTGCATTCTGTTGTTAACTATTTTTTATTTAAATGACATAGCTTTCAAAATATATGTTTTAGAATGGAATTGTTTGACTTCTCACTAACACAATCAGTGATGGCTTAGCAGAAGAGAGAAGGAAACATGAAAGGCTTATTCAGATTTCACTGAGCCCTAATTAAGCATGGAGTTGGTCATGGCTGTTATGTCTACAGAAGTCTTTGGAATGAGTATAAAATGTTTTGTATCCTGGTTTGTTTCTTAACTGTCTTTCTGATTCTTTCCTCAGAATTTTCTGGCTCTCTGTGCTAGTAACTACTACAATGGCTGTACTTTTCATCGAAATATCAAAGGCTTTATGGTTCAGACGGGAGACCCAACTGGTAATTTTATTAAAGTTATATATATGATGCCATTCTCCTGAAGCAAGACTACTGTTAAGAAAATCATGTTATTGCAAAGATGAGAATAATTGTACTTTTATGAATTTGCTGTGTAAATTTTGCAAACTGATTTGCCAAACAGTAGTTTTTAACACCCAGATGAGCATAGATTAACATCAATATTAACATCAGACCACAATCAATAAGTAGGCAATACCCCAATCAAGGAAGTGCTAAACCAGCTAACAATAAACAGCCCAACCAAAGAACCAACACTAACAGAGGGAGACATTAGAATGTAAATTGAGAACAATCCCCACTTCCAGAGCAAACCCCACTGATGATATTGCCTAGTTTGGGTAATGAAACATTTGCAAGAAAACACTCAGGTTCAGAGAGCACCAAGGACCACTCTGTAGTTTTTTTAAACTTGAATTTAAAAAAGGTAAATAAAAGCCATCTATTGTATATTCAACAGATCTAAAAAAAAATAAAAATAAACCCACACAGACACATTAACATCACAAACCTCTGGGATTTAAGAGGTCATTTGAAGCTTGCCTGAGGTTTGAGCAGCTAGAGAACAGTAACCATTTATTATATTTTTTGGGAACCCCAGCTGAGAGAAAACCTCTCCATCTTATTTATTACTTTTTGGGGGGGTGGGATTGGGGGAGATAGAACTTTTGGGTTAGAGAGGAGGGTACCTAGATTTATGGACATATTTGTGTTGACTTTGTGCCTTGATTTTGGAGCCCACTTGATCCATGTGTCTGTTTCTTCCCCTTCTCCCTGATCCCATCTCTTTTGATTACATCAGGTTCTGGGAAAGGAGGAATCAGTATTTGGGGCAGAAAATTTGAAGACGAATACAGTGAATTCTTAAAGGTGATTTTTTTTTCTTTTTCTCATTGCAGTTCCTTGTTTAAGTTGTACATTTTGTAAAAAATTACCTGAGCATAAGGTAACTATGAACTTAACTATGGAAGAAGATCACGTTGGTCATTTGATTCCCATTCCCTTATATTATATTTGGAGATGATGAGTAAGTTTGGGGCATGAGTACAGCTAGGAGATAGGACTGGTAATGCTTTAGGTAGACCCAATAGAGTCTTTTCCCTAGTTGAGTCATAATGCAAAATCTAGGTTTGTTTTATGTAATCATAGCTTGCTTCAGGGTTTCCATCCATCCATCAACAGGATCCATACCTTCTACTTACCTGGGATGGCCAGAACAAAAGGAAACATTGTCAAAGTTATTGCAGAGACAGAGATTGTTCTTTTATATAGCTCCATGGATTTTTGGAATATGTGCGCTAACAAATTACTAGAGCATGTTGTAGTAGAAAACAGTAAAGAGCCTTATAGTCCCAAGTTTGGAAAAGGCGGAATTTAGCAAATCAGCCCAGAGATATGTCAAGCCTTTGTCTGTTTAGAGTTTTAGTCTGCAAGTTACCATGAGATAAAACAGGAAAGTTAGAAATAAAAAATATTTTACCAGAATACATATGTTCTAATTTCCTGATTCACTTTTAGCACAGTGTCCGTGGAGTTGTTTCCATGGCAAACAATGGTCCGAATACAAATGGATCTCAGTTCTTTATCACTTATGGCAAACAGCCACATCTCGACATGAAATATACTGTCTTTGGGAAGTAAGTAATCCAATGTTACTGAATAAAATACAAGGTTATATGCCACAGAGGTCTAATAGGATAGAGACTGCATGGTTTAGGGGGGGAAAATCATTTACCTCAGATATCTCATCTGCTACTTGTTAAGCAACCTGTCCCACCTTACCTTAGCTTTTTTTTAAATGTATTTTTAAAAATGGAAAGCTGGCATGCTGCAAATGCCCAAACCAAAAAACAACTTTCCCAAACTAGGGTATTTTCCAGATATACGTGCAACTCCCAGAAATCACAGCAATGGCCATGTTGACTGGGGGATTCTAGAAACTGAAGTCCACTATATAACAATTATTTACAATAATGCCTGCGTGTCACATAGACTTTCTAGAAAAATTAAAATCATGGGTGACTATATTCCAATGTTTTCCTTGAAAGTCTGTTTACTAAAAAGGTAACAGCTGAGTTAATAGAGAATTTCTTAGATAGTAGGAGAGCATGACAGAAAGTCATCTCACCATTCTGCCTTCTCTTCCATAGACTTTTTGTCACTAGCCACAGGCATCATGGCAGCCTATTTGTAAATAAGCATGTATCCCCATAACAGCTTTTAATAAAGATGAGAGAAGGCTCCTGCCTTTCTATGCAAGGAAATTCTCATTGTTTTTTATTTCTCTGTGCAGAGTAATCGATGGCTTGGATACACTTGATGAGCTGGAGAAGCTGCCCATAAATGAAAAGACATTCCGCCCCTTGAATGATGTTCATATTAAAGATGTGACAATTCATGCTAACCCTTTTGCTCAATAGTTACCATGGACCAACTTTTTTTAATTTGAACATTTCACAGGAGACAAATTCCAAACCTGTTTAAAATCAAACATTTTTCTGTTTGTCCTATGAGACAATGTACCTGGATTGACTACACTCTTCCCTTTTTGAACTTCACCTTTGTCAAGAGAACCACAGATTAATTGAAGGTTTCTTTTGGAAAAGCCGTAGAGAGGCTATTTAGATGCCAGGCATCATATTTTTTTATAATTCATCAAGAATCTGCAATATCAATAAACTGCAGAGTTGCTTGACAAAGAATGCTAGAAGAGAAATCTAGATTAACAAATATTCATTCAGGGAAATTGGATGAATAAAATAAAGATGTATGAATATTTATATAAATTCTGTGTTTTAATGTTAGTATTCCTGAAATTGTCATTTTTATTTATTGGATTTATATATTGCTGAAGCATATTGATTCATAGTGGCATACAACAAAGTCCAAAATTACAATAAATTTAGACAATATATATAGCAAAAAGCACACGCACACACAATTTTACTCCCACTCTTTCAAAAAATGTTCAGGATCTCTCTTTATTTTTGCAACTATCCTATATAGTAAATCAATGAATTTCATGATTTTCATCAGGACTCTAGGTATGCACAAAACCATTTGTGTACATGGTGCTTTGTGTGCACATAAGAATTGTTCAAATATTTCTGGGTCAAAATATTTTGAGTGCTCCCTTTTAATTTTAATTGTTCCTGGGAATTTTCTATCATAACTTTTTAAAGATATTTTTGAAATCTCTAGAGCAGGGGTAGGCAACCTCGGCTCTTTTATGACTCATGGACTTCAACTCCCAGAATTTCCGAGTCAGCTATGCTGACTCAGGAATTCTGGGAGTTGAAGTCCATGAGTCATAAAAGAGCCGAGGTTGCCTACCCCTGCTCTAGAGAGAGAGAGGGGTGTGATGGTGGTTACGGTGGTTAGAGAAACGGATTCCCCCATCAAATTTGTTTCTTAAATCAGCCGCTTTTGAGTTTAAAATGTTTCCTCCCTCCAAAGAAAACCTTTCCACTAAATAAGGTTTGCTTGCTTGTTTGGGGGCAGGGGATGAATTCTTCCAACTGTATGCGCATTTTATTGACAGCATTTCTGTTTGCTAAATACATGTGCACTCCCATTAAAAAGCCCCCCCCCTTTTTTTTTTTTTTTTTTTGCTTAAATTGGCTAGTTTCTCCTTCCTCTCCTGCTGACATAAAGAAGTCTTGCACCTTCAGAAAAAGCCAGGGAGGAAGAGCTAAGCCAGGTAAAGTGAGAATCTGAGATGCAGTGCCAAGGTTAATGAGTTAAGGGGGGGTGGAGAGAGTGAAGGCTGTTAGGAGATTTTAGTCCCACTGCTGCTCCTAAAACAGTAGTGGAGACATCAACTGGGCCCGGAGGAGAAACTCTTTGTGTGGCACAAGGGAGGCAGTGGTATGGATGCTCCTTAGCAACACAGGAACTCAGGGAGATCAGCAGGAGAAGGAGGAAGAACTGTCCCATTCTGAATCAAGAGTGACCCAGATGTATTTATTAAATTTAAACACCACCTGACTCCCAAAAACTCCGACTCACAAGTAAAAATATTGTTTTAAAATACAAGAACAAAAGTAAAAAATAGAATTTAGAAAATGACAAAAACCAAACAAGAATGAAATAAAAACCCTGCATAATCCCAAGGGGTTCCATGCACGTCACTAAAGGCCTGGGAGAAGAACTAGAGCGGGGAACATCCAGGTTTCAGGGGAACCTCATTCCAGAGTTGATTTATTGTATGACTTCTTGCTACTAAAGGATGGATGCTGTGGGCCTTACTGATGCTTGAAGATCAGTAATACGCTCTGCAACTATTGCAAGGTCCAGATTAGGTACAGGAAATGCACTGGGCAGTTATCTAGGCTTTGTCCTTGATTTATGACCAGTCGCTTAGCAATCAAAATTATATGTCCTGCATATAACAACCTGATTTTGAAGTTATGATGACTGCAACCCCCCTCCCCCTTTTACAAGATTGCATTTTAAGTGCTTGGCAACCAGCTCACCTTTACAGCAGTTTGCAGTGTCCTGCAGTCATGTGACTATGATTTGGCAAAAAACAATTCAATATGGATTTGCTTCACCACCACCACAAAAAATGCCAAAATATGGGTCTGATCACATGATGCCTCAACTTACTATTACAAAGACTTATAACCATAATTCTGGGCTCAATTATAGCTGCAATTCAAAGACTACCTGCATTTAGGCATCATCCAGATATCTTTCAATGTCTCTAAGCACTGATTCTGTTATCTAGCAGAGCAATATAGGGAAAACGAGGTGGTTCCAATGTATCCAATACGATACAACCTGTCACACAAAATTATGGCCTGAATATTCAGCCAGCCTCAGATATTTGGTCCAACTGAGGTACCGGTAGATGCATGTTTCTTTCTCTGGTGCACATAGAGTGACAATGTAGTGCTATGCTATAGTTTCAGCACTTCCAATTAAGTGGGGCAGGGGTACAAGATTGATGGCAAATGAGGTCCAGGCAGATTACCATGGCTTCAAAATCTAAGGGACTGGTTTGGACAAAACTCAGCAGCACTTTTCGTGCAGCTGCTGATAAAAACAGGATCAACATGACCGCCAACCTCCGATAACAGATATGGCACAAGAAGTACAAATGGATGCTGCTTCACGCTAATTAAAGTAGTGCGTACAGCAGATAATAGGGCCATCGCTACAACATGCAGCGTAAATCTCAACATGCCTTCAGTGATAATGGAGAAAGAACCCAACCTGCACCCTGTCAGGCAGTTTGTTGGCAACTGCTGCATGGCTCTAAACTGTATGATTGTGTGGGATGCTCAGTAATTAAAGGTACTTCCATGAAAGGCGGGTGTTTTTTTTGTGTGTGTGTTCTAGACCAGCATCAGATTGAGTTTTACCTACTCCCAAACCCTTAATCCCCAGGTTGTCTCCACCTGACAGAACTCGTTACCTATTGTTCAAGAGGTTCCTTGAACAGTAGTGAGGGCGCTGGAATGCACCCGCCCACGTGTGTTGAGAATGATTTAAGATCAAAAGCAGTTTTGCATTTGAGCGTTTCTTGATGAGAAACTTAATTAAGCGCGGATTCGTACTAGGAAGGTTCTACCCGTAATTCTTTTAGCAGTCCCCGGATGAGCTGCAAGATAAATTGTATAATGCAAACAGGAATAGCAGAACCATCAGCTCGAAGATCATAATCTATACTTTCGACAGCGAAACATTCCAGTACCCTCTGCTCCAACTGCAAGATCCCACGCCCCCAAACTACTCGCGCAGTATTGACTTGCGCACGCGCTGTGTTTTTTTTTTTTTAAAGCCTCTCGTTGATTGTTGGCTCGTGACGCAGAGGGCGGGTTTATGTTTGCGCATACGCGTTCTTTACAATCCCCTTTTTATCTAGAACATTCTTGCCTGGCGCCATTTTGTTACGGCGAGGATCTTGTAATGGCGGATAGGTATTGAAGCGCTGTAACGTGTTTATAGACGCCTGTGACCGGAGAGCGGTTCCGAAAGGAAAAGTAAGTTTGGGTGATACCAAAACACCAAAGTTAGGGGTATTCGGCATGAGATAATTTGTTCTCGTAATATTGGGATGGGCGGGGTCGTTTGTTGAACGGGCAGGAGTCGCGGGGACCTTGTTCGTTTTTTTCTTCGTGAGGATCTCATTAGTCTCTTGTGTGTGGAAGCCGAGCCGATTCACAGTGTCGGAAGCTTCTGCCTCTTCGTAAAGACTAAGTAAAGGACCCCGAGCTGTCGCAGTCCGACTGCGGCCTTGAAGGCCTGAGAGAAAAACAGTCCCGGTTGCAGTTACGTTTCGCCTTTAACGAAGGGGCAGACTTTTTATTTATTTTATATAGAGAGAGTGAGAGAGCGCTGTCACTGTAAAATGGATTTGGCTTTTTATTGCGTGCTGGCTACGCATTATACAATTACATAGTCTTTAAAAGGTTTTCTGATCCGAACCTACGCGGAAAACTGCATAATAATATTCTGTGTATGTGATGTAAGATTATTGTAATGTAAGCTGTAAGCGATATTGAGTATGAGGTAATGGACGAGTAGGAAATATTAACATGATTTAAAAGTAATCAGGAGAATATCTCGATGATGCCGTCCTTCTTGAAGATTCCGTGGCTGATAGTTTATGATGGAGGTGAGTTAAAGATACGAAATCAGGAAATACGGAAGAAGAAAGCTTTGAGTTTGGGTTTTTAAAATTTTTTATATACAAGATAATACAAGGTGACATGGAAATAGACACTAAAATTGTTACCGAAGCACGGGAACTAAGAATAGCAACAACAAAAGTAAAATGCAGTTGAAATTACAGGGGGAAAAAATGGCTGCTAGTAAAAGATTTTCAGTCTGAAAGAGGAAGAGATGGAGCCTGTTAAATCATTCCAGGGAGAATGATGCAGAGCTTTTACTGCCATGGCCAAATAAGTTCTGTTTTTAAATTTATTACCAATATTTCTTGCCATTCTGAGAGATTGATTTTAAGGGGCGGACTGTCTTATGCCAGTTGTTCGGTAACAACAATGTAACAACAATGTAGCTGGGTGATTTTGGAGTCATGATCTCTTTGAGAATAGTAACTACTATTGAGTGTTGTCTCTTAAGGAAAATTTTTTTGCTGATATCAGTGAAATGTTATCTCTGAGGAATTAAGAGTCCACATATCAGGCTTTTTTTTTTTTAACTGACTCTTCACATGAAATGTTTGAACTGTTCATTTTCTGGATTTTACCAGATATTAAATCATTAATGAAGGTAAGACTGAGTCCACATGTCAGTGTCAAAAAACTAACCAAAGTTCACACTGATGTAGCTAATTTAGCATGATGGTTTTATTTTATTGTTGCCCACATTGAAGATAGTGTTTTTACATTTATATTATTTCTTGTATAGAACAAAATAATGAGAGATACTTGGGACAAATGTATTCACGACTTTGCTTTTTATGTTGAGCTTGATACAGAAATTTTCAGTCCATGTGTTTTAAATATTTTAGAATCTGCTGCAAAATTGCTTCTTTCAAATTTGGTATTTCATTTCTTTTGTTGATTACATTATGGCCCTAACTTCTTCAACCAGGTTTATTAGAACTATTGGACTAGAAGTCCTATTGTTACATATATGATTATGATAATTATAGTCCTTTGTACCAAGAAGTCACCAAAATTCTGAAGTCTGATTTTGGTAACAGTAATGACACCCATATAACTTTCAATATTATGTAATACTGAATTAGATCTTAAATAATATATTACAGTGCATTATCAAATATATCAAAAGCAGATAAAATGGGTAATGTTAATTGGAGCTGGTATTAATTTTTCTCAAAGACTTGCATGTTATATTTATTTCATTTGCTATTTGGACCTTTTGAAAGAGCTCTTCTATCTGGTTTTTTTTTTATACATTCTGATTTATGAATGCTAAGAATCAGACTGATATGGAAATAAAGGTTTTCTTCATTGTGCATTTTGCTGAGTTCAATATTTTGTCAACTGAAAAGGAAGATCACATGAGCTTTTTTTATTTCTAAGAAAAATAGGGATGGGTTAATTAGAAAGTATTCCAAAACTTTTTTCTAAACCATATTGATATATGCGATAATATATGTGATATGTACTTAATCTATTTCAGATGAGGTATTCTAGACGAAGTCAATATGCTAACTGGGATGAAAAACAATGTTGGGATCCCCAAAACCAGCATAAAAGAAAAAGAGAATCTCATAGCACATATGAATACAAACGCTGCAAATATGATCAGACTCTAACGTGTGATAGGTAAGTTACTTTCTCAGTTCTCATTCAATGAAAATGTAGGTAATGTTAAATTTTATCAGGTGATTAATGATAATTTATAGGAGTTAAAATTCAAAATACAAGAACAATTCTTGATTTTCTGTATATGAAATCCTGGTTTTTAGTATTAAAATGACCTCATGTTTAATTATCAATTTGTGTTCTTAAAATTGGACATATCTGCAATGTACAGTTTTGCATTACAAGGAGTTTTATGAATTTTTTCCACTCTAGCACTTATAAAGATACCAACTCCTTCCATGAAAGAGGTGATCAGGAACGGTGCTACGTTGAAGAATACAGAAGCAACTGCAGTCACTTGTCTGAAACCAGGGACCATTGCAGGGTCCATGAGAATGATTATCACAACCATAGTAGCAAGTCATCTGGTCAGAGTGGCAGAAGCAGTTACAAAAGAAAATGCAAGGCTCATAATAAATCATATCATACAGACACGGTATGTATAATTTAAAACACCTGGAACATGGTTATAGGTATTCTTTTAAATAATCACAAATGAATGAGGATACATTCTAGCAAAATTGGTTTTTTTCTATTAGATGTGTTCCAAAATGGGAATACATTGTAGCAACTTGAAGACCTATTTTTTAAGGATGATTTGTTATCTTGTATAACATTTTACTGATCACCTTTTAAAATATCTGATTAATTTATATACTGAACTGGTGTTACATTGTGTTTTCCTGTAAGGATAATTGGTGAAGAGAAAACAATTCTTTACTATTCTAGGCCCTCTTAGGTTTCATTGGTGATGTTAAAATAGGTGCCTTTAGGCAGATCCGCCCCATTAGGCAAATTGATATTCAAAGATAAAATTTGCCTCTTTATTAATGGAACGATTGAGAGACTTGGTCTACATTGGTTTTTTTCCACTGCTTATCTGACATGCATCTGTCAAAGTAGATGTTGAACCTCTTGAATAATAATTACTGGATGGATAGAAATTAGGGTTCCTTAGAGCTCTTTAATTAGAAATAGTAGAGTTTTTTGTGATGAAATTTAATTGCCCTAATTAAGTGTAATATGCAAAATGTATTTTAACTTCTTGAGATTATTTACCCAAAAGGTTACTTTATAGGTCAGTACATGCCAACACTTGATGTATGACAACGTTAAACTGAAGAATATTTATTTGCAATTTTAAAATACTTAATTCTTCTAGTGAACCATATTTTAAAAGCATATATATATTATTTGTTGTTACCTTGCCACTTGAAGTACCTTATCTGAAAATCTGTTCCTTGCCATGTTTTTTTCCTGTAACCTAAACTATGTGCCCTGTGAAATTCTGGGGAATTTGAAATTGTTCCTGCCAACCGTTTGTGGCCTGGCGCGTATCTGAATGCCTGAATATCTCCCTGCTGAATGAATTTCGTATTCTGCCCTGAATTCACTCGGGTATATTGATTGGCTGGATGATGTTGGTGCCGCACACTTGCCGTTACCAGAGGAGTCACCGAAGGAAAAGATCGAGGAGTGTAGAGGATGATGAGGAGGGTCACCTGATCTGTCAGAGTGGAGACGTACTAAATGCAAGATGTATAGAATATTTTTCACAACTTACTTTCAAGATAGAATAATTTCTTTTAGATAAGTCAGGAATTTTTTTGCGTTTCTTTTGTTACGTGTTTTGTTTTTGTTTTTCTTTCGGGGGGTTCTTTTCATATAGAGTTAAACTTAATTGAAACTTCCTGTATAGTAAACAGCTGAACAAGATAAACATAACTGTCTTGAAGACTTGACCAATTAAATATTTAAAGTTGTCTAGTTATACTTTTTACATAGCGGCATAGCATGGTGTATTGAATAATGAAAATATGTCATTATTTATATAACTGATTGCCTCCCATCTGTTTTAGATGAAATTATCACTACTCTGGGTGAAGGTGCTTTTGGAAAAGTAGTAAAGTGTATTGACCACAAAATGTAAGTTTTTTAATGATGCTACTCAGAGTTTTCTAAATCTCAGATTATACATAATGTCATTTCTGCTTTCCCTTTTCTTGTGATTAGACGTTTTTCATGTGACAGCTGAAAAAAAATACTATTGATATTGAAAGCCTAAAATATATAAAGTCTAAATGTCTGAGGTACCAGCTTTTCTGTTAAGATTGTTAAGAAATGCCTTTTGAAAATGCCTCCTCCCCCTTATTAGAGGCCTTGTAATTCATAGTAGTGTGCATGTATGTGGGGGTTCTTCCATGAAAATACTTAGCATATCTGTAGTCAGTGGCTTTCCAGGAATCTGCAAACATTATGTAAACAGCAATGTAATAAAAATGGGTGAATTGCAGTTACTTTGAAGTACATAGATTTTTAAAAAAAAATAGTTTGTTTTTAACAATTCTGCCTGAAATGCACAATTTGTCATTTTACTTTGTTTTAAGAATCTCATTGACGTTCAGGAAATGTGCATATTTTAATATATATATATATATATATATATATATATAATGTTCTAAAATAATTAAAATCACTCTCTGGAGATATTTTTAAAACGTAATTTTTGCACAACTGTATTGTAAAACAATTGTCATTCATTGTGAGAAGACCTCATTTCTGTGATTATATTAGTGACACTTTAAAACTTTCTCTTTTAGGGGAGGTAAACATGTAGCTGTCAAAATTGTAAAAAACGTTGACAGATACTCAGAAGCAGCTCGGTCAGAAATACAAGTGTTGAAACACTTAAATGTGTCAGATCCTAATAACACATTGTAAGTATTTGATGCAGTTAAAATTGAACATGTGCATGTCTCCCTCCTCCCTTTCTCCGAAAGTGATTATATTCCCTTGTCTACTAGTTCCTCTGTAATCATTTACATTTTACTTTCAATTGAACATATAAATTTCTCAGCTGATTTTATGCTTTTATTTAATGATGCCTTCTGAGTAACCTTATTGCATTTACAGTCACTGTGTCCAGATGTTGGAGTGGTTTGATCATCATGGCCATATTTGCATTGTATTTGAACTGCTAGGACTCAGTACCTATGACTTCCTTAAAGAAAATCGTTTTCTGCCTTTCTGTCTGGACCATATCAGAAAAATATCTTATCAGATTTGCAAATCTGTAAATTGTAAGTATGTAAGCCAGGGGTCCCCAACCTGTGGGCTACAGCCCACTACCGGCCTGCGCATTCACCCCACTTGCACTAGTACCACGGCTGCATAGCAAAAACAGCTGCGCAGCCTAAACAGCGTCGCACGGTGAAAATGGGGCAGGGCTGGCGGGGGTCATGAGTGCTAGCATCACCCCGTTTGCATCACACGCGTTTTGCAACCCTGTTTGTGTGCGCCCGTGTAAAATGCTTCCCTCTCTCTTTCTCCTCCAGTCCGCCAACCAAGAAAGGTTGGGAATCTCTGTATTAATCTGTCTTTTTAGCAATCTCAAGGCAAATAAATGCAATATATTCTTTAATTAAAATATTTTTAGGCTGTAAACATTGATATTTAAAGATGTTTTAAGCTAAAATAGAACTACTTTCAAATTTGGATTCTTTACAGTTTTGCATTCAAACAAGCTGACCCATACAGATTTGAAGCCTGAAAACATATTATTTGTGAATTCTGAATATACAGAAGAATATAACCCTCAACTGGTAAATTTTATCTCTTAATATTTAATAATTGCTTTCATAACTGATTCTTATTGCTTGTGCCTAATAATCTTATGCTACATTTCAGAAACATGGTGAACGCACATTGAAACATCCAGACATCAAAGTTGTAGATTTTGGAAGTGCAACATATGATTATGAACATCATAGTACTCTTGTATCTACAAGGCATTACAGAGCTCCTGAAGTCATATTGGGTGAGATAACGTGCATATCCTAGTACAAAAATTTTCAATATTTATATTTTCATACGTCGGGTAGGTTGCAAACTTCGAAATTAATTTAGGATATACTCTAGACTTGCTAAAATCTCTCAGGTTGTTTGAGAGGGAGGAATCCGTGTCCAAACACACTATGGTCAGTGCAAGGAGTGAAACACCAGTCAAAACCCCTGTTTTGATCCAGCAGAAGTTCAGGGTTGAACATGTGAAAGATATCATCAAGGATGCTGGTAGAGTGCCAGTCAGTTGAGTACACTGTGTTGGGAGGGCAGCGGGAGATTTGAAAAGGGAGGCTTGGAGAATGCAGGTCTATGAGATTTGCTGTTCTCAGATAGCAGTAGCTGGAAAGAGGGAAAGACTGCGATGGTTGGGGGCAGGAGGGCAATATTGCCTTCTGGGCTAGGAGCTCTTGAGGTGAGAGGGGAATGACAAAAACATCTGTCACCTATGATTATTTTTTTTTTCAATCTAAAATCAAGAATAGCTGAAGCAGTTGCTGCCTCAAGTTTTGTCAGAAACTTCCCCATTTCAAGAAAACCCGTAATTCATTATCAGAAGTATTTATAATTTGAAAGTCTTTATAGTATTTGTAGTCTGCACAATTCATTTTATATATACGTATATATTTTTGCTGCAGCTTTGGGATGGTCACAACCATGTGATGTCTGGAGTATTGGCTGTATTCTTATTGAATATTACCTTGGATTTACAATATTTCCGGTACGTGACTACAGAGGCATATGTTGTAGAGGTAGTGATAATTATTAGGAAGTTTTTTTAAAGATTTACACTTCTAATTTAAAGTATTATGTGATTAGTAATTCAAAGTAGAATAAGAATTGAAATCAACGGAAGTGTGTAATTTCAATATAGATAAAGGCAATAGGGCTGTAATAGCACTATTTATGGGAGCCCAAGATGACACATCTAAAACTGGAGAACTTGTCTAGAAGACAAAATGTCGATTCCATCCTGGGGCTTCAGATGCCACACTTCTTTGAAATTCATTGCCTATAAAACACTTCAATAGGAGTATTTAAAAAATAATTTTAGGTTTTGTTGTTGTTGTTGTTTTTGGAAAAAAAAAACTTTGTCTCCCTTCCACACATATTTTGCAGTTTTGTATTCACTGTATGTTGTTCTGAAAATTTCAAGAATTGTTTTTTTTTTCCTTTAGACACATGACAGCAAAGAACATCTGGCTATGATGGAGAAGATACTAGGACCATTACCAACTCATATGGTTCAAAAGACCAGGTAAATGTTTAGGGTTTTTTTCCCTCAATATTTTTTCTTCCTCTTCTGAGTACTATCAGTATTTGTGTGTTTCTTCTTAATTGTTAGCTTACATTTTTTTTAAAAAAATAGTAATCTGAAGCAATAAAGGTATTTTAAATCTGGCACAGGTTCTCTTTAGTAGAAACCTTGAAGTAGTATGGCTCTGTGAGTATACATTGTAAAATCTAGAATTGTTTAAAATTAGCAGTTACAATGCTCTTTATGTTAATTACGGTACTATTTGCATTTTATCATATAATTACATGGCAGAATGTCTCATTGTGGCCCTAATTATAATAATTGTATACATCAGCTATTTGTCGTTTGATCATGTCTTAGAGCTTAGTGTTGGTGCTGATTTCATCTGCAAGATACTGTTCTGCCTTTAATTTTTTATAATGAAATAAAAACATTTTTATTGTGATAACTAATGGGAGAATATACTGGGATGGTGTACTACTGTTAATTTCAGAGGAAAATTAAACTTGTTTGTTTTATGTGGCTAGTGATATTGTGCAAAGCATTCAAGGTTTGTGTTGTACATTGTATTGGGAGTTGCTGGGGGAAACTGTCCATGCAAAGTAACAAGAGACAGCCTTTGAAACAACCATTGAAGCCTCCCAAAAGATGCTTTCAGCGTAGATGCTTCACTCGCACTAACATGTTTTTAAATGGTGCACACCATCTGATATGAATGTGTGGAATGTGTAAATAACCTTTAAAAAAATAAAAATATTTGATTTGTGATCAGAGTTATGTCAAAGCAGTTACAAGGAAGGCTTTATACTAGATTTGCCATTGCTAAAGCTGCCTTTAAGTAATTTCAGTCTTAATTTCATTTATAACAGAAAACGCAAATACTTCCGGCATGATAATTTGGATTGGGATGAATTCAGTTCTGCTGGCAGATATGTTTCAAGGCGTTGCAAGCCACTGAAGGTAAAATAATCTACTTGACTAAGCTTCCTCTGCTCCAGGCATGTCAAACTCGTGATGTTGCGTGACATCTTGACTTTTTCCCATTGTCGGCAATGGGGTGAGCGGGGTTTTGGTGTGACACATCTGGCCTGTGGGCCGGCAGTTTGACATGCCTGCTCTACTCCATTTTCTCTGAAATGCTAATTAGTTCTCTTTTCCACCCACAGGAATTTATGCAGTGTCACAATTCTGACCATGAGAATCTATTTGATCTTATTCAGAAAATGTTAGAATATGATCCTGCCAGACGAATCACACTTACTGACGCTTTGGAGCATCCTTTCTTTTTTCCATTAAGAAAGAAGATGAGAGGAGATTTTTAAAGATTCTGCCATTGAAAAGAAAAAAACATCTTTGAAATATTTATTTTGTAATTCTGTAAATTTATTTTTTGATATTGTCTTGCTTTTAGTCTATTAAGATAGCTCTTAAAATAAAACATTTGGCAACACTTGGTGTTCAAGTCATTTTCTTAATATTGCATGTAATCTGTGGTGACATGGGTGGTTAAAATTTCAATTTTCTTTTGGATCTAGGAAAGAAATATAAACTATAGGGACCTCCCCATCTCTCACAATTCAAAAATGTCTTCTGTATTTCCTGTCTCATAAAAGCAGCAAATCTGTGTATGATTTGTTAGTCTAATTAGATTTCAATAAGCTTGTTCCTGAAGATACTTCATATGCAGGGATTACATGAATTGGCTTGTTTACTTCTTTTTGAAAACCTTAGCTGCACTGACTCATGTATCATACTCTCTATACCAGTGATGGCAAATCTTTTAGAGACCTAGTGCCCAAACTGCAACCCCAAACCACTTATGTATCACCGGGTGGGTGTGCCCCACTCGGGTGCTACAGTGGGCTTGGCAGACTGGGTGGGCATGCCTGGGGTGGGTGTGGCCACCTTCATGTTGCTTATGGGGAGGGACACCTGTGGGAGCCAGGCAGGGGGAGATCCAGGGGATCTGTTAGGTGGGATGGTGGGCTCCCTAATGGCTCCAGACTGGCTGGCCTTAGGCCAGTGATGGAGACCACGTGTGCTGGAGTGATGGTGTGTGCCCACAGCGCTCTGCGTGCTGTCTCTGGCACGCGTGCCATAGGTTTGCCATCACTGCTGTATGCTGATTTTTTAAAAAAAATGAAAACTAAAAATGCAGAACAGGTGAACTACGTGCTACAAAGTGTTCTCTCATTTATGTTTCCAGCAAGGATGTGTTACATATCCTTAACTCAGAATGATCTGAGTATGAAATGTCCATTTTTGATATTCTGAATGTTGTCCCAGATAGGCTCAGTATGTTGTTTCCATTGTTTCCTGTAACAATTTTAAATATTTCCTCCATTTTTGTTGGAACATCAATCTTTAAGCACATTTAAGAACTCAGTGTGCTTTTTACAGACCAATGGTAACCTGTTCCAACCTAGACATTGTGATGTATTGGCAATTACAATTCTCAATAATAATCATGATGGGGAGTTGAAAGAAATAAATGAATAGGATTTTTATTATGAGAGCAGTGTTCTGCATAGTTAAAGAATTTTAAAAATGCATTTATCAATAGCATTTTTTGGCTGTTCCAAATTTAATGGAATGAATGACATTTCAGTTTTGTGCACAGCTCTATGTTCTATTTTGTACAGAGCCATAAAGAACTCCACTCTTAAAAATGGTGACTAGTTGCAATGAAGTCAAGGTTATTTTATGCTAGTAAAATGGAATATATATGAAATGAGAGAAGTATATATATTAGGGGACTGGAGGCTAAAACATATAAGGAACGGTTGTTAGAATTGGGTATGTCTAGTTTAACAAAGAGAAGGACAAGGGGGGACATGATAGCAGTATTCCAATATCTCAGGGGCTGCCATAAAGAAGAGGGAATCAAGCTATTTTCCAAAGCACCTGAAGGCAGGACAAGAAGCAACGGGTGGAAACTAATCAAGGAGAGAAGCAACCTAGAACTAAGGAGAAACTTCCTGACAGTGAGAACAATTAATCAGTGGAACAGCTTGCCTCCAGAAGCAGTAAATGCTCCAACACTGGAAGTTTTTAAGAAGAGACTGGACAGCCATTTGTCCGAAATGGTGTAGGGTTTCCTGCCCGAGCAGGGGGTTGGACTAGATGACCTCCAAGGTCCCTTCCAACTTTACTACTATTATTATTATTATAAAAGCAGGAATCTGCTTTAGGAACTATAATTTTGTCTTCAAAACAAAATATATTTTTATCTTGCAAAACATTAATTGATCTGATTTAGTACATTTCTTATGGAAACTATGTCAACATTCCCATGATTTTTATTAACCATCTTCCACTCTAAATATATAGAAACTCCGTTTCAGATTTTAAACCTTACCCAAATATCATGCATTCATATATTTGTAGTCTAGCAGGGATATCAAGAGGGTTAACAATGGCAAAAACGACTAGTAACTGAAGCTCCTGCCCCCTTTTGCATATCTGGGTTTGATTGCCTAAGCAAGGTAAGAGACAACTTCAATCTAAAGGGAAACCAGTTTTGATCACACCATTTTCCCATTGTTGAGATGATATATAGATATATATATATATATATATATATATATATATATATTATATATATATATATATATATATATATATATATATATATATATATATATATATATATATCTCACAAATATTTCCATGATCTATATATATCACAAATATTTCCATGATCTGAGTCACCTAGAGCTTGGTAATTTAATGTCAAAACTTTTTATTGCCACCTAATTCTGTGAAGGAATCCTTGATTAATGACCACTCATTCAGCAACCAGTTTCAACAGCGGTTAACAGGTTTCAGTCAACCCAGCAACTTGTTTGGTTAGATGACTGATCTGCACCCTTGGCATCCGGCTTGCATTCACAATGACTGTAGCAGTCACGATTGTAATTTGCAGCATTCCTTGATAGTTTGCCACAGGCAAAGTCAATGGGGAAGCCAGCAGGGAAGACCAAGTTGTTTGGGTAAGTGCTCTCCACCTGTATAACCCGTCTCTCTGACCTTGTGCCACATCTCTGGCTACTCATCCACCTGTAGCAAGGATATATGTTCCACAACAAAAAAGTTAACTAGAGGGCAATATATCAGTTTGTTAATTTGGGAGATATAACCCCCCAAAAATTCTAAATGTTAGATAAATAAAAATTAAAATAAGCAAGAAAATGGTAAGAGAACACCTGTCTGACCTTGATGAATATAAATCATAGGGACCTGACGGATTACATCCCAGAGTTCTGAAGGAGCTGGCAGATGTTACCTTGGAACCATTGCACCACATCTTTCATAAATCTTGGAGCACGGAAACTACCAGAAGGTTGGAAAAGAGCTAATGTAGTTTCCATCTTCAAAAAAGAAAAAAAGAAAACCCAGACCCAGGAAACTACAGATCAGTCAGCCTAACATCAATACCTGGGAAGATACTGGAAAAAATAATCAAAAAACAGATCTGTGAGCATCTAGAAACAAAGTCATAACTAGTAGCCACACGGGTTTGTTAAAAACAGTATCATGCCAAAACAATCTTATTTCATTCTTTGACAAAGTGACTGAATTAGTAGACCAGTGAAATGCTGTGGACATGGTATATTTAGACTTCAGCAAGGCATTCAACAAAGACCACAACCTACTTCTAGGCAAGGTAGAAAAATGTGGGATAGACAGCATCACCACCAGGTGGATTTGTAACGGGCTGACAAATTACTCAAAGAGTAGTCCTTACACCTACATGGAGGGAGATAAGTATTCTTCAATATCTTTCTTAATGACTTAGATGAGGGAATAGAAGGGGAACTCATCAAATTTGCAGATGACACTAAGTTGGAAGGAATAGTCAACACCCCAGAAGACAAGCTCCGGATCCAAAAAGATCTTGACAGACTTGAACAATGGACCCTATCCAACATGAAATTTAATGTGGAGAAAGAGGTTTTTCATCTGGGCAGGAAAAAACGAAAGATTAAATGAAACCTGGCTCAAAAACAGTAACTGTGAGAGGGACTTTGGAGTCCTAGTGGACGATCTCTTAAACATGAGCCAGCAGTGTGTGGCAGCAGCCAAAAAAGCTAATACAATCCTTGGTTGTATAAACAGAGGCACAGAATCAAAATCACGTGAAGTATTAGTACTTTATAAAGCCATAGTAAGACCATACCTGGAATACTGCATCCAGTTTTGGTCACATTATAAAAAAGATGTTGAGACTTTGGGGAAAAAGTGCAAAGAAGAGCAACTAAAATGAATAAAGGCCTGGAGACTAAAACATACAAAGAACGGTTGCAGGATTTGAGTTTGGCTAGAAAAGGACTAGGAGGGACATGATAGCAGTATTCCATATTTGAGAGGTTGCCACAAAAAGGAGGGGGTCAATTTATTTACCAGAGCACCAGAGGGTAGGACAAGAAACAATGGATGGAAACTAATCAAGGAGAGAAGCAACTTGGAATTAAGGAGAAACTTCCAAGCAGTTTGAGGACAATTAACCAGTGGAACAACTTGCTTTCAGATGTTGTGGGTGCTTCATCACTGGAGGTTTTTAAGAAGAGACTGGACAGTCACTTGTCTGAAATGGTATAGGACAGTGGTTCTCAACCTGTGGGTCGGGACCCCATTTGGAGTCAAACGACCATTTCACGGGGGTCGCCAAACAATGCAGTCCACCATTTCCCCCCCCCTTTTCCTTAGCTGTGCTACTTCCTTTTATTCTACTGGCTTTTGAAAGCCAATAGAATAGACTCTCTTGAATAGAGTCTAATTCTATTGGCTTTCAAAAGCCAATAGGAATTGTCCAGACTGTCTCTGCCCTGCTGACCCCGCCAAAAGTCCCATTCTGCAAACGGTGTTGCACCAGTTGAGTAGTCCTCGACTTACGACCCGTTGGGGGTCGCGGCATTAAAAAGGTTGAGAATGACTGGTATAGGACCTCCTGCTTAAGCAGAAGGCTGGACTAGAAGACCTCCAAGGGTCCTTCCACCTGTATTCTGATTCTGAGATTCTGAGTTTAAAATCCAAACTAGCTAGTAAATTTAGCAGCAAGCAAAATGCTCTGAACCAGTTTCAACTTTAAAATAACCTGTTTTGAATTTTTAAAGATTCCATTTAAACCACTGTACAATTTGCATATTATGAGCTGTATTATGAATTAAATCAATTTAATTTTTTAGCTAGAAAGGTCAAAATACTTTTTTTTCTCCTTGCCATAGCATTCTTAGTTGGTCACTGCAAATCATTTCTGAATAGTACTCAATTGCAAGATTTAATCTCAAATTATTTGTGTTTTCATTAACTCTTAATCGGTGAAGAGACATTTTAAGGGCTGTCTAAAAAGTGCAAGAGTATCAAAACCAAGAAGCTGAGAGGAAAGAAGGCAGTGGTGTAGGAGAACCCATTCTTAGTCTAGTTCTCTTTCAAACAAAATCAAACAAATATGGTTTCTAGATTTTGGATACGTGTACAGTTTAATCTGCAAACAGAATTTTATAACAAATTTCATTTTCCATGTCTACTGTAAACCTTTATAGAAAACCCAGGGATAAAATGAATTTAAGTTGTGGAAGGCCTTAAATTATGTTACAGTAGAAAATACAGGAGGTAGAATGTAACTGAAAGGATTAATGCAATGTTAGAATCAAATCTAGAGCTCCTGTAAGCTACTAACACATGGCTTTAAAAACCTAATTTCAGTGTTTTCTAAGGACCCTAGAAAACGCAAACATAAATTTGCTATGAGAGCCCTTATATCATGCTTGATAAAGGGAGGTAGGATGTAAGAATCAGAAGGACACAAAACATGACACTTTATCTACAGCTCCTGTTTGCTTTACTGTTGACATTTTGACAACTTAGTCACCTTCTTCAGTTTCAGACTCCGATTCTGAAAGACAAACAAAGTATTTCAGCTTGAGTATGTTTTATGATATTCAGGGTTATCTAGCAATTAATAGTTTCATAACAGTAGGATTACTTGCCTTCCTCTGCATTTTTGAGCCATTCTACAAACTTTTTCATTTGATCCAGAAAGACACTCTTTCCTTTGGCAAGGTGTGCATCTTTATACCATTTCAGGATGGGTTCTTCACTGAGTACCTCAGCTGTGGAAAACAAAACAACAGGGCTGTCAGGCAACACATCCCACAAACAATGAAGGGAGGACTAGTGTCTTTGCCTGCTTTCTGGATCAGGCAAGACTTTTTCTACAGCAATCCAGCATGTGACTCCTTGAGAGGGGAAAAAAACAGGTCATTTTCTTCCAAGACCCTCTCCCCCCAAAGATACCCATTGCAAATTCTGCATTAAAATGAAGTTCAGGAGATTCTTTCATAAGAGTTGCTAAAACAAACCCCATGCAGTTAAAACAAAGCAAATTAAGTGATGTACTCTTAAAAATATAATGGCTTTATGAATCATCTGCAAAATATTCTTATAATTTCAACAGTAGCTTATGGTATCTGATGGAAAAGAATCTTAATCTAAATCAGGAGGGATTTCTTTTATTTTCTGCTGGGTCTACAAGAAGCTCCACTGGAATGAATTATAGTGAGTGTAGGCCTTTCTCCCCCACATTTAAACAGTGTTCTTCAAATCCAATTACTTTATTTTCTCCAGTCCTCATAAAGTAGCTTTAGTTGCCTCACAGTTTTCTCCTTCAAAATACCTCTGAGTGTCATTTTGCACACTGCAAATCATTCCAAACATTCAGAAAGGTACCATTAGTCCAAAGTCATTCAATCATTGCATAGCAGAGTGCAAAACCTGACATCCTGGGCATGGAATAGTTAAGTATCTTTAAAATGTTTTAGTTTTCTCACCAAATGTTGCATTCTGGATTTCTAAAGCTGTTTCATTTCTGGAAATAAAATGGTTTTGTCTTGCTCCATGCACAGTCCAAGCAGCCCATTTCTGAGCCATTAATTTGAATTCTGATCTCCCATCAATTCCACCTACTCTTTGTGTTAACTATCCCCAATTAACTTCTCTAATGAAGCAAATTGAATACTTAATATAATGATTCTGATTTTTGTACTCTATTATGGTGATTCTATGACCAATTTAAATTTCTCCTAAGCTTTTATCACCAGCAAATTGTTTTTACTGGATGTTTATAATTATATTAAGGATACGTATGTTACATTTCTGTTATTTCATTTTAATTTTTTGTAAAAAAAAAATCAAGATTTTTCATTAAAATCAAGAATAATTCACCAGGTGTTTACAATGTTCCCCCATTTTGCTTCTGTAGAAAATGCAATTAATTTCACTAAGGAAACAAAACTGCTATCTTTTACATCTTCCATCCCCAAAGATTGGTAAACCTTTATTTAGGTTTAACAAACTAAAGACAAAAGAGTCCACCCCCTCTCTCCCAAACAGCTCCTTCTGAAAATTCTAATTCCAAACGCTTCTAAATGATCATACCCTTAAAAGCCCATCCCAGTTGATGCACAATACTGCCAGGATATATTTATCTACAGCAGGGGTTCTCAACCTTGGTAACTTTAAGACTTGTGGACTTCAATTCCCAGAATTCCTCAGCCAGCTTTGGGAATTGAAGTCCATAAGTCTTAAAGTTGCCACGGTTGAGAACCCCTGATCTACAGGCATGCCTTGGCTAACATCCATTCCTTTAGTGACTGTTCAAACCTATGGTAGTTCTGAAACAATGGATTTATGACTGGCCCTCCAGATTCCAGCCATCGCAGCATCCCGTCATGTGATTGCAATCTAAATGCTTAGCTCACAATCACAGTGTTGCAGCAAGCTGTGCTTCTCACAAGCAATGGGGAAGCTAGCAGGGAAGATCAAAAATCACCCCTGTAAGTTGCTCCCATCATCTTGTCCCTCAAGAAAATTGCTACAGAGATCCTATACTCAATATAACCCTGCTGCCTTCAGAAAACTGGCATCTGTGTAACTCCCGGGGCATTTTACCTGGGATTCCCACCATTTCCCACTTAAGACCCATATATCCTGGGATTAAGATGGTAACCAGGACTGTCAGTATTGCTGCCGCTAAGTAATGCAGTCATGTGACATCATGCTTTGTAAACAGAATGCTTTCCGACAGCAATCCCAGTCCTATCGTAATCGTACCTTGAGGACTATTTGTATTCTTAAAAATTCTTTCAAAGCCAGCAGTACATCAGAAAAAACGTATGTAAAGGGGCTCAGAAATGTATCCATCAATATAACCCCAAAGCTTGAACAGAACAGGACTCAACTGGGGTAGTGGGAAAGAAATAAAGTTCAAAATGGACTGAATCCAATTAAGTTTTATGGAGGAAAAAAAATTCTCAGTACACTCTACAGTAGGAGGCGCCTCCATTTTAAACCTTGCTCATGTCACTTGAAAGTGAGCTTCTATTAAGGAACTGGAAAGAATGTGAGAATGCAGGCTTTCTCAATCTTGTTTTAAACTGGAAAGAGGACCAGAAAGACCAAAAGCATAGTGGGAGGGGGGGTGTATTTTGCATCAGATTAACCCTTTCAGATTAATTGTAAAAGAAAGCGGGGACTTTAATTAATCTGGCAAGTGAGAATGGAACCTTTCATCAGCATCTAGATCAGAGGTCCCCAACCTTTTGGGCACCAGGGACCGGTTATGTGGAGAGAGGTTTTTCTGCAGACCGGAGGGGGCGTGGTTTTGTGTGCTGCCTGCATCCCGCGGATGGGGCTTTGTTTATGCGGCCCGGTTGCTGGCATGCGGCTGCCCAGTACTGGTCCACAGACCAGGGGTTGGGAACCCCTGATCTAGAGGGTCACAAGTTCACTACCTTTGTTTTATAAGATGCACTATAAAAATAGCCTATTTGTGAGTATAACCCAGGATGCCCCCCCTTCTACAAACAGAAGGATTTCTTTCAGAGGCACTTGCTGCATCAAGAGGAAAGCCTAGTGTCATTCTCTTCTTCTGAAGTCCCCCCCCCCCAAAAGGATTTCTGACCTCATGGAACAGTTTTTAGGAAAAAGGAGAAATAAAAAAACTGTGCTCTTTTTGCAACAGAAGTCTTAGGAGTGAAGATCTGCTCCCAGGAATTCTGGATTCATTCAGAATGAATATATATATTCTTTGGACATTGGACAGCGTGTGTGTGTGTGTGTGTGTGTGCACGTGTAAGAATGCCAGGCCACATGCTGATTACAGGCATTCTTTGAACATTGGACAATTGTGGGGAAGTGCTCTAAGGAAAAGTCACTTTCACAGAATTTTATTATTTATTTCACAGAGTCCCTGACTGAGTTTTGTTCCATGCAATAACTCTTAGCACAAACCATTAATCTCTAGAGAAAACAGAAATAATTGATAATTATCTTGCAATAAAAGATGCGGTACTGCTTATGAATTATTTAATGTCTACAGCTTTCCACAAACTTAAAAGATTTTACTGGAATAAAAGGCTCCAAATGTATTCCTGAATATAGACCTGGTTGATTAACACCAGAAACCGAGATTATACACTGACTTCTTTTGCTTTGAAAAGAGACTGATTTGTTATATATTACCTTTGTAGAAGAGCACCACTATTTTCGGGAAGGCTTTCATGAAATGGATGTTGTCGTAACAGTACTCTTGAATCTTTAGCAACAGAGTCAGTTCAGACTGACCTTGGGTTGTAAAGGCAGCAAGAAGAGGGCTGTATTGCTGAGAAGATAGGAGAGGCTTTGTCATAAATAATTTCCTAACTTGCATTTAAACATTTGCTTCATCTTAGCCATGGAGAATAGAGTTATTAAAAAACTAACATTTGCTTAAGTTGCTTTTTCTAATTCTTATAAAGAAAAAAATAATATTGTCAAGAAACACAGGGTATTTTAGAATCTTTGGAGTAGTTTCTTAATACCGTTAAGCCTACTTTTTTAAAAACAAGATTACTCTGAAAAAAAAAGTACTTCAGGAAAACCTCAGACAAAACATTCTGGAAAAGATAGATAAATGGATGATAGATATCTGCAACAGACTGAAAAAATATTTAAAAGCTAATCCTATAAATGAGCTTATACCTTCAAGTGCTTGATGGCTTGTTCTGCGACAAGTTCCTCTTTTTTGTTCCATTCCACAGTGCTCATTACACTAGACCAGATGATGCCAATTACGGTCTGCTCTGATATGTTGTTTTTCTTCATTTCTTCCTTCACATATGGTATGATCTAGGCAACCAGATTTGCACATTAGTCTTGTCCAGATATTTCTCTGGATATAAACAGGACTTTAACCAAATCTATGTATGAATCCAAATCAAGCAAGGTCTTGAACATCACTATACTCAAGTCCAAGTAAATCTGAATATAGCTTCCCCTTTGATCTGCCACCTGAAAGTATGAAAATGGGACAGAGGAATCTGACAATGTTTTGACCTTACATTGGTTTACCATACAAATATTGAAATGGCGGGCTTCTCATTATTCTTTATTCAAATTTAACTGTGTCAGAATAACAATTTTATTTAACAAACATATACAAACATTAGCAAATTTAGCAGTATGATCAATGTAGAAAACACCACTTATAACCTATTTTGAATTGCTATTGAACATCACAGTGAAATATCAGACTCAAGACTGAAAAGAGTGTTCTTTTTTCCTGAAACAAATTTTCTCTGCGCTGCTCAAGGCACGTTAACAGTAGGGAATAATTGTTAGATGTTGAAAGAAAGTTATTAGTCAAATGGCTTCCCTCCATTACCATAAAAGAATTGTTAAAACTGAACACCTCAAGAGTGGACAGCAATCATAGGCATACCGTTAACAATAGCCAAAAGAGCAGTGGAATGCTTTGGATTTGATTCCAAAAAATTGCTTTTAACTGCTAAACAAGGCAGTTGCTAAGTGAGTTACATCCCATTTTACAACCTTTTTTTGCCACAATTGTTAAATGAATCATTGCAGCCGTTAAGTGAATCATGCAGTTGTTAAGCGAATCCAGTTTCTCCCATTGGCTTTGCTTATTGGAAGCTGGTTAGGAAAGTTACAATTGTGATCTCATGACCCAGGGTACTGCAACCGTCATAAACACATGCCTGAATTTGGATCATGTGATCATGGGAATGCTACAACGGTCGTGTGAAAACCAGTCAAGTCACTTTTTTCAGCACTGTTGTAACTTTGAACGGCCACTAAATGAATAGTTAAGGACACTTGTACAATTATGCATAATATCATGCATACAAATAGTTATGAATTACTCTTTTAAGTTTCTAAAGTAAATGTTTGCAGAAGTAATATACTGATAGTGATCTTAAAAGGTATAAATCCCCTGGAGCTGTCCTCACATGCCTGTGACTATATCCATCCAGTTTTCTGAAAGCAGTTTGCCATTACCTTCTTTCAGGATATGTGTTCAATTCTTTCAGAGTATATGTTCAATTTCTCAGTCTAATTAATAGCCCCAAGATTTCTAGGTAGATCTTTGTCCAAAAACTAACCAAATCTCATACCAGTTACCGTATTTTCCGACGTATAAGGCGACCCGGCGTATAAGACGACCCCCGACTTCGGTGCCGAGTCGCATGCCTAGAAAGTCGACTTATACGCTGGAAATTACCGTTATTTCCGGCGTATAAGACGACTCGGCGTATAAGACGACTTCGGCGCCGATTTCAATGCTTTCAAAAGTCGTCTTATACGCCTGAAAGTACGGTAGCTTCTGAGATCACAGTCAATATAGCTAGGTTTTTCTTAGCACTTTTCAATAAAGCACTATGTTTTACACTGAAGAAAAATAAAATATTTGATGACTCTTAAGAATTTAACTTACCAAAATTATTATTGTGCTATTATATCTAATGTGTACTATTAGGGACTCAGTTAAAAAGGCTATTTCCATAATTCTGGTATTCCATTAAGATCTTACAGAATTCATCTATGTTTGCGTGCTAACCATACTTACATCCTTGAAGGGATCCCCTCGTGACATCTGCTCTTGAAGCTCTTTTTGTAATTCTTTACGAGCCCCGATGCATTGCTGGTTCCGAACATATTCAGAAAGTTCCTTCAATCCTGCCTCAGTGAAGTATTTTGTAAAATGTTCAAGACTTTGCTTGTTGGCTGGAAAAAGTTCCTAAAACACATATTTTTTGCAAATATTAAGGCACTATATATGCAAGTGCTTGGCACAAAGATTCATCCTTGTTTAATGCATGGAAATATTCAAAATAACATTAATTTTCCTGCTTTCCTATTTTCATGTAGATATGAGAAGTTTCATCTTACTTTCTATTACATTTTCCTATCAGGTTCCCTTGAGGACTATGTCAAAAATTGTACCAAATGTACAATTGTACCAATGTACCAAAGTGCCAAAACCAGAGTGAACTGTAAAGAAGACACCAAATTCAGATTTTTTTAAAAAAATTAAATATGCAATAGTGAATCAAACTATCAGATGTTCTTCAGGCATGAATCTACGAATACCAGACAATCATTGAGTAGTGGAAAGGGAATCTGGGTCCTCCTACAAGTTAAAAAACAATGTTCTATTCCCTGCCTGAGTAACAGATGTTTCATTTTGACTATAAAACCCTATCCACTTACCATCAGCCTATTATCCATATTGACTTTACGAAGGCTAGCAGCAACTGCATTGATATCTTTTTCATTTATCCATGATTTGAACAATTTTACTGCAAAGGCTGCTGAAACACCTGCATAGAAAATCACACAATTAGTTTTTAAGACTTCACAGTGGGAATGGGTATCATCCTTTCCTCCTACAGGCTTTCCACGTTTTATCTAGCCAACAATACATTTAGATCATGGAACTCCTTCATACACTATCACTTACAATAGACTTTCCAAGAGGAAAGTGTCAAAGTGAGTCTCAATAATGTTAACATCAGGATTATACCAAGCAATATTTTCAAGTTTTTGCTGCCCTATTACTGAAACACATGCTCACTGCAGTAGCTGAGGTTCTTAAAATCATTAGAAAAGTATGATTTATTTTATTTTTCACATTTTTGAACTGCCCATCTCCCTTAGAGAGGGGTTTGACAATTACCTAATACTATGTAACACAATGGAACTCAACACATTTCTATGATGACAAAGCAAATACAATGCTCCTTGGCCTCAAATGCTGTTTAATATTATTTTTATTTTGCCCTTGTCAGATTTCTGTAGCTTATGTTTCAACTTTAGAAGCAATTTTAGTTTTAAACCAAATACATAACGTCCCCAAACACACAGGTAATCCTTGATTTATAACTGTAACAAAGATTACCCATTTATGATCATAAGTCATGATGGCTGTAAAGCAGATCATCATTTGGTTACCTCAATTTTACTTTTTTGTGGTATTCACTAAGCAAATCACTTTAAGTGAATCCGCAGTTGAGAAAGTAAGCCCATTGTTTGCTTTAGATTTTTTCCAAAAACTGGAAATGCTGCTTTTCCACAAAAATATCATAAATTTGGTCACATGACCATGGGACAATGCAAATGGCCATAAATGTGGGCCAGTTGTTGAATGCCTGAAATGTGGTCATTTCAGTGGGGGGATAATCCATCAGAACCAGTCATAAGTATCTTTGGAGGGGTACATCAGCACTTTGAATGGTAGCTAAGCGACTGGTCATAAGACAAGGACTGCCTCCACTATGAAACAGCAGTTAAGTGAGGAAGTTGGTTCTTCTATGAAAGAAGCCATATCAGAGGCAAGATTTCTGTAATTACCTTCTTTAACAAGATTCTCATTATACAGGCTGTTGAGAATTGATGCATTAAGGTTCCCGTTGGCCAGAAGAATACCCGTCAGCATGGCCAGTTTGTTCCGCTCAGACTCTGAAAAACCTTTCAAGAAGAGCAGCAACTACAAGAGGAAATACAGTAACAAACATTTTGAAATAAATGAAATACTGAAGCCGTACTACAGCATTATAAAGGATTTTATATGACAGTGATCAAAAGACCATCACTTTTCCACGTTACACTGCTTAAGACATTTGTAATTACTTTCCTCTCTCAATGTGTATACACATGCATACGTGGCAACCAGAAAATAAAACCGTTATAAAGTGGATGAAACTTTTTCCCCCTTTTCCCCCAGCTTGAAAATGACTAGCAGAAGCAGACAGTCTAATGCTCCTTGTTTACTTACATATAATAAAATCCATTTCTGGGCAAGATAAGATAAAATCTAGTTTTCACTGAGTACCTTTTTAACTTCATCCTCAAAGCCTTTTTCCAGGTATTTGTATCGCCTGATCAACTTGTTAAAGACCTGTAAAATAGGTAAGAGAGCCAGTTTGGTGTAGTGGTTAAAGCAACAGGCTAGAAATCAGGAGAGTGTGAGTTCTAGTTTTGCCTTAGGTAAGAAAACTGATTGGATGACTTTGGGCTAGTCACTCTCTCAGCTCAACCTGCCTCACAGGGTTGCTCGGGTGGGGAAAACAGGAGAAGAAAGGAGTGTGCTCATTGCCTTGAGTTAGTTAATTATAACAATAATAAAGGTGAGATAAAAATAAATGAAAATGATCAGGCTTAAGAAATAAAATGCTCAATTACCAATCATTCACATAGTTTTATTATACTAATGTATTATACTACAGAAAGACAGGATCAAGGAAAATAATGCAAGAAAACACGCAAACCTGAGCAAATGCTTGCATTGTTTCTAGGTCTTCTTGTGCAGCAAATACACAGACGTCTGTGTGCATCATGTCATCTGCCAGGGTACCACCGGGGGCTGTTAAAAATTGATTATTTCAATTATAAGAAAAATAACTGTAAGAGAAGTTGTTCTGGTTTACCAGATCATCTTTGTTGAAACAGTCAAACTTCAAATAATACATAATATACTGGATTTGCTGCAAATGAAATTAAATTTTCTAGGATTGGGTAGGCCAGTGGTGGTGAAACTATGGCACGGGTGCCAGAGGTGGCACTCAGAGCCCTCTCTGTGGACACACGTGCCGTTGTCCCAGCCTTGCCTCCCCCTGCGACTCCCTCATCAACAGCCCCCCTGGAGGAGAGTTGCCCCTGAGCGTGGCCCACACAGAGCAGCGCAGCCAAGGACATGGCAGCCAGGCAGCATAGTCAAAGACTCTGCCCTCATGCCCCATCGTGCAGAGTTGATGCTGCGGGGCGCAGGCAGAAGGCGTGGCCACCATGGTGCTGCTGGGCTGCCCGAGCAATCTGCGGCGGGCCCTGGAGGTGGTGAGTGGCCCTGTGGGCAGGCGGGGTGGGGGCGGAGTAGGGGCGGGGCCAATTTTTGGGCACTCGGTCTCTAAAAGGTTCGCCATCACTGGGGTAAGCAAATGAACCTGATCCATATCTTACAGTATTTTTGAAGAATACCGAAAGCCAACTGACAGGTTTGTTCAGACCCAATTTGAGCCACGATTTTTCTTCCAACAGCTATCCTAAAATGATCACACTGCAGCATACATTGCCTCTATTTTATATTTTGCTTTGAATATTACTATCACTTTCAAGTTGTATATGTATACAAGCAATTCTGGGGGAAAAACCAATTAGAATTTTTCATAGTACATCCATGTGATCATAAACTGAGTAGTCAATAAAGATACTTGCTCTTTTTCCCCCCTCTACCCTACACTTTTATTTCTTCCCCTTTTCCTCCTCTATTTTACCTTTCATCTTTTATATTTTTGTATTTTATGCTTTGTTAAATTAATAAAAATTCTGATCAAAATAAAGATACTTGCCCAGCATTCCACCGGCCACCAGAATGTCAAAGAGTGTCTCTGCATAGCGGCGATAATCAAGTTTTGCTCCAGAAGCATCAAGGAATTTTGCTACTGCTTCCAAATCACTGCCAGTTTCATTTAAACCTTGAATAATGCAGTCCTGAAACTGAGTGGGGTCAAACCTCTCTTTTTCATCTGCAATAAAAAAAGAATACTGTAAATGTATTTGAAAAGAAAATCAAGGTAATTGGAATTATTCATTTCATGCTGAGAATCAGATAAGCCAAAAGGAAAGGTTCCCAGGGAAGCCACAACATCCTGACTTCAATGAGCGGTAGACCTGTGCTGTAAATCCAAAGCAACCATCTTTGAGTTTAAACAAACTCAAAAACACTGTGCAAATTGTGTTAATTCACCATGTGTCAGAAATCAACACAATTTTCGGTAGACAAGAGATAGCTTCCCTAATTCAATATGGGCTCACAAATTCAATTCACGAGTCTCTTTCACTCAGGTCCATATTTCTTTTAACTATGATCAAAATCAGGGTTGTTCACTTGTTCCAGAGCCCAAGCTCTCTCTCTTTCTCTCTTATCATATATGATAAAATTAATAAAATTAAGTATTATATGCTTTATTACTATAGTTAGCCTTCGACTTACAGGCATTCGTTTAGTAAGCATTCGAAGTCTGAAAAGTGCTGAAAAAAGTGACATGATCAGTTTACACACTTAGGACTGTTGCAGCATCCCCGTGGTCAAAATTCAGGCACTTGGCAACTGGCATGTATTTATGATAGTTGCACTGTCCCAGGCTCATATGATCACCATCTGTGACCTTCCCAACCAGCTTCCAACAAGCAAAGTCCATGGAGGAAGCCAGATTTGCTTAACAACTGCATGATTCACTTAACAACTGGGGTGATTCATGTATCTGTGGCAAAAAAGGTTGTAAAATGGGGTGCAACTCATTTAACTGCCTTGCATAGCAACAGAAATTTGGGGCTCCATTGTGGTCATAAATCAAGGACTATCTGTACCTGCAGCATAAAATGAAACAAATACAGTATGGCCCTGGTTAAACCTTTCCTCAGATTGCCCAATCATTCTATTTATTAGCAATCAACTTTTTTGAAGAAATGAAAATGCACATTTCCTCAAATATTGATTCCATTAACTCAACAGTCTTGTGTGAATTTAATACATGAAATACAATTGTCAGACTGAAGACTGATTAAATATCAGTGACTAGGAATAGGAAGCAGGACCCAATTCATGACTTTTAAGATTTTAGATGGAATATATTGATAATTATTTCAATCATTAGTAATACAGAAAAAAACAGATGTTGATCCTACATAAATATGTTTTCAATAGGTCTAACAGAATGGAAAGATAAATGGACAAACATTCAAAAAGATTCACTAATAAAACCATCAAAACTACATATAACAAATCAATCTTTACAGTGATATGGTAATTTGTAATTGATAAAAACTGATTAAACAGGCATATGAGTATGCTTACCTCTTTTCCTAGTTTTAAAACGCTGGCCTGATAGCGTTGGCTTTTGCTGCTTTTGATTATTCATAAAAGATACCCTGTGATAAGCAACAAATTGAAGATATTTTGATTAAGAAAATAATCCTTAAGGATTTAGAAAGATTTTGATCAAGACATTTACTACCTAAACACATCAGAATACATAGGTTTTCCCTGTTCCCAAAATTATCATGATTACAATGCCATTAAAAATGAGTCCTAAACCACATGTTTATATTTACAACTGGAATATTAATCAGATCAAGTTTGTTAACTGCAAACTACTGATTTACATAATACATAGTTACTAAGGTGGCAGGTTTATTATTGCATAACAAGTAAGAACAATCATCTGTAATTTTATCTCAAGTTAATAATTCCTATTGCATTTAAAGAGAACATTAGGAAGATCACATTTCTACTACAACTGAGGGGGGAAAGGCAACTTTTTTTTTTATAATGTGTTACTTTTCTGGAGACCTGCAATGTTCACAGCAAGAATTAAAAGTCATTCTTTGCATTGGTAGACTTCTGATTATGAAGAGTCTGTAAATATAACTTGAAAGCCAGCTTGCCTCCTATCTTGGAAGGCTTACTTGTAGCACAGTTCAGAACAGCTGTATCTTTTCTATTGTTATATTAAGGATATTAAGGCTTTATTGACAGAATATTCTAAGTATGCTTTTTAACTGCCCTGTCTTAAGACAACTTCCTCAAGTCTCCTTCACTGAGTCATCACCTAGGAAGATGTTTTAAAATTCACTTCTCTATTATAAACTGTTCTAGTTCAATCTGTTCTAATTAATTCTATTATTATAAATGTTATAAGTAGGAATAGGAACAAAAAGAATCAAGGCATTGTTGCCTTCTGTCACTGTTGCTGTACTAGTGAAGGGGGCTCTATCATCACTATGAGGACAGAAAACCTACCTAGTGATACCAGCACACAAATGTTATGACTTGTGTAATTGCAACAGGAAAATGTTGCTATTTTTCTTGTGAAGACCAGTAGGAGCATTTGCTCAGTGGATTATGGGATTATCTGTACCTCCCTGATTAAATATAGCAATTTTGAAATAAGTTCCCTTGCTGCCATTTTGTCAGTAAATCAAATTTTCCTTCTGTATAAGATATTTTTAGATTATAAAGCTGAAAGCAGGGAATAACGAATTTCTATCAATATGTAAATTGCTGTTTAAGGCTGATGGGCAATGAATAAATTGTTAAGCCAATTAATACTATAATGCAAGCTTTTCTTAACAGGTAACACTGTTCACACCCACTACAGTCAAAAAAATCATTGGTGACTCAACCTGATGGATGAATCAAACTTTATCCATCACGAATATACTTTACATGAAACTCCCTTCTCTCTTTTCAGATTACTTCTACCTACAGCTGTCCCAATTTCCAAGCTGTGACATAATTGGAGCAACTCTCAAAATCAAAACTGAAATCATGCTAGAAATTCAAATTCAGTAACACATGAACCAATAATTTAACAAATTTTACAAATTGAAGCCAGAACAATTATCTTTACTAAAGCCTCAAAATTATTTCAGGGATGAGTTTTACTTTAAAAAGAAAGGCTCTGTCTTTATGTGATTTTACCAGTGCTCTGTATCAATATAAAATAAGGACAAGCTGGATGTCAGTATTTAACTAAAACCAGTAATAGTAAGGCAGTTATTAATAACCTACAACAGTCTTTCAGAAACTAGTGCCCGTCATGTGTATTATGTCTATAATCCTGAATACAAATTCTGCAAAAACAATCTATATAAAAAGTAGCTAATTAGGAATGGAAAGACTGCAACACAGAATATCCTGTAAAAAGTATATCTCCTATGATCATCTACAAGTAAAAAAGGGAGCCTCAATTCAACTTACATTGTACACACACAGCTATATGCTAAATGTTCAACATTAATATGGGAGAGGAGATAATAACCACATGCAGCCAAAAATACAAAAAGAAACAAAAGAGCTCCACAACTTAGGGTGGACTTAAAATCACAAATTAGGATTCCTCAACAATGATGGGAAAAGGAAAGCAAAAAAAAAAAAAAAAAAAAAAAAAAAGGGTAGTGAAATTATCTGCCCCATTTCCATTATTCGTGGCAATGTTGGTTCCATAGGATGAATTTCAACATTTCTCCCATGCCTTCCTCTTGGCCTATAATAGGCATTGTATTTCTCCTTGAAATTGGAATGATGCTACATCATTGTAATCTTGAGAAAGCAAAATGATAGAACGGAGCAAAACCAGCATGATCACCCCTTCTACTTTAAAAATGGATAAAAACATTCCCATTCCCCCCCCCCAATATACGGGTATAAAATGTGCTGTGTGTGTGTGTGTGCATTTTAATACTTCATCCCAGTTTACTGAACATCCAGTAAAGAGTTTGGGAAACAAAGCCATTTCTTACAAGGCCCATTCTCAACTCTTTGGGGAAAATATTAAACGCAGTATTCGTCTTTCCCTGTCTTTTTTAAAGTCTATTATTAAAGAAAAAAATGTAATCATATACAGTTCGACCACTTAAAAAAAAAGAGTAATCTATTTAGAGGGCCACCTCTCATATATACACCCGGGGAAGAAAAGGCGGGTAATAATCGCGTGAACAGAGCGCAAATATTTATATTTCTCGCCTTCGCTGATCAAGTTACTACCAGGCTCCTCCTCCAGGTCCGCCCAGGGAGCCTCGGGAGCCCTGGCAATCTTCCTCCTCGCTACGTTTTTAGCCCGCACCACAAAAGAGCAGCACGGGCACACCGTGCGGCGCTTCTTCTTTTCCTTTTCTACCTAATGTAGCTGCTGCCTAGCGTAGAAGGGGAAAACACCTTTTCCCCTTCTCCCTCCTCCTCTCCTCTTCCATAGCGCCCCCTCGTTCTTTTCCTTCCTTCCCTTCCTTCTACCCACCGAGCCCTCCGGGCGGAGGCGGCCGCTGCTGCTGGAGGTGGAAGCGATGGCCGAGGGAAGGGGGAGGTCTCTTACAAGCGCCGCCACGGCTAGCTTAGAGTCCCGCGTGTTCCTCCCGGCCGCCGCCGCCGCCGCCGCCGCCACGGGTCTCTATCTCTCCCGCGACGGCGGCGGCGGCGTCACCAACCAACAGAGGCCGCCGCTTTGTTACCCGACAGGTCATGCCAGGCCGCGCCAGAGGACGTGGAGGGGGGGGGGGAAAGAGGGCCGACCGGCGCGGCCGTTACAACCCAGGCGCGTTCCGAAGCGCCCCACGCCCGCCTCCTCACCCCTTCTCGAGCCTCACCGACTTTTAAGGCAGGAAAGGAACGTCCACGGAGCACGAGCTTTACCAGCGACGCGAGGAGGACGGAGAGGTGGCTGAAGGCAGTAGAATCTTCAGTCTCCTCCCCCTCAACCTCTCGCGAGAAGCAGAGATGACGCGGGAACTTACGGAGAGGGCCCCCTCCCCGGGAAAAAAAACACACCACAATTCGTGCCTGCGTCATCTACGGCGGTAGCCGAGTGCGGTCTGTTCAGCTCAGCTGGCTCGGTAGTCGCGCCTGGTTTGTTCCTTTCCCGCCATGGTAAAGGACAAGGAGGGGGCCTACGGCAGATTTGTCGTTGTTGTTCGTTTTTTTCCTGACTCCGGCCGATTGCTGGACAAGTCCCTGCAGTTTTCTTGGCAAGGTTTCGGAGTGGCTTGCTCTTGGTTGCTTGCTAGAACTGGGGGGAGGGGGGGGAACTGGCCCGAGGTCACCCAGCTCGCTTCGTGCCTCAGACGGAAGCAGAATTCGCTGTCTCCCGGTATCTAGTCCGATGCTTTAAACTAGTATGTCAATCTTACTGTAGGAAATCCAGTTTGCTACAAAAGTGTCGCGGACAACAGTTCCCGGCCAACGTTGGAGACCGCCTGGTTGGGTAAGGCGATCTAATAACAACCAGGACGTAACTGAAGAGTCCAGTCTGTCCGCGGGGGCCTTCCTGCATCCTGGCACGCCCAGGGGCTATCTGAATCAGCTGCCCAGTGAAAAAAGTATCGGGCTGCTGCTTTCATCACCTCAGAGCTGCCTTTCATTCTCAGGCAAATGATCCGTTCACAAGTTTTCTGCGGAGAAGTGCACAATAGGAAATAACATCTTAGTTGCACGGCTGTCCTGGCAAGAAATGGTAGGGTTCAAGTCTATAAAAGTTGAGATCCACTCTGCAAACCCGCAGTGACCATGTTCTAATAAATGCTGTAAGAATGCTGCGATTTAGATTTTTTTGTATATTTTGCTCCCTTCCAAACTGTACTCAGAAGTAAAGTTAGCAGCGTATATGGCTACATAGTTGTAAACAAGTTCATGCAGGGGCACAATCATTACTAATAAAATATTAATGAAGTTCTTATTAACAAGAGGGGAAGTGTCAAGTTATGATCAGGATTCAGATTCTATGATTCATTATCTAGTGTTAAGGCTGTTCGTCCACTTTTGACTTAAACTGCACAATAGAAAAAATAAGAGTCAAAAATGGTGCATCAAGACTTTCAACCAAAAATAAACAGAAGGCAGATAGCTACAGTGCCAACTTGGCAGCTTTACTCTTTATGGTACAGGGAACAAATGTTAGAAACAATAAAAGAGGCAAATTTTTATCCCTGCTTTAAATGTTTCAAAATTTATAATAAAGTACCACCCCTCCACACACACACACACACCCTAGCTAGGGTTATCATGTCTGTATTACCAAAACCCCAAATCCATGAATTCTAGATGTCACTGGAGATACAGGAGAAACCAATTTTTTTTGCTACCACTTGGTGGCCATTTTCTACTTTTCTAACAAAAATAAGGCAATCCTGTTTTAAGTAACCTTACAACAAGGAAGATAAGGATGTATCTGTTTTAATATATGCAGTTTTTCCAGGTAAATAGCCAAAAATTCTTTTTCGGATGCCAACTCTGTTCACATTAATACTGAAGTACTGTATTTCACTGTCGTATTTCTTTTGCTGATATGGAAAGTCAGCCCCCCAGAGAAGGAAATATTAAAAGGGCAGAATATTATATGTCCTCAAAGGATCTTAAAGAGGCAGAAAAGCATGCCTCTTTAAGATCCTTAATAGCCCCAAGTCTCCCTCCCCCAAAGCAGAAACCAGCTCTGTAGAAATGCAGATGTGATAATCCATTCAGGAAGGTTGGAGGCCTCCAGCTAGAAGCTTAGGAAGATAAAGACCCTTAAAATCTATGTACCCCACCCAAACTCTAAAACAGGACATACTGTAATAGGATTAACCCACAGATGCCAAAGGGGTACACTCAGACTTAGGTCAAAGTACATGATACAGGAAATACAAAGCCTCAAACAGGAACAGGAAACAACCTCAAGAGCCCAGAGGGTATAAAACCCACTCTCTACTACATGTGGGCTCTCTTTTCTTCCAGAGCCATCTTTCTGTCTTCAATAAACTACAACTTTCTAAAGCAGTCACCATGTTATAACAATAACAACAACAACAACGATGATGATGATGATGGAAGGGACCTTGGAGGTCATCAAATCCAACCCCCTGCTCAGGCAAGTAACCCTATACCATTTCGGACAAATGGCTGTCCAGTTTCTTCTTAAAAACTTCCAGTGTTGGAGCATTCACCGCTTCTAGAGGCAGGTTGTTCCACCGGTTAATTGTTCTAACTTGTCAGGAAGTTTCTCCTTAGTTTTAGGTTGCTTCTCTCCTTGATTAGTTTCCATCTGTTGCTTCTTGTCCTGCCTTCAGGCGCTTTGGAGAATAGCTTCACTCCCTCTTCTTTGTGGCAGCCCCTGAGATATTGGAACACTGTTATCATGTCCCCCCTCGTCCTTCTCTTCATTAAACTAGACATACCCAATTCCATCAACCTTTCCTTATATATTTTAACCTCCAGTCCCCTAATCATCTTTGTTGCTCTTCTCTGTACTCCTTCTAGAGTCTCAACATCTTTTTTACATCATGGTGACCAAAACTTGTTCATTTCCTGCTTGGATTGAACCCTGATGAAGACTTTTCGTTCAACACTGATATAACTTGTCTTCCATTAGTTCACCCAAAAAACATTGTCTCTGTTTTATGTGATGTTGGTATGGCTGGTTTACAATAAAACTGTACAATAGTTGATCTGTATTTTCACATGTGTGCTGGCAGGGACTTTTATTTATTTATTTATTTTTAAAAGGAACATTTTTAAAAACTACAGCATAAAGAGAGAGAAAAAAAGATAAATGGTCATATCGTGAAGATTTTTTTTTTAAAGAAAACACCCTTACAGTTACTATTGATAATATAAAAGCAATCATTAAATTTAACATTAAATGTAGATCATATAGAAACATATGCTTCTTCTTCCTATTATTAGAGCAGACTTTTCAAAGATAAATAAGAAACTCATATCTTGCATCTTTTTCTTAACCCCAGGAGATAAATTTCCATTTGCATAAAATTATCCTCTTTGCTATGCACCTGGCTTAAAAAAGCCAAAACTCTTTATGAAATGACAAATTGTAGAACTTAATTTTTTTTTTACTGATTGCTTTTTGGTCCTGCACCTCAAAGTTACTGTTGTGTTCAGACCATATTGCTTGGTTAGCAGATATTTCAATTATATATATTGCCAAGCAAATGTAGATAAGTCATATTCAGCCTACAATGTCTCAAAGTCTTTAAAGCAATCACGTTTTATCAAAGTATTGACCCCTTGTACAGACATATTCTAGTTAAATATCTTCCCTGAATTTTCAAATTAGATTATTCCACAATGTTAACTTCTCATGTGATTTGGAATCAAAACCTCATTGCTTAGTTATTAATGGTAAGCTTTTAAGACTGGAAATGAAGATCACTGTTCAATCTATCAGAATGATCCTTTTCATAATGTCATCTCTCTAGTGCAGTAGGAATGGTGCTGAGATTGAACATAAAGGTTTTATAGCAATCCTAGTATTGCAATTTGGGAATTGGTTCTTAAAAGACCCTAAATTATAAGAATAACCATTAGATTAAGGCAGTGTTTTTAATAAAAGGCTGTCAAAAGTGCTGAGTTATTCAATCTTTATTCATTAAAGAATGCATAATGTGAGCACTAAAATTCCACATACTATATGTGTGGTTCCATGCAGACAGATAAGAGGACCATGTTTAATATATAACATTTCAAGGAATATGCAGTTATTTTTCAAATGCTTTTTTTTTACAATTGGAAAGTATCACATTTATGTTGAAAATAATCAGATTTCTTACAGACCAATATACCACTGGAAATCACCAGTGCCTTGCTTGTATCATTAATTGTGTTGATAGCTGCTTTTCATTTCTAATATATGATGCCCTTGATAAGCTTGCCTTAGTTGCCCACATGATAAAATTGTCCATGATGATATTTTACTCACACTCAGTTTTGTCTTTCCTTTTCCCACAGAAGCTGTACTGTTTTAATCTATTGTTGGTTACCTTATCCTGAACAGTTAGAGCCTTTTACAACCATAGCAACTCATTCAATTGATGAGATGAGGTATAATCTCATAAGCAATAGTTTATAGCATTAAAATATTTATAATATTTATTATAATATACATCTGTAGGTAAATTAATTTTATTTTGTTAAATTGAAATTACATTTATTTGCCATTTATCAAGGCAAATACTCTAGAGCTACTCTAGGTGGCTTATAATAATAAAAAGGAAGAAAAATGAAAAGATACATAAAATATCTTTCTTCACATCTCATTTAGAAGTTACAGTATTTTCCTTCAATCAGAAGCAATACGAAATGACTATATCAGAAAGAGAGAGGGGAGGAGGGAGGGGGGAGGGAGGGAGGGAGGGAGGGAGAGAGAGAGAGGGAGAGAGAAAGAGGGGCTGTTAAGATTATTGGTTTCATTCAGATAAAGTTCTCTCTTACAGCTTTACTCTCATGCTGGTATGTGTCTGGTGCACCAAATCTGGTCATAAATGATTGGAAAATTATTCTAAAGATCAAACTGTACATCTTTGGCCAACAGTATCCTAAACATGGTTCCAATATTACTGTCTCAACAGACATTGAAGGATGCCGTTCTATAAACATTTATTTGGAGAGTATGTCCCATTGAAAAGCGTATGATATATTTCTGAAAAGGTATGTACAACATTATGCGGTAAGAAAATAACAATTTCACTGAAAAACAAGTAGAAGATTAATCCACTTGGATAGCCCAAGGTTTATAGGTCCCAGGCATGTCTCTTGGAATCTAAACAAGAAAGGAACATGAACAATTATTTAACCATGAGATTGTTTAGTATGAACTAAAACATAATTATCATAGTGAACATTCTAGACTGCATATTTGCTTGATAAGATACAACACAACATACCAGGTCTCTACTGTGGGCTGCTTCAATTATGTGCAATGTTTACAGCCGATAAAATACTCTACACCAGTGGTTCTCAACCTGTGGGTCGGGACCCCATTTGGGGTTGAACGACCATTTCACGGGGGTCGCCAAACAACGCAGTCTGCCATTTTTTTCTCCTTTTCCTTAGCTGTGCTACTCCCTTTTATTCTATTGGCTTTTGAAAGCCAATAGAATAGACTCTCTTGAATAGAGTCTAATTCTATTGGCTTTCAAAAGCCAATAGGAATTGTCCAGGCTGTCTCTGCCGTGCTGAGCCCGCCAAAAGTCCCATTCTGCAAACGGTGCTGCACCAGTTGAGTAGTCCTTGACTTACAACCGGTTGAGTAGTCCTCGACTTACGACCAGTTGGGGGTCCCGGCATTAAAAAGTTTGAGAACCACTGCTCCCACGAAGCATTTTCCTCCAGTCTTGAGAGCCATTAAGGAAAAGTGGGGCAGAAGATGGAACACTCTGTACTGCTGCAATTTGAACCACATGGGAGTTTTCTACAACAGTGCATTCTGTCAGTAGGCTGGGAGTTGTTGAGGTTTTTTTTTTAGGCATAACAATACCATAAACGCTATTGTAACAAAATTATTTTATTTTGCTTTATTTTAGCTACTTTTTTGCAACGTTAATCTTAAATATTTCCAAAATATTTGGAAATTTGAAATTTGCTTTTGGTTAATGACTTACTCTATATATCTCCGTATATTTCCTGAACCTTTTGTAAAAGCTTGAATTGCTAGCTTTGTTCCATCATTTCATGAACACTGAACCTGATTGACTTGAGCAGAGTAACAAGTGAAGTTTTGTTTTGTTTCAAGCTGGAGGTCAGTGTTTTAAGAAGGCAACTATAAAGTTACAATTGCATACATACTAATTCATGGTGTACAATATTTATGCAACACCCTTCAAGCATCCAGATTATTTTGCTATGAAATGAACTTTCCACATTTAATGGGCAATAAAATAGCATGATATTTTTATTGCATTGCATAATAACACACCAAAATTAAACTTCACAGAAACTCTCATAACATTTGAGTTGGTCCTGGACAAACTCATAATATTAAAATTCAGAGTGCCTAACTCAGCTGAATGATAGAAAGCAAGAGTAGCAAAATACATTTTAGATTAGTGATATCAGTGAATTGGTGGCTCGTTCAATCAATCTTTATTACGGTCACAGACCAGCACCACAAACAAAAGCATTAAAAACAATAATAATAGTAAAAAAAACAAAAATAAAAGGCAGGCAAAATAATATATTGTGGTTGGTGGTGGATTATTAGTGGGCAGTTAAAATTTGCCTAATTTTACATACAGCATAGCAAAATTTGGCCACATTCAAAGAAACTATTTTGTACTGATCCAATAATAATAGTTGCACATAAAAAGATCAGTATTTCCCAGATATTTTATTAGGCAAGGTGTTATAAATTGAATCTGTGAGTCCTTATAGAAGATGCAGTATTATAGTTTCAATAGTGTCCATAGGGGCACAGTCTTAGCTCATATAGTATTTTTTTGATCAGCCCTCCAAAACTGCAGCGTGCTAAGGTTAGTGCCCTTCAGATTTTCGGGATGGTTATTTGACATAAATATCTTGTTGCTTTAAAAGGCGGCTGGGCGGGGTGTTGACTGCTGAAATAAACATTCTTGAGAAGAGCAGCCTGATCTTGCTGGATTTCCAGATGTTAAATACCATATATTGTTTAAGTGCAGTATGTGCACACTCATACCCCATCATTAAAAAAATTGGTGGTTCAGAAATGGGAGAAGCTTTGCAGCTTACACAGTAAATCACAATAAAATAATATAACAGAGTTTGAATCACATCAGGTAGTGGTATTAAATGTCTAACTGATTTTGGAAACGCAGAGGCGGAAGGAGAACCAGTCAGAAAAGATTATTTAGTTCAGGGCAGAGGGGGAATGTGAAAAAGAGATTCAAACTAACTCTGCTTAATTATGCTAGGTATCAGTGGACTGGAAGAATTCCTTTGGCAGACTTTCAAGCTTCTGTTAGATTTTCCTATGAGCAATCAAGATTGTTCCAGTAATCCAAGTGGTTCTTTTCTGAGTTTGCCAGCTCACAGGGCTTGATGGGGATGGGAAGGAGCTGGGAGAAAGGATTGTGTCTGTCTGTCTGTCTGTCTCTGTCTCTGTCTGTCTGTCTGTCTGTCTGTCTGTCTGTCTCTCTCTCTCTCTCTCTCTCTCTCTCTCTCTTTCTCTGTGTGTGTGTGTCTGTGATTCCTCTTCCATCTGCATTTCCTAATACCTTCTGAAAAGTTGCTGGACGAAGAGAAAGAAGATACTTAAGAGCAGCTTGAGAGGCAACGCTGCAAGAACAGGGATAATTGACAGTCTCCAAGCCCATTCCTCCTGTGGGAGCCTTTTCTGGCTACAATAAACTATCATTTACAGAGTAAATAATCTGGAACAACTATTCTGTTTTTTCTCCCTCAGCTTTAACTTTTCCTTACTTATCTTAACAGTATTGAGCATTTCAGACTCTGCCTTTATACTCTTTCATTTACAGTCTTTGCCTTGCTAGTTGAAGTAGAAATGAAGGTTAGATGCAAAAGAATATGACAGGGCAAAGTCTTACCATCTCTGTAAAGGAATCAGCACAGGCCATGCGAATCCTCTCTACATTCAATGGACTGTCCAGTGTGAAAACAGAGTTTAATCCTCTTTCCTTCCGTGCAGCGCTTATTGCGTCTCTTATAGCAAAAAATACGGAGGATGCGAGGAATACTCCAGATTCCCCCAATCCCTGGAGAAAAATAAAAATAACCAAAGGGAAGGAAAAAAATAATTGGTGCAATATTCTTGTACAATAGTATTTAAGCTATCTAGTACAATAATTTCACACAGTTTGATCCAGTCATCCTATTCTTATAACAGCATCCTAAAATTTTGAATATTTTCAGTGCACAAAAGACTAAGCCCCTTGTGAACCGGAAATACAGAAAATGTATCACAGTTTGCAGAATTTGCATCAATTTCTACACATTACACATGGCAGATACTGAAGCTCAATGTGGGAAGAATCCAGAGAAAGAAATATTTTGGGGAATATTAAAAAGGCAGAATATATTTCCCCAAAGGATCTTAAAGGCAGAAAAGCAAGCCCAGTTTTTCTTAATAGCCCCAAGCAGAAACTCAGCAGAAACCAGCTTTTAGAAATGCAGATGTAATAATCCATTCAGGAAAATTGGAGCCAGGAAGCTAGAAGAAACTGATGAGATTAGGAAGACAAAGATCCCTAAAATCTATATACCCCCACCCAAAGACAGGCAACATAATAGGATTAATCCACCAATATCAAAAAGGCACATTCAAACTCAGGTCAAAGTACATGACACAGGAAATACAAAGCCTCAAACAGGAACAGGAAACAACCTCAAAAGCCCAAGAAGGTATAAAAACCCACCACTCCCAGCAACATGTGGTCAGCTTTCCCAGAGCCATGTTACTGTTCGGCTTTGCTCTTCAATAAACTATAACCTTTCTAAAGCAACCTCCATTTTGTTTATTCCCAGCTTGGACTGGACCCTGATGAAGATTTTTCTTTCAACATCAAATACTTTGGCCATCAGATGAGAAGAAAGGACTCATTGGAAAAGTCCCTGATGTTGGGAAAGATTGAAGGCAAACAGAGAAGGGGATGGCAGAGGATAAGATGGTTTTAGATAGTATCATCAATGCAATAGGCATGAGTTTGGGCAGACTCCAGGAAACAGTGGGGGGAAAGGGGGCCTGGCATGCTACAATCCATGGGGTTATGAAGAGTCGGACAAGACTTAGTGACTGAACAACAACAACAAATGTAGTTAAAAGGATGTTACAAATTCAGTTTTCACAGAAAGCAACAGGGAAGTCTTTATGGAAACCTTGCATTTTAATTTACATATTAAGTAATTAGTAAGTATTATGCAAGCCCCTCTTTCATGGTCATCAATAAATGTTTTAACTGTAATTGCTTTATACAACAAAACTTCTTTTCAGGAAAATGTTTATTTTTACTTGTGATGCATAGTTTACAAATGATTTTGATTTCTTAAGCCTATTTTCCTACTTTTATAAAAATGTAAGATTTACTGCATATTGTCAGACTACTGAACCATCCAAATCTAATGTGTTTTCACTGAAGCCACGCCACTTTCAAAAGTCTATCAAAAATTGCCTCATCTATTAGACTGAAGCACTACACATTTCACTTCCATAGAGACCAGTGGTTAACAATTTCCTGTTTGATTAATACTGCTGTTCTTGCTTTCTAAATTAATATGTAGATCTTACTGTCCACATGTAGGGTTAACAGTCTAAAAATGTCCTGCCCAGATCATTTTGACTTGGAAAAAGTCCTTGATTTTTTTTATTTTTTTCATATGTGATTTTGGTCTTTTGTTTTTAATATTAATTTATGATACAGACTTTAACTGAAGGGTTGTTACTTGTGCTCTTATTTTTATTGTATCTTATTGACATAAACTACCTGGAGTTCTGTGTTTGGGCAAGTTCAAATTGTTACAATGAAATAAAATAACCATCATGCCTCCTGGAAAAGTGATTCATAAACCTGGAGCACTTTGCAAGCTGTTCTTTATCCTTTTGTGGAGAAAATAAATCTAGCAAAATGGAGGCTGCATCCTTCTTTCCACCCACCTCCATCTTTTGGACATGATCAGGGTCAAACCAAGTTCATATCTTTGCCTATCAGACTCAACCTGACCCTCTATGGCCCAAAACAAAGCCCCTTTGTAATCCCATCGTAACCAAACAATAGAAGTCTTCTCACCAGCTCATAATATAGCTCAAGGACAGCCCTAGGAACATAGTAACAACATACTGGTAGTAACAATCCTCAAAATTCTGTCCTCAATCAGCCTGATGACTCAACATTCCATTTTTTTAAAGCAGTGGACATCCTTGGCTCTGCTGCCTTCCTGAAAGGCCCATTTGCCTAATAATAAGTGCGTTGACAAAGTCCTGCCTAGCTTCCACAAGCTGGCATCCAAATCTGATCTATCGGATTTCCTGCTTTATAGCCCTTAACTTCAATTAAAATATTTGCTTGCCCACACTTTGAGATCTCCTCTTTCTTGTAAAGCAGGCACCCAGCAATCATTAAATAAACATTAAATAAATAAGCTGGCATTTTCTTCTTGGGATTGTGCCCCTCAATCAACAGTCCCAGGACAATCCATATTATTTGCTTACCCTGGAGGAGTAGATAGCAATTGGATTTCTTGAGTTTGGCAGCAAGTAGGTTCTAATGTCTTCTGGAATATCACAAAGACCCGGTATCTTATATGTGTCAGGACCCAATGTATACTGCTGTCCTTCTGGGGAGAATTTTATTTCTTCTGTTGTATACAATCCAAGTCCCTGAATAAAGCCACCTTCAACCTGAGAAAATAAAATAGACATTTTCTGTTTTTCATATATTTCTTCTAAGAAAATAACTTCTTAAGTTTGCAGTACTAAGCATACTTCTTTGGAAATTTGTTTCCCTTAATGTGAATAGGCTAGTGCTGTAGAAATAAGCTTTTTTGTTCTTCTGCAGAGCAGTAACTCTGACAATTTTCTTAAACCTGGAGATATCTAGTCATTGGACACATCTGTCGACTTGTGAGAATGCACTAAAATCAAGGGTAAGGTAGATGATATCCAGATGTGATAATTTCATGGTACAGCATATGCTGGTCTGCAGTTCTTGTTTAATGGTTCCATCCTATCTCAGGATTTTTTGGACCTATGAATCTTTCCACAAAATGTAGAAAATGCATATTGGCTTTCTATGTCTTAACTGCCATCCACTCTTAATTTACATTCACATAACAACTGTCTTGTTATTTATAATTTTCTTTTAAAAATGTATTTGTCAGTTAGGATTCTTTTATTACCCCATCATATTCCAACTCCATCACATAAGCAATATTTATGTAGAATTAAAAGAATAGTAAACATTGGCAAGGATTGCGTCCTTGGTCCCCTGCCATTCTGCACTTTTCCCTTCCAACAAGTCCATTACCATGTCCCATTTTATTCAATCACCATATTTCACTATTACTGAAGGAAGATGTATTTATTTATTTATTAAATTTATTTGCAGCCTATCCCATATTGAAATGATGTACAGGATACGTGAATAGTATGTTATATCGTAAAGAATAAAGAGAACTTCTTTCTCGAACATCCATTCTGAGAAGTCCATGGCTGTTTGAGATTCCGAACGCAATCTTTTTCAGCCACAGATCTCAATGAATCAGCTACTACTCTTTATTCTCCCAAGCACTGCTTCTGTTGCAAGTTTATTAGACATCCATGAATCCTTCTTGCTAATATTTCATTGCTATAATCTTAAGCCCTTTACCCTAATTACAACCCTCCTTCCCTCCATTCGTTTTTTTTCCCCAGAGGCAGATCACATATACCGTAGTTTGATTGGAAAGAGAAAGTAAAAAAAAAAAAAGATGCAAAAATAAGGTCTTGCAGTTAACACATCCTTGTATACTAATTGTGACATCATAGGACAGCAGCACTACTATAGCAATCTGGAAATAAAAATGCCAAGATAGACTAAAACTGAATGCAGATTTGCAGTGTTTCTCTCTACGATCAGGATGCTTGGAAGCTTCTTAATAGTCAAATGTGAAACAATACAAAAATAAAAAATTTAACAGTGTAGATTACCTAATATATAAGAATGCAATGTGATCAATAAGAGAAAACTGAATTCTGCAGCATGGATATACAAAAACATCACATTCTTGTTTAGTTATTACAGCCTATCTAATCCAGCCTAGGATTGATAAGAAAATGATATGGTGTCATTTAATTTATCTTTTCACTTACCACAACTTCTACCTATTTACTATTAAAACTCTCATTGTCATGACTTTTAACCAGGCAAAATGCTATAAGGCAGGGGTAGGCAACTTTGGCTCTTTTATGACTCGTGGACTTCAACTCCCAGAATTCCTGAGCCAGCCATGCTGAGGGGAAAGGGAGAGTCTTCCAAGCTGAGCCATGCTGGCTCAGGAATTCTGGAACTTGAAGTCCACGAGTCATAAAAGAGCCAAGGTTGCCTATTCCTGGTAAGGCAACAAGGTATCTCAAATGGGCTAATTTACATATTGTGTCCAAAATCCAGAACCCATGACACCTGAGGGAATGAAATTCGGGAAAGTGTTATTGGCTGCTGCACTGCAGGGCTGCTGCTGTTGCAGTCACATGATCTTTATTTTCAATATTGTGTGACTGTTTCCCAATCACTTACCTGCCTGCTGGAAGGGGGAAAGGAGGGAGGGAGAGAGGAAGGAAGGAAGGAAGGAAGGAAGGAAGGAAGGAAGGAAGGAAGGAAGGAAGGAAGGAAGGAAGGATCTAAACAATAACATGCAACTGGGATTCATTTCTTTGATCTTTCAGGATAGCTTGTTTGCTTGTAGTTGCAATAAGGTAGGAATTTAAAGTACATACCTGCCCTATGTCAATGCCTGGATTGATGCTGAAACTACCGTCTATGACAATGTCAGTTCGGAGGTTCTGTTGCACAGATAAATTATCATTAACACATTTTATAGCAGTTCAGGAAAAAAAATGAAAGGGTATGGACATTTAAGCCTATGATATTATAATGACAAATTATATTACTACCATAAAGTTTGGGAAAGTTTTTCCAGCAGGCATATTTGGGGGCTTTGGTCTGGAAGGGCATTGAACCTTTGAACTTCTCCTCCTAGACTAGAGCCTCTCAATATGGCTATATGTCAGCTACTTTAGTAAGAGGAATAGGCTATGGGAGAAAGGAGTACAAGCACAATATTTTTCTGCATTTGATAACTCTAAGACAGGGTGTCAAACTCAATTTCACTGAGGGTCGCATAAGCATTGCGGTTGCCCTCGGGGGGCTGGGTGGGTGTGGCCTACTGGGTGGGTGTGGCTTACTGGGTGGGTGTGGCCTACCAGGTAGGCGTGGATGGAGTGGGTGTGGCCTACTGAGTGGGCATGGCCAGCTCTACATCGTTTGCATCAAGGGTGCTTGTGGGGGCCTGGGCAGGAGTGGGACAGATCTGAGGGTCTCTGGCAGAAGAGGGTGGGACTGGGGCAAGTGCCAAGGCATGGTCCATTTCTTCAGTCCTCACAAAGGGTGACATCTCCCCAGCATGCACCCAGGGGGCGGGGCTGACAGCAGGGGCTGGTTCTTCACTGGTTCTAGACACCACAAAATTGTACATTGGCTCCCGGCCGGCCTGGGCCAGGGCCAAGGCAGCGGGGGCCATTCCCTCACTGTTTCCAGGATGGCTTCTCAGGCCACATGAAACCACTTTGCGGGCCACATCCGGTATGTCTGCTCTAAGAGGATCTGTTCTGTCCAAGAAAACGTCACCAAGCTGAGACCATAGAACAAATGCTATTCTTGGGCAGAGCCTCAGAAACCACTTGGGAGTTCATGACAACTCTGGTCCTGACCCAAGTAATTTCTGACTCAAAATCAACCCATTAGGCCTGGTTTGTACCTTGGGGCAGTGGCAATGTTATTTAGAGTTGGGGAATGTTACTATCAATTCCTTGTCATGGACGGATTTTCCTTGCTTTTTTTCCTTCTCGATTATTCTGGTCACAGGGAAGCAGAGCCAATTTGAACAGTCTGCCTCAAGTACCCAATAGATTCTAATGAGTTCCAAAGGCAACTTGTAGTGCTCCTGGGGTTGTGGTGCATGATTCAACTGAGTCTCTAAATGCTGCTTGGAATGAAGGCAATTTTGGCCTTGGATCAGATTGTGCCTATGCAGTTTCTCCAGACACATAGATCCTAGAAGGCCCCAGGCTTTCAGAGGAGCGTTGGTGATGAAATAGCCTAAGAAAGCTCTACAGTGTCCCTGGAGGAAAACGAACAGTGAACTTGACCAAACATGGGTAAAATCTTTCTTAAGGATTGGCAATAAAAACAGTGAAACAATTATTTCTCCATCCCTATTGCATCTGCAGAGAGGTGGCCAGTAACCTCTTCCCTCCTAAGTAAGAAGGAGCCACAGGAACTCTTACAGGGCTTCCATGAAAACAATTATAGTTAAATGTCAGACAAAGTTGCTTAGTTTGTCTCAGAATTGGAATTTGGCTCTTCAGATCCCAGGGAATTGCCTGACGCAATTGGTGATCTGGGAAGAGTTTGAACTAGTTAGTCCTGATGAGGTAGATGAGGCAGACAAAATCTTTAGAGCTGTGAATTATGTTCTGGATTCCTGTCCCTCCTGGTTGATTAAGGTTTCCTGGGAAGTGACAGGTGATTGAGTCCATGAGGCTCTAGTAAATGCTTCTCTGTGGGAGGGGATGGTTCCATCCACCTTGAAGAAGATGGTTGTCTGTATCCTTAAGAGATCATTGCTGAACACAAGTGAATCTGGATAACTTTTATTCAATGTTCAATCTTCCTTTTTTTAGGAAGGTCATTGAGAATTGGTTGGCTTAAACTCCAAAGATCTCTGGAAGATGTAGATGATTTGAACTCTTTTCAGTCAGGATTCAGGCCTGATTACAGTGCTAAAACAATATTGATTGTGCTTATTGATGATCTCTTGGAGGCTCAGTATGGAAAAGTGCATCCATCCTGGCCACCCTTGATCTCTCAATGGCATTTGGTCACAGATCATGGTGTCCTTCTATGCTGGTTTAGGGTATTGGAAGTCATCATAGTATGATGATTTTACTCCTTTCTTTATAGCTACTTCCAGTTGGTGTTAGGAGGGTGGGGAGAGTTAACACAAAGCTCTGCTTTGTGAAGTGCCTCAGGGCTCTGCATTCTCTCCACCCCTATTTAACATCTGCAGGAAGCTGGTATCATCCACGGGCATAGGGTGCCATATCATCAGTATGCTAATAATACCCCATTACAACCCCATCCTGAGCCAACCAAGCAATGTTGTCAAGATCCTTTCCTGATGCCTGGAGACTGTAAAGGTCTGGGTGGGGGTTTAGTTTTAAGTCCCCCCCTGCATTGTCAGTTCCCGATATTTTTCATCTTTAACTCTGTCAGAGGTGCACTTCCCCAATCAGTGTGCAATTTTGGATTCCTACTGGACTTGAAGTGCCTCTCAGAGCAGATAGCAGCTGTAACTAGGGGGACCTTTGCACAGTTTCATACATCAATTGCACTCATTTCTGGACTGAAAGGTCTTGCTCATAGTGACTCATATCTTAATTACTTTCTGTTTGGATTATTATCACTTGCTGTACATGGGGCTGCACTTGAACAGGATCTGGAAGCTGAGCTGCTCCAGGAAGCAGCAGTGTGGGATGTCTTTGGCATTTCTTGTTAAGCTGTACTGGATTCCAGTAGGCTTTCTGGTGTGATGCAAGGTGCTAATTATCATTCATAAAGCCCTACATGATATGAGGCCAGGCTCTCCCACTGTCTCTACTTGGCTGTCTCTGCTATGCCCATAGAACAGTGGTTCTCAACCTGTGGGTCGGGACCCCATTTGGGGTCGAATGACCATTTCACGGGGGTCGCCAAACCACGCTGTCCGCCATTTTTTTCCCTTTTCCCTAGCTGTCCTACTCCCTCTTATTGGTGGCCACACCCACTTGGGGGTCACCACAACATGGGGAACTGTATTATGGGGTCACGGCATTCGAAAGGTTGAGAACCACTGCCATAGAAGGTGTATGCTCTTATGATGTGATTGGGATCATTGTTAGCTTCAGATGGGGAGAGACCATTGTATGGTGTGCAGATGCAGGGCAGCACAGAGCTGCGGAATCCCTTTTTGCACTCTCTGAAGCTCTTTCTCACAGTGACAATCTTCCATTATCTTGTGATGGGACATATGGAAAACTGTGGCATAAGATCTATGCTAAATGTAGCAAACTTAAAAAATAACCATCTCCTCATGTTCATCCCAAATGTAGACCTCCCCTTCCCCTCTGAAAACTGCTCTTGTCTATGGACATCACCCTTTTCGCTATTGCATTAGCATTCCACCCAGTGAGGATCTTCATCCCCTGACCCATGTTATATACAGGCCCCCAGCCACCAAATCATTTCCTGTCTTCTGCTAAGAAACCACCTGAAAGGATGCCTTAGCTAGCACATTTGCCCATTTTGCCTAACATTGTCTCTGCCAAGGACTGAACTTGGAGCTTTCCACATACAGTTCCACATATACTCCCCTTCCAGGTTTATGGACCCTCTGGTGGCATTGTCTAATTCTACAAAGATTGTTTTAAAGTATTGACTACAAACAATATACCCTATAAAAGCTTTCCCCAACCAGACACAACCTGGATATTTCAAACTACTGCTTCCCCTGTAGGCGATGACCTGGCACTTAATAGTATCCAATCTAAATAGGTTCTGATTTGACTGAGACAATAGTTGCTAAAGTTTCCCAACTTGAGTGGTCAATTGTTTACACCTTTTAAATACTTGCTGATATATATATTACAATCTCTCTATGTTTATCCTTCAAAATGTTTGGTGGTTGAGCGTTGCTTCAGTGCAACAATTGCTCACCATCCAAATCTAAAAAGCAGGAGGGTCACTTAATCACCCCATAGGCCAGTGGTTCTCAACCTTTCTAATGCTGCGATCCCATAATACAGTTCCCCATGTTGTGGTGACCCCCAACCACTTATACATCACCGGGTGCCAGGGGCGTGGCCAAAGAAAAGGGGGAAAAATGGTGGACAGCCTTGTTTGGCGACCCCCGTGAAATGGTCGTTCGACCCCAAATGGGGTCCCGACCCACAGGTTGAGAACCACTGCCATAGGCTATCCCATGGTTGAGCAGAAAAGTGGAGAATATGGTCCACTTTTGGACTGGACATACCTTATGGTCACCAGTGAGGCAGTCAATCTCAACTTCAGAACATGATGCACCAAAAATAAAATACGGAAATGCGTGACCTTCTCCTTTCTCCCAGTCCATATTGACAACATATCCCCTGATGGAAAAGGGGAAAAAATGAGAGTGTTTTCTTTAGATGTCTTTTCAAATAGACATGCACAAAACATGTGAAAGAACCAAAGATATTCCGAAAGAAATTTAAAAAAGGATCTGTGGTGAGATGAAGAAGGTCCCCTGTTTTAGTAGAAAATAACAAAATGGAAATTGATTGCTAGAGAGAAAAACGAATGACAGTAGTCATTCCTGCTGTATCTAATTAAGGGGTTCAAATGATACCTAGAATTTGCTGGGGTAACTTCTGAACTACCTGAGTTTGTGACTCAAATAAATATTACTCACAGCTTTTGTCAAACATTCTGTTGCACTGTTCCAAAATGATAGTCTCTCTTTGAGTCTGTCAGTAACTTTTCCCAATCCCAATTCCAACATATTTTTTGAACTTCATCTGTTGGCTTATTGTAAAACATTCACATTGAAAAAGACAACACCAGAAAGAAATCCTTCCCTTATATTTCTCTGTACCTTTCCAGAAATTAAAGCACTATCAACTTTTCCTTAAGTGAGGATAAAATATATACAGGCATTACATTTTCTGACCTCATTATCACTCCCAATCATGGTCACTTGTGCATCACTGCCCAATGATTATTTTTGTAATTAATCTGATTATGCATGTGCAGGGTGTGGTAAGCAAGGTAATAGGTTGATTCATCGCTTCATCTTCAGCATGGATCTGTTCTGTCCATATTCATGTCATAAGCACCAGCAAAGCTAACTGAAGGGTGCTTCAGATTTGAAAGAATTTGCCAGTAAAAAGCCCAGGGGACACAACTGCCAAAAGTAATGCAATTTTGGGGGAGGTTCTTTTCATGATCCCATGGATCTGTAACTGGATTAAAGTTCTTAAGAGTTCTATTGGCTGATTATTCTAATGCTGTTGTGCAATTGAACGTTGTCTGAATATACTTGACCATCAACTCTTTTCACCTTCAGCAGAGAAGGTCAGATAGAAACATCTGTATGTCACATTGTATTGCACAGGTAGACATGAAGCAGGGCTGTTTGCATGCAAAAGAAGTGTGGTTGCTTGACAATGTAAAGAACAATGGATTTGTAACTGATTGACCAACTGCACTCAACGTGTAGTCCTTAATGAAACTGCATCTACATGGAGGGAAGTATGTAGTGGGGTACCCCAAGGCTCTATCTTAGGCCCGGTACTCTTCAATATCTTCACCAATGATTAATTTTAGATGGGGGGAAAGAAGGGGAATGAAGCAGAACTCATCAAATTTGCAGACGACACCAAGCTGGCAGGAATAGCCAATGCTCCAGAAGATAGGCTCAAGATACAGAAGATCTTGACAGATTTGAACATTGGACCCTATCTAACAAAATGAAATTCAATGGTGAGAAAAGCAAAGTTCTACATTTAGACAAGAAAAGACAAATGCTCAGGTATAGAATAGATGGAACCTGGCTCAATAGTAGTAACTGTGCAAAGGATCTTGGAGTCCTAGTGGACAATCATTTAAATATGAGCCAGCAATATGCTCCCCAAAAAGCCAACGTAGTCCTAGGCCGCATTAACAGGAGGATAGAATCAAGATCATGCAAAGTACCGTATATTCCGGCGTATAAGACGACTTTTGAGAACGATGAAACAGCCTCCGAACTCAGGGGTCGTCTTATACGCCGAGTCATAACATTTATTTATTTATTTATTATTTCCGGCGTATAAGATGACGTTCTAGGCATGCGACTCGGTGTCGATCATCTTATACGCCGGAAATGACGTCATTTCCGGCATATAAGATGATCGACACCAAGTCGCATGCCTAGAAAGTCATCTTATACGCCGGAAATAACGTTATAAACTACGTTTATTTCTGGCGTATAAGATGACTTTCTAGGCATGCGACTCGGTGTCGATCATCTTATACGCCGGAAATGACGTTATTTCCGGCGTATAAGATGATCGACACCGAGTCGCATGCCTAGAAAGTCATCTTATACGCCGGAAATAACGTTATAAACTACGTTTATTTCTGGCGTATAAGATGACTTTCTAGGCATGCAACTCGGTGTCGATCATCTTATACGCCGGAAATGACGTTATTTCCGGCGTATAAGATGATCGACACCGAGTCGCATGCCTAGAAAGTCATCTTATACGCCGGAAATGACGTCATTTCCGGCGTATAAGATGATCGATGCCGAGTCGCATGCCTAGAAAGTCGTCTTATATGCGACTCGGCGTCGATCGTCTTGCGACCCGGCGTCGAACTCGGGGGTCGTCTTATACGCCGGGTCGCCTAATACGCCGGAATATACGGTATTAATACCACTTTATAATGCCTTGGTAAGACTATACTTGGAATATTGCATCCAGTTTTGGTCACCGCAATATAAAAAAAGATGTTGAGACCCTAGAAAGAGTGCAGAGAAGAGCAACAAACATAATTAGGGGGCTGGAGGCTAAAACATATGAAGAACGGTTGCAGGTATGTCTGGTTTAATGAAAAGAAGGACTTAGTGACATGACAGCAGTGTTCCAATATCTAAGTGGCTGCCACAAAGAAGGTCAACTTATTTTCCAAAGCACCTGAAGGAAGGACAAGAAGCAATGGCTGGAAATTAATTAAGGAGAGAACCAACCTAGAACTAAAGAGAAATCACCTGACAGTGGAATGACTTGCCTCCAGAAGTTGTGGGTGCTCCAACACTGGAGATTTTAAAGAAGAAATTGGACAACTATTTATCTAAAATGATATAGGATTTTCTGCTTGAGTAGGGGGCTGGATTGGAAGACCTCCAAGGTCCCTTCCAATTCTGTTATTCTTTTATTCTGTTAACTTCCATGCAAAGAAATATACCTATACCATGCCTGTGCAAATTAGAAGGCTCACCAACACTGGAGTCTATGGTAGCTCTTCAGGAAGACAATAGCAGAATGGCAGCTAATAAAGGTGATTAGAGGGGATTTGAAAGATTATGCCCTGAAGTGGCCCATAAGTTCCTTTCTCATACTGAGTGGTGAAGAATGATACATTTTACATACCTTGTGGCTGTTGAGTATTATTAGTTTAAGGGAGGAAACATATGTTAGCACTGGTATAGCTAAGGGTTGCTTATGAATGCATTACTCGCTAAGAGGCTGGCATGAGATAAAAACAACTTCATATGGACCCAGCAGAAAAAAAATATGTGGCTTACATTCAAATGGAGGGAAGGGTCTTCCTAGTACTGGGCCTTTGAGAACAGTCACGTTGCTTTTGCCCTCCCAAGACCGCAATGATATTCAGCACGTGAAATTCCCATTAAGTCCCAACTTATCACTTTTGATATTGAAAATAAAGCCGTTTAGGAATTGGGAACAATTTGCTTACTTGAAGAAGCCAGTAGCAGAGAGGCTGATGCTTTCCTCGTGGGCAGCTTTAATCTGAAAATGGTAAATTGTTAAGTAACAATATTTGTAATACTGACAAAAATGCACTTTTGCACAAAACAAAACCAAAATGGGGGTCATTAAAGGTCAGCCTTCCTCCTCTGCGTAAGAGAGATGAGAAAAAGTCATGTTGAATTTGCTATTTGCTTGTTCATCTAGGATTACTTTCCCAGAAATATATCTTTGCTGACACTAAGCAACTTCACTGGTTCCACATCATGGAATTTTAGGACTGGACATTCTGTGTTTAGAAGATGCTTCTAGATAAATTTGCATGAAGCTGCCCCCTTGCCTCAAAGATTAATTTTAAGAGTGCTCCACACAGTTTCCACTTCTAATATTCTTGAATTTACTTATAGTTTCTTACTCTTTTTTATCTTGTCACAAAATGTTAATTAAAAAGAGAAAGGACTATCTCCAAAGGATGCTGAGTTGGTTATCTTATCTTATCCCAAGAGAGCCCATTGTGCACAGAGCACAATGTAAAGCTCAGATGTTACCAAAATGAGTTCATTGCTGAAATTAGATAACTTTATATATCCAAAGCTCAGTAGTACCAAGAAGCGCCATATATCAGCAATGCTCCCTGTTAGATAAATTTAGAATTGATGACTATTTTGACATAGTGTTCACTTTAACTAGTGTACTGCTTCTGTATTTATAGTTGAAGTTAATGTAACAGCTGTTCTCCTGAAGATGTGCTACTAGTAGGATTAAATTACAATTATTCTGTTTTAAAAATATAAATGATACCTACCCAGTCTTCCCACTTTCCTTTAGGATTTTTTTTAATGATTGGTTCAAGGCGCTTCCTTAGAATTTGACAAGCATTCTGTAGAAGATGATACCAAGAAAAAAAAAATTAGCCCCAAAGAATATACTTTATTGTTAAGACGTTATCCAGATTTAAAAGGCACATTTAATTATTGCATGATGGGATTGTCATTTTTTTTTTTGCAAGAGTTGGGGCATTTTTAATGTTCACGTTCGTGACATGAATAATCGAAGGACTGTTTCTTAACTGAAACTACAATTTTGTTCGAAATTCTTCTAGCATCACAGATGCTCATATGCCAAAATGCAATGTACAAGAATACAACACTGCCTCGCTAACTGCACATTATAACAGTAAATGTGAGTACTGTTATGAGGAAAGAAATAATAAGGCTGTATAATTATTTTTGAAAGCAAACGTAGCTGGTCTTCAATTGCTTTTCTGCAACTAGACAATAACACAGAGCAGCGGAATGAAGATGCTATTTTACACTGAGTCAGAATGAATTTCTCCGGCCCAGTATTGTCTATTACATTTTTCTCAAGCAGATCCCCAAGCAGATTCTTTCATTCCCAAACTTTTCTGTCAGCTTTCTGCAATCCGTAGCCCAGATTGTTTGGATATTGCAGGCATTATAGCTCAATCCCTTTGGAAAGGAGAAATATGCTCTATTTAGTGAAAACTACTCTATTTTGTTTATTAATAATGCTCTAGAATCTTAAATATTCGATCAGATAATATCTGATCCTTTTATTAAGACACTAAAGCAGTGTTTCTCAGCCTTGACAATTTTAAGGCATGTGGACTTCAACTCCCAGAATTCCACAGCCAGCATTGCTGGCTGTGGAATTCTGGGAATTGAAGTCCACATGCCTTAAAATTGTCAAGGTTGAGAAACACTGCACTAAAGCATGAATTTGAGACCTCCTGCACCCCAACTGGCTAAAAACAGGCAGTGGAAGCATGGAAATATATTTATTAAGTTCATATATTGCAGTAAGTCATCAATTGGTATGATCTATAAAATCACAATTACTTTTTTGTATTTGCAGTTCTATGTTGGTGATGTTTTGAATTAGCGCAAAAGAGACACTGGTTTTTGCTCATTCTTAGACATGGAAACTGACTGGGTAATTTTAGACCAAGCACTTTCAGCCCAACCTACTTCATAGACATAGAGCATTGTTACTGTAAAAAAAATAAAATAAAAGGGTGGAGCATTATGTGGCCACATAGATATCCTGAAGTAAAGATAGAATGTAAATCTAATAAACCTCTTCTCACCCTGTTCCCCTCTAGATACTGCCTGAGTTCACACGTGTCAAAATCAAATAAATCACTTATGCTTCAGTGTGATGTGTGAACTCAGTTTCTGTGTCAGGGCAGAAGAAACTTCCACTATGATTGTAATATAGCTGTTAAAACAGAAGGATCTTTTTTAGAAAAAGGTGGCAACTTCTGGCAGTGCCCATCTTTTAAAACCAAAGATGTAAACAATTTAATGGGACATCAAACTATTTCTTTTAAGACAAATGTTCTATATCAGGTTGGAACATTTTCCCATCTAGTTCATCACTGCCTACTCATACAGCAGGAAGCCTCTAGAGCAGGGGTGTCAAACTCAATTTCACTGATTCTTAAAGTAGCTTATCTGGCAGAAATGGCAAAGATTTCGGCTTTCTTAAAGCAACAAACGCAAGAGAAGTTTTTTGCTGTTTGGGATAAATGGATAAAATTTATACAATTTAGATTGGGTATACAAAAATATTATATAGTTTTTTCATAAGTTTTATTTTCATATATATTATAGATAATTTTTTTATATATATAAATATAAAGTTTTTAATTTAATTTTTATTTTTATTTTTTAAGCCTATATTCTGCTCTGGGAAGCTCGGGGGGGGGGAAGGGAGGGTTTTTTGTTTTTTTTTTGGGAGGGCTGGGGGATGGGGTTTTTTTTTTTTATTTAATATATGTATTGTTTAGTTTTATTTTTCTGTATATGTTGCCTCTTGTTTTGTATTATTTTTCCTTTTTTGTAAAATTTATAAAACTTTCAATTAAAAAAAAAAAAAAAAAAAACTCAATTTCACTGAGGGCCGCATCAGCATCGTGGTTGCCTGGGGCCGGGTGGGTGTGGCCAGAGTGGATGCAGCCTACTGGGTGGGCGTGGATGGAGTGGGTGTGGCCTATTGGGTGGGCGTGCCCAGTTCTACATCATTCGCATCAAGGGTGCCTATGGGGGCCTGGGCAGGAGTGGGACAGATCTGAGGGTCTCTGGTAGAATGGGGTGGGACCGGGGCAAGTGCCAAGATGGCCACCACAAAATTGTACATTGGCTCCTAGCTGGCCTGGGCCAGGGCCAAGGTAGCGGGGGCTGTTCCCTCACTGTTTCCAGGATGGCTTTGCGGGCCACATGAAACCACTTTGCGGGCTGCATCCGGCCCCCAGGCTTTGTGTTTGACATGTCTGCTCTAGAGGCATAAGTCTTTCCCTTCACTAACTGATCCTTTAACTGCAATGCTCTATCGCTGAGCATCTCCCTATCTTTCAAATCTAGCAACAGCTGGAAAAAAGAAAGGAAGGCTCTCATTCCCCAAAAGGTAGGTTTTAATGTCAGAAGCATTAAGTTCCATCACATTTCAAAATAATTGAAAAGAACACCACCAGTTATGCAACTAACCTGGACTGCTTTCCCATTGACATCTGCACCAATTGATCCCGCTGTAGCAATTGCATTCGGTATTGTGACTGTAGTTCTTTCATAATGGTGTATATAAGATAGTGGTATCTTTAATTCATGGCTAGCCACCTTTTGGTTTTAAAAAAGAAAAATACTAGCATTTGTCATCTCCCTGGAGTTACAACCCAAAATGCAATTACAATTACTACTACAGGGAAAGTTTTGTTTAAATAATGTATTATTATAAGACATAAGTACAGGCAGTCCTCATGACAGCAGTTGGGACTGGAATTTCAGTTGCTAAACATGTGGTCATAAAGTGTGACCTCTCATTGCTTAGCAATGGCAATCTTGGTAGTCCTCACTGCCATCCATTAGTGGCGAACCCTGCAGGTTGTTAAGAGAGAACCTCATGTGACTGTGACATGGGAAGAGGTCCTCAAAACCAAATCCCAGGCAAGCAAGATGACAGGGAAGAGCTACAGGTGGGTGCTATGGAGTACGAATGGGTGGATGCCATGGAGTTTAGCAAGCCATTGCCATGGACAGAAGTCACAGAGTGCAGGTGATTTGGAGGGGGCCATAGAATGTAAACGGGCCGCAGGGAGATGCTATGGAGTGCAGGCAGGCGAGTGCTATGGAGTATGAGATCTTTATGCCACCTGTGGGATCCTCTGAAAAAAAGGGTCAAGAGCAAAAGCAGCTTGCAGGGACAACTTGTGCCCTTCTGCCGCAGAGTGCAAAGAGATGTTGCAGACAGGCATTAAGGAGTGTGGCCTGGTGGGTGCTATGGATAGGTACAATATCCCCATGCCAGCTGCATGGGGGATTCTCTGGAAAAAAGGAGGCAGAAGCAGGAGGGCCTTATAAGACCAGCTTGTGGTCTCCTGTCAGCTTTCCCATTGATTTTGGTTGTGGGAAGCAGGCAGGGAAGGCCACCAATGGCGATCATGTGACCATGGGACACTGCAACCATTGCACTTTTGAGCCAGTTGCCAAACACCCAACTTGTAGTCATGTGACCATAAGGACACTGCAACAGTTGCAACTTAGAACACTGGTCATAAACTCCTCTAATTCAACACCTTTGTAACTTTGAATGGTCACCAAACAAACAGCCGTAACCTGAGAACCACCTGTAATACTTTATATTATTTCAGTACAACAACATCTATACAGCAATGACTAGAGATTATTGACACTCTAATGTTTAGATAACCTAAACATTTAAAGATAGAAAAAAAGAAAAATCATAGTGTTAACTATTATTTGAAATATGGATGTTAATAAGCGTAGGTTCCTTACATTTTACATCCATAGTAAATATAGCATTAAAAACAACTGCAAATTACATCAGATTTTTATTGTACAATAAAGGTTTCTGTCTTAAGCTAGATATTTAACACTGTTACTGTTAGTATTGTTACTTATGGTTTGTGCATGTTACAGGAAAAAACAGACAAAACAAAATAAATAGGAATAATGTTTTAAAATAGGAAAAAAAAATAAGGCTATTTGGTTTCTAATTTCTCTTTTTGTGCCTCTACAAATTTGCAGTGTTTATAACATTTAGCCCCTCTTAGAAGTCAAACTCTAAGAATTTACATTTGCCAAGCTGCATAATATATTCCGTGCAGGGCTTTTTTTCTCATAGAACGCCCAGAACGGAGTTCCGGCACCTTTTTTGGATGGAACCTTGTAGGGTAGCCAAGGCAGGTTGTATGATGTGTGTGTGTTCTGGAACCATTTTTTTTTTTTAGAAAAAAAGCACTGATTCTGTGTAAGGGAACCATTTTCGCTTAAGTTTAGTTAACCTTCTATTGTGAATATGTACTATTAATTTTGCCATTGCTGCATATTCCCCAACCTTGGAGACAATATTTGATTGTCTGATCTGACAACCAGATATTGTCAGAATTGAATCTTTCTTCCAGTGTTGAGCAAAATTTATTCTTACTGCTGTAAGCATGTACAGTATATCTCAGTAAATTATGATATTTCTTGTTAATGTTTTCTGGGGTTATTGTACACCCAGTAAGAAAAAATATAATGTGACTTCCAGTTCTGGTACACGGCGATGCCGGTCATGTCTAGAGACTTGTCTCCATACTGGCCGGTTTTCTTCACCGGTAGACTCCTTAGTGGGTCAAAAGTTGTCCTGGAGGGGCGACCACTGAGGAGGAGGCTTGCTGGTGACTATGGGAGGGTGGCAGCTTCTCTCGTGGCTCAATCTATCTCCTTGGGGCCGACGGAACAAAGATCGTCCTGCAAGTTGGCCGATTACCCTGCTGCACCAGCCGAAAGTCACAACTACATCTAAATGTAATAGACCCACCGTGGATGATCTGGGTGAGACCCCTTCTGCTCCTCTCTTCACCCTATTCTGTTGGGGTTTTTTTGCCTGTAAAAGCTTTGTTGGAATTATTTCCCTGTCTTGAAAAAGCAGCTTTTGTATGCGTGGGAAGAAAGGCGCTGAACAAAAGGATAGAACAAAAAATTTAAAGACTACACTTTATTCTCATTTACTTTGGGGTACAGAAAAAACTCTTTTTTAAGAGCTGTACTATTATTTTACACTGGAAGATTATTTCTTTTTCCATCTTTTCCTTTAAAAGATAGAAAAAAGGGGGGGAAATGGTGTCTGGAAAAGATTTTTTAATCTACTGAGGACATCTAGTGGCGAACAGTTAAATTGCAACTGCTGATTATTGTTTGGAGGTGAGATGGACTTGACCTTCAAACTACTCTTGAAGAGAAAAGATAAGCTGATGCAGTTTTCGGAATTGTGGGGGTGGATATTGCTTAACTTTTATTAATTACAGCCTCTACTAAAAGAAAAAAGGGATTCTCTTCAACTACTATTAAAATGGAGAAACCTTATTCACAATTAAACTGTAAACGTATATTGGAAAAGATTTATGAGGCTACTGAAGAAATATGTTCTGTGTTTGTGTTGTACCAAAGTAAGAATTTATATCTGTGCCCTAACAAACAGTATTGGTGGTGGTGAGGGCGGAAATGTTAGGTAATTTGATACAAACAAACAGTGGAACATTCATGCACATTTATTTCTGGACAATAAATATATTGTAAACCATATGCATTTATAGTCGCCACCCCCAGCTACTGCCTGTCAAATGAATTGGACATGCTGGAGAGAAATGATGGAGGTTGTAATTCAACACATGGAAAGGACACCCAATTTGGAAAGATGGCTTTATGCAAGTTATGAATATTAGATATTTTTAAATCTTAATTACCTGTAACATCTTGGTATAAAGTCCTTGTCCCATTTCAGATCCACCATGGGATAGTAGTACTGACCCATCTACATAAATATGAACCAGAGCAGCAGCCTACAAAAATAGAAAATTATTTATTTACTTATTTAACAAAAGTTAGTTTTACTCTTTTAAATTAAATTTTGTTATACAGAAATAATGTGGAGAATTGTCCTAGGAACAAAGTTTTCTTGATCATACCAGGTTTTTTAAAAAAAGGATAAAATGAGTGATAAAATCAGAGCATAATATTGTAGTATTGTATTACATGTTGCAAGTCTGTTTGGACATGGGAAACCATGAGTTCTAGTCCTCCCTTGAGTAAGAAAATCAGCTGGGTTGCTCTCTTTCAACCCTAGGTAGAAGGTGTTAGTAAACCATTTCCAAAATGTTGCCAAGAAAACTGCATAGATCTGTCCTTGTAGTTAACAGGAATCATGGCTGACTCTTAAGATGGTTAACAATAACAAAGATTAAAGAAAGAACTCTGTAAAATGATGAGATACAGATTGCACGTTGGTAGGTGAGGTCTGATGGAAAACCTCTGCTTTATTTGGACAGTGAAGTAAACATTGCTCTGCTTTGGATCTCCAGTAGATCAGTTTACTATTTGTCTATTTAATGTTATGACTTTGTTCAAAATTACAATGCAGGTAGTCTTCTACTTATGACTGTTTATTTAATGACAATTCAAAATTATTACAGTATCAGAAAAAGTGCCCACAGAGAGGATGAGGGTTGAAGCTGGAACCTGCTCTTTAAGTCACCAAAATGATTTCTATAAGATTTATCTTTCAATATGACATGGGACTGATCAATTATTCAAGATTTGTCAAATAATTAAAATTTCTGAATATTGAAAAATAATCCTTATTACAACTGTATAATGAAGGTAATATTGTTCCTAAACAAATGATAAGTTTATTACATACATACATACATACACACACACACACACATACAAGTTTATTACATACACACACACACACATATCCCTTCAAAACTGCTGTTCCCTTGCAGTTATTATTTTACTTTTTGGGAGGATCACATTCTGAAAAATGAACATCTTGCCTGGTGGTAAAATGTGACATTATATCCAACTGAAAACAACATGGGGATGATTGCAATTCCTTTCTTCTTCCAGTAACTTTGTTTATTAAATTCCTCAGCAGCTTCTTTTCTGATGTAGTAATCAGATTTCTTCAAGCATTCTTTCCAACATGTTAGCAGATTTCTGGCATCCACTTTTTCTTTGAAGGGCATTTCAGATACTGTTTTGTATAAATTCATCTCCCTGACCTTTAGCAGAGACACAGAAAATACTTTTAATTGCTTCATATGTTTAACAAATCATTTAAAACTTGGCATGTGTATTTATATATTCTGCATTAATAACAATTGCCATGCCTTTAGTATGCTAAAAAAAAAAAAAAAATCACTGCAGTCCAAAGATGCAGTCCAGAGCAGCCATCTGTTCTTTGAGCAGGAAATGAAAGTCCAGGAAGACCATCAGATTATGCCCCAGTTCCAAATGGGTCAATGCATAGTGCAAGCCCATTCAGGACCAGAGGGGATGTTTCCTGGAACTGGGCAATCCAAGAGTCACAGCCAGTCTTGCTAGTGCTCAGTTTGAGCCTGTCCTTTCCATCCAAACCTCCACTATCTCCAGGGATAGGAAAAGATCTTGACAGCATTGCTTGGTTGGCCAGGGTCCATATGTACAGCTGAATATAATCACTATACTGATGATTCCTACCCTAAACCTCTCTTGCTGTAGATATTAAACAAGAGCAGCAACAAGGTCAAACTCTGTGGCACCCCACAAATCAGGAGCTTTAGACTTGACTCTCCTCCCATCCCCACCTTATTATTATTCAGGCTCTTTTCTGTCTGTGTTCATGATACATTATTTTGAGTCTGAAATACTTCTGTTCAGAGTATTCTGTACAACAATAAGAATGCTATTTATTATGTTTCCTAAACATAATCATGTAAATCCCCCCCTTGACATTCGTGGCAAAGATAGGAGGAAAAGTACTGATGGTAAACAGCAAGGTTTGTATAAATTGAGCAGCATATTATAATAGAACATGCACATAATTTTCCTATGTATTCCTGTGGTAAATTTCCACCCTCCTCAAAGATACTAGCTATAGGGATGTCTCCAGTAGAAGTGACCATTGCCATGAAAATAGCAATAATTTTCATAACAGATTAATGGCCAACTTTGGAATGATCATTTAGTTAGAAAAATATAGTATGAAGAGAAATGTTAATGTATAGCATATTTCTTTCTCCCTTCACAGTTATGGTCAAGCAAACAAAATGTGTCCCACTGCCTCAATGCTTGGCCTATGTGGAGTGGGACAGAATAGTGCATGTACAGCGGTTCCTTTTCAGCTGATGATCTTCTCCTCCATTTTATTGGATTGGCATTAGTTCTAAATATGAGCTAGTATCCAAGTGCTCTGATAGAGCTGATGTTGTGCTGAATCTCTGAGTTTTTCACAATGCTTATGTCCCCAACTGAATATTTATCTGGGACACTGTGAGAAATGGAAATTGTTGCTATGGCAACATTTAGAGTACTGTCACATCAGCTGTTTTATAGCCATCCAAGTCCAATGACCAAAGAGGAGAGGCAGCAGAGACCACTTGCCCAAAGTCTCCACAAAGCAGAGACTGTCCTACAATCAGTGACTTAGAGTGATTAGTCTGTTCAAAAAGTCCCCAAAATTAGCACTCATGAGAGTGTTCTAGCAGCACTGCTTGAGGACAGTTAACCTTGTTAAGATACTGTAGACTGTTTCTTTATAGAAAGGTCACAGTTTGTTTCCACAATAAGTAACATAAACATCCTTTTGCTCTCAAAATGATGAATTATTCTAGAAGGAGTCTTAGTGGCTATAAACTAGAGAAAGCTAACTGTGCTTTAGATGCACAGAAGTATCTTTCTCAAGACCCATGTCAGAGATATCTGGAATGTTTTCTTGGGAAAATCCAAAATATAACTTAATGGAAGTTATATTGTGGCAACTCAGTTTTCACCATCAGGATGAGCATTTGTGTAAATACTTAAACTGGGACAGAAAGTCATCTCCCAAAGATGAACCATGGTATAGAAATAGTGCAATAATTAAAACAATAAATAAATCATGCAATTATTCAGCATGATTATTCAGCATGATGAGAGAAGTTTATTTTCAGTCTTATCTGATATTTGTTGTGACCTTGCACTGGGAAGTTGTGCTGTTTGAGATGGCATAGTGATGACAAAATGATACACTGAGATAAACAGTCAGTTCCCCTGTTGGTGCAAGGAAATTATCTCTGTGAGGTACAACAATAAAAATGTAGCTATCTAAATTTGAATCAAATATAAGGGAAACTTCCCCAGCGATATCAAAGAAGAGTCTGACAATGAAAGTTGTGGATTCTGGATCTTGGAGATTTTTAAGAAGAAGTTGGACAACCATCTCTCGTGGATGGTATAGGTGGTTAAACCAGAGGAACTTTGTGCTCCTTCCAATGCTATGAACCTTTGATTCTATGAAGTATTGTTTATCCAGGGCCTTAGAAGTTTTGCCCCTTCCAGCCAAGCTCTACAACTGGAAATAAATCTGGCTGGGAGAACAGGCTTAGGAGTATTTATTGGGGAAAATATTCTGGTTTCTCTTCAGATCTTATAAATCTTTTACCTTTTATTACCATAGAAGGGGTTCAGATCCTTCTCCTTTCTGTCAATTCTACTCTGCAAATGAAGACTGACATATCTTTGTAACATTTGCAAATGCCAAAGCAACATTGTGGCCTTACTCTAAATTACAGTAAAGGCTTCAACATGCCTTTTTTGCAATCCTTTATTTACCTTATCAGGTGGAAGATCAAAGCTGTCAGCCACAACTGCTATCCACATTTCCGCACTTAAGGCTGATTGTGCAAATCCAAACCCTCGAAATGCAGTATTTGATGGTAAATTTGTCTTGCAGGCCCATCCTTGACTTCGGAAGTTGGGGATATCATATGCATTACAACTTTTTAGTACCACATACTCTATTACCTAATGGATAAGAATAGATAATATACCTGTTAATTAACATATCTTATGGAATTACTCTCATATTTTAATTCTCAGGATGCTTGGGTTCCTGCTGTCACTATTTATCTTCTTTCTTTCTTTCTTTCTTTCTTTCTTTCTTTCTTTCTTTCTTTCTTTCTTTCTTTCTTTCTTTCTTTCTTTCTTTCTTTCTTTCTTTCTTTCTTTCTTTCTATCTTCTATCTTCCAAGAGGCTATCACCTGACATTCACCAGCTAACACCAGTGGGGAAAGAGAGTGGGCATTTATGCTATCATTTATCATATGGCACAGAGACATGATGACTACAGAATTCAGCCCACCCTCCCTTTTAAAAAAAACTTTAAGTATTAAAACATGGACATTCGATGTGAAAGGAACTGCAGTCATGGCAATACGACAGCTTCAACTATGATAAAAAAGAAAAATCTCAAATAATATAATATGCTGGCAGAACACAAAGTGAAGTTGGACTTCTACAAATGAAGAGCCTTCTCTATAAAACATAGATCACAGGATTATGTATACAAAATACATTCATAAATAGAGCACAAAATATGGATGAAGGTGGAAAATAAACACCCAGTTTATAATCAAATTCAAATCAGTTGTTATTGTGGTCATTAAGCAGCGGAAGGCAAATATAATCATGGATATAAAGTTGAAATGAAGAGTATCTAGCAGACCATAACCATGCAGGTTCAACTCCTTTTAGTTATTATATGCTTTATTTTATATACATAGTCCTTGACTTACAACCACAATTGGGTCCAGAATTTCCATTACTGAACAAGGAGGATGTTAAGTGAATTGCACCCAATTTTACAACCTTTTTTTGGCACAATTGGTAAGTGAATCACTGCAGTTAAGTGAATCACAGTTATTATGCGAATTTGTCTTCTTCCATTGACTTTGCTTATCAGAAGCAGGCTGGGTAGGTCGCAAATGGTGATCATGTGACCAAACAATGCTGTAATTGTTGTAAATAGATGCTGGTTGCCAAGTACCCAAATGTTGATCATGTGACCACGGGGATGCTGCGACACTTGTAATTGCAAGGAATGGTTGTAAATCACTTTTTTCAATGTCATTGTAACTTCAAATGGTCATTAAACAAATGGTTGTAAGATGAGAACAACTTATATGAAGCCATGCAGAACTTGGCTGCCTTAGCTATTATGTTGGGGCTGAGGTTAAATAGCAGGAATTGTGCAAACAGGTAGTCCTTGATTTCTGATCTTAATGGAACCCAGAATTTCTGTCATCAGGCATGACGGTCGTAAGTCAAGGCACCACTTGACCAACATGATTTTATAAGCTTATTTTATTGGAGTTGTAAAGCGAACACTACACTCCTAGGTCAATTCATTCCTATGTGCTGGAAACCAGCAAAAATAATAAATTGCTGTCACATGACCACGGAACCAGCTATAAAAGTGAGCCAGTTCCCAAGTGCCCAAAATGTGGTCCTGTGACTGCAGTGTATGTGTGATTGGAACTCTGAACTGGGTTAGAACTTCGAATGGTGGCTAAGCAACTGGTTGTTAAATGAGGACTATTTGTATTTTTGGGTAATAAATCCTCTAATACTATTCAGAAACAGAGCAGTTAGGGCTCTATTAAGTTCCTTGTAAAATTGGCAAATTTGCTGAATAAACCCTACCTACTTTGATTCACAGGGACATATTTGCCATGAGCAGGGTAATTTTTTTTGTATATACCTTCTGGTACTGCTCCCTGGAGGGCATTGCATTGAACTGGAGCATCTGAAAGCCCTTCTCTGGTTCAGGACATCCAAGTGCAATGAGATATACAGTTGGTACTATGATATTCTCACACTGTCAGTCAGAAAAAGATGGAAGCTATTGCCTGCATGAATTTGGCGTTTTAGATCAAACAGCTACTGCTTGAGCATCAGCGTTGCTTGAAATCCACTGATAGTAAATAAGAAGGTGAAGGCCCTAGATGTGATGGCTTGCTATAAACTGCTTGCCTTCCCGTAGTTTGAAATCTGTCCTCTAATATCAAGGGGACAAGACTGTGTTAATCTTAGCTAGCAATTTAATATGGTCTGCCATATTCTGGTGCCCCCTCTCACCATTCCAGGCTCCATGTATATGGATCCATCAGATACACAGCAGTGGACTTTGAAGATTGCTCTCAGGAATTTGGATTGAGTAAGTTCCAGTGGTACAAAGTTGGGAGATGGCCCTAGCTGCGCACTGTATGGTAGCTTTGCTACGAATTTGGGCTCAAGTTACAGAAAAAAAGGAGGGAAAAGAACCCAGTATAAATACTCCATGCATTTTCCTTTTTCAATAAAAACAAAAGGCTTCCTAGAGCAATCCTACTCCAATTTCGTGGACCTTTCCAACTTTTTTGAGATTCCAAATTTTCATCAAAGGCTGTAGTGAGTGATGGAAACTCAACTTTTTTTTCCAGTTTCTCACCATTTATTTTTTCTATTCCATTTTAAAAAATCATTTTTTTTCTGAAAGCAGCAGAGGAAAGGGCTGGGCAATCTGACCTTAACAAGGAAACTTCTCTATCCTGAGGAGATGTGGCTTGTGAATCTGAGTTTGTAGTCTGGAATGCATACCAGGTATCTTCCTTTTGTTCTTAAGAGCTTTCAATTTAAAGAATTCATTTCAACATTTACATCCATTTAATTCTTTTATAAGATTGAGAACTGCATGGTATGTCCTAAATAGCATTCCACTCATATTCAGTTTCTGTTGCTTTGTCTCTGGTGCAGAGAGCTTCTGCACCAGAGACAAATTCCTTGTGTGTCTAATCACACTTGGCCAAATAAATAAAGTATTCAAGTATTCTATCATCAGCAAATATAAGATTATTTTTCTCTCAGCTAGCACTAAATATATTGTTCCCACCTTTGAGTCTTCTGTTATAAGAAACCTACCATTTCACTTTCATCTGGTGAACATCCACCATTTATGAATAGTAGAAGGTCAACAGCTTCAATTTTGCCATCCTTCATGAATCCCACCTAAAATCAGAACAGTGTATCGTTAAAAACACATTACTTCTCTCCTTTCTTTGAATCCCCTGAAGTTTATTGGAATTTTCTCTGGGCAACAAAAGCACCAGCATTTATTATGTCTTTAATTTTTTCTTCAACAATTTTGATGGTGCTGAAATGACAATAAGCTGTGTGTCAGATAAGCTGTTTTGTTGAGGAGACCATTTGGCTGCTAATGTATCTCCACTTAGATCTTCTTGACAGCTACTCATCTCCTTTGCTTAGGTGGAGATCCTGGAGAGAAATGAGTTAAAGAAGGAAATATTTCAATGATAAATTGGCAGCTATTGCAGGTGAGGAAGTACTAACAAGATACAATTAAACTGCCCAATATTTGAACCTTTCCTAAAAACAGTCACACATAAAACAGGAAGGAAGGAAGGAAGGAAGGAAGGAAGGAAGGAAGGAAGGAAGGAAGGAAGGAAAGTTCTGAATGGGAGATTACCAGAGCATGTATGAAAGATATTGACCAAAATAACTCATAAAGATACTTTTTTGCCTTGGGTTAAACCTGTCCTATGTCTAGAAAATGCCTTCTTTCTGCATGCTTTCTGCACAGTCCAAGACATTGTGTACAGCAGCAGTGTAAGGGGACAGAATAGACCAGAAAGAGAAATTGTGTTTTTGCTGATGGACAAGGACAAAGTAAATCTGTGTGAGGTAATAATTTAGGTACATGAAAGTGCTGCCATTTAAAATCAAAATAGCTTACTTTATATTTTCCATAAAGCGGATGTCGGCCTCCAAATACTAGCATGTCATCTTGTCGCTCCAGGATAAAACGAACTGGACAACCCGTTCTACAAAATGTATGCAGCATTATGATGAGTTGCTAGGATACCAGAGAATATATGCCATGGTGCAGGGATTTCCAAGCCTTTGGGGTACTTTTGAAATTGTATCAACTTGTTATGGGCATAAAATATCTCATATGATAGATATGATAGTGATAAAATTGGCATTTATCAGTAGGCAAACAGATTCTTCTCACTTCAGTTCACATTGCTTTTCTCTCTCTCTCTCTCTCTCTCTCTTTCTTATATATGTTTTATACACAAGCAGTATAAATATCACAATTTCTGTATACAACAGCTCAACAGACATCAAGTTTCTACCTAAGTCCAAAGAAGGTGATGTGTGAGAACTGGAGTACATCAATGATTACTGTGTCAGATTATTAGGATCTTTAGCTATATTTCATTGATAACTTAATTGCAACATTCAAAAAAGCTGATGAAAGAAAGAGACATGCAGCCATCTAACTTATATGGAAGGTACATTATAGTCAATATTGTACTGTTGTTAAATGTGATGCAACTTCTAAAAACAGTTAAATTTTAAAGCAGCCACCTGTCTTCTTATACAACATAAGAAAGATGAGGCTGAGTATTCAGTATAGGTAGAGTCTCTGAGCCTCTATAGCTCGACACCTTAAATAAATAATTAATTTTCTTCATAGAAAATTGATGTCTATAATTTTAGAAAACCAGAGAAAATAAACAAGAAACCATTAAATATATGAACTGGGTTTCAGTTATTTGAGATGGTTGCACTTTAGTTTAGCACTTACTTCTTTGCAGCCACTGCTGCTGCTGCTGCAAAAAATGGAGGTTTAGTTGTTTTTCCGCCAAAAGCTCCTCCAATTCGTTTTGTATGGCACATGATCTTATTGCTCTGAACATCTAACACAGAAGCCACTAACTCCTATTAAAAAAGGAAAGCATTCCCAGGTTTGTATACACCTGTCAAGCAGCATATCCCCACTAAATTATTTATAACATGTATACCTAGGAACACGTATAATTCCAACTCTATGTATGTATGTATTTGGGGATTCTATCCTTAGGATTGTACATACTGTATATACACATTTCTTTAGAGCCACTGTTATGGTTAGTTACAGGTTCTTGAAATACTCCAGAACTCTAAAACCTTGTCTTGGGGAACTGATTTTGGAATTATGTTCACCGGAACTTCCCCAGTCCTACCTCAATCATTTTGCAAAAGGCCTTTTAGTTTCTGCTCACTGCGATGAATATAAATGGAAGAAGCATGCAGGAGCTGGGGTTAGAGGTTCCTGATGTATCCTATCACAAAGGATAGGTTCCTGTTTCAACACTAGTTCACCTTAAACTGAAAAGTAATCAGCAGTATCATTCTGAAACTTAGATTGTTTAAATAATAAAGAAGCAATATTGTGTTTTGATAGCCTTTACTGCAGGGTTGGTCAACCTTGGCTCTTTTATGACTCGTGGACTTCAACTCCCAGAATTCCTGAGCCAGCACAGCTGGCTCAGGAATTCTGGGAGTTGAAGTCCACGAGTCATAAAAGAGCCAAGATTGACTACCCCTGTTTTACTGCCTACCTTGTTGTTTTAAATCTGTATTTATTTATAAATCACATGTTATAACCCTAAATGTGCTTTTCAAAAGGCAACCAGACTTTCTTTGTTTGAAGACATTTTGCTTCTCATCCAAAGAGCTTCTTCAGTTTGGAACTGAAGAAGGTTCTTGTGTCAACGCTGTAACAATGGATGTTCCTGCTCTGACAGCTGATGGAAATTGCAACCATTTTCGTTTTGCTTTTAACATGCTTTTTCTTCTATTTAGAAGTCAGATGTAGAGAGGGGGTTGGGGCGAATGCTTGAGCTCAGCTAGCCATAATAATAATGTAGCTCCGTGGAAACTCAAGGACACAAACTGATAAAGTTTTGGCTTGCTGAGGAGCTGGGGAGAGAGCCTGGGCTTCAGGCTAATTGCAGAATGTGATTAAGGACTGCTTCATGGGGGTGGGAGTTGCAATGTATTACTTTGTATCTGGGGGAAGGTTCAGCTATGTAGTGCTGATACTTTGTTTCCTGAATAAAATGTTCTTTAAGGAAGAATTTTTGCCTTGAAGTTCTTTTGATGGGTTTCATCTATCGGAACCATGACATCTTGGATGAGAAGTGAAACAACTTCAAGGAAAAAAAAAAAAAGAAAGTCCAGTTGCCTTTTGAAAAGTACCTTTTGGGACAACCATGACCTGGATGACTGAGAATCCCAATAGACACCTGGTTATAAGTACAAAATAAATAGAGGCAATAAAATCAACTAATATTGATATTGTTATTAATGAATACAAAAACCAATACAATTTTAGAGCATATTTGGAAGAGTGGGTATGTGGCTTGTCTTGCCTCACAGTTGCTGATGAATCAATAGCAAAAACTCAGTTATTTCACCTGTACATGTGCAGCATCCTGAGTGGGCACATATATATCCATAGTATTATCTTCTTTTCTTGGAATGACACACACACAATTTGTTTCTAGGTAAAAATGTTCTTGACCCCCAATGTGGACTTCACCTATTAAAAACAATAGTGCCAGGGATATGATTAGTATCTGATTTCATTATTTACTTCAAGTCAGATTCTAACTTTGCCTTCCTAAGTCTGTATCTCTCTGGATGCATTGGATCAACTCTCAGACTTCCTTTGGCAATACAATTTGGGAATTCTTGAAAGATCATCAAATAACAGACCAAAACAATAAAAGCAGAATGATAAATAGCAAAGGAATATCAAAGCAGGGAATATTTCATGCCATTATCCTATGATAAATATTTCATTTTAGACAAACCTTCTGATACATAGATATTTTACGTACTGAGTTTAAGCAAAATGCCAATGAACTAACTGAATCTGCCCTATATAAATATATTGCTTATTACTGGGACTTCATGGTTATTCAGTATTGATACTTCTTACCTTCAATAATTTTGTCCACAGTCTGAAATGCTTTTTCCACATTTCCTCTTTCAATTTTTTTATCTTTCACTAAGAAGGATTTATGATTAATTGCTTCCTGGAATAGAGAAGGAATTTTTGAGATCAAGTTCTAGAACCCAGGAGATACTACAGAATTAATGTTTCACATTTTGTCTTGGTACAATTGCATTGACTTTACTCTAGTTAAGAAACTGTCTCATTGCAAATATGAACACAATTGGCTTCTTCCCAGTTCATGAAATATCTGATCATCAAAAATAAAATAAAATATCTGTCATGAAAAAAAAAAAAACAAAACATTTCCCAAACTGTATTCTTTCATACTGGCCAAAGGTAGGGACATTGCCTGTGTGCTGTGAGTAGCACTCAGCTCCTAATTCTTAATTTGTAAAAGAGTTTATTCAGCTTCATGTGTATAAGTGGGAAACATATTTCAGATAAGTATATCTGTGCTTATAAACATACTTGTGTGTATTTTTAAATTATAAAAACACAATAGAACAAACCGAATTACATATGTCAAAGTGAGGCAGGCTGGATATCATCATCATCAGAATAGACCTGGAAAGGACCTTGAAGGTCTTCTAGTCCAGCCCCCTGCTCAAGCAGGAATCCTATATCATTTCAGACAAATGGCTGTCCAGTCTCTTCTTTAAAACCTCCAGTGATGAAGAACCCACAATGTCTGAAAGTAAGCTGTTCTACTGGTTAATTGTCCTCACTGTTAGGAAGTTTCTCCTTAATTCCAGGTTGCTTCTCTCCTTGATTAGTCTCCATCCATTGTTTCTTGTCCTACCTTCTGGTGCTTTGGAAAATAAATTGACCCCCTCCTCCTTCTGGCAGCCTCTCAAATACTGGAATACTGCTATCATGTCCCCCTTAGTCTTTCGTTTCCTGCAACTGTTCTTCGTATGTTTTAGTCTCCAGGCCTTTAATCATCTTAGTTGCTCTTCTTTGCACTTTTTCCAAAGTCTCAACATCTTTTTTGTAATGTGGTGATCAAAACTGGATGCAGTATTCCAGATGTGGCCTTACTAAGGCTTTACAAAGTGGTACTAATACTTCACGTGATTTTGACTCTATGCCTATGGTTTATACGACCAAGGATTGTATCAGCTTTTTTGGCTGCTATGACACACTGCTGACTCATGTTTAAGTGATCGTCCACTAGGACTCAAAGGTCCCTCTCACAGTTACTGTTTTTGAGCCAGGTTTCGCCTGATCTGTACTTGCACTTTTGGTTGTTCCTGCCTGAATATAAAACCTTGCTTTTCTGCACATTAAATATCATTTTGTTTGATAGAGCCCATTGTTGAAGTCTGTCAAGATCTTCTTGGATTCTGAGCTTGTCTTCTGGGGTGTTGGCTATTCCTACCAGCTTAATCTCATCTGCAAATTTGATGAGATTCCCTTCTATTCCCTCATCTAAGTCATTTATGAAGATATTGAATACTGGGCCTAAGACAGAACCTTGTGATACCCTGCTGCTTCCTTCCTTCCATGTAGATGAAGTACCATTAAGGATTACTCGTTGAGTACAGTTTGTCAGCCAGTTACAAATCCAGATGTAAATGATCTGATTGTTTAATGTTTTGAGTTGAAAGGAGTCAATCAGCAGAGCAACTGCTGATTACAGATCAGAAATTTTCCACTTGGAAAAACCTTAAAATTAGAGAGATACAATTGGTATGTGAGAAAAGGGATGAAGCTTTCCTAAAACCCATTGATGGAAACCTACAGAGGATTCCTGTACCTGCTGTTGTTTGCACATAAAAAATGAGCCCCTGATGCATCAATTAAACAAGATCTAATTTAGGTTCACCTTGGCTTTACTGGGCAAATATACATCAAGAATAAAGGTGTCATAGAGCTCTTCTTCCTTACTTCTTTGTTCTTTTGCTAACAACTTGATACTTTACTGCATCAGACATTTCTCAAAATGCATAGAGAGACTTGCCAGAAAAAAAGAGCATTCCAAAAAATAGGAATAGCTTGCTATTAGAAAAGTCAAAAGCAATTTGGAGTTTTTACTTTTAAAAAACAAATTAATGGAAGAAGGGATGTCAGAATTAAATAGATGTTGTTTTCTGCTCTCACAACGCTCTATTCTTGTGCAGTTGATTAGCAGTAGCTTAAGGACTAATATACAAGCCAGGATTAATGTTGAAATTCACTTAGCAATCGTAGAGAAGGCCCACCTCCTAAGACCCGCCAAATGTAAATCCCTAGCAAAGGAGATCCAAAGCATGCCCTATCTGCCAGATCAGATAGGGTGAGCAGATGTAATCGAGGAGAGGCAATCTCTCAGATAACCGAACCCATGCCATGTACACCTTTAAAGATAAAAACCACAAGATTGAATTGGGCTCAGAAGCAGATTGGCAATCAATGCATCTAGCAGATCAGGGGTGTAACATGTGCTCTTCTGTACCAGCTGTACTCTTCAAGGGCAGCCCCACATAGAGTATATTACAGTACAGGTAATCCTCGACTTATGACCACAATTGGGACCAGAATTATGGTTATTCGTCAGTGCAGTCTTAAATTGAGATACCATTTGACCAGACCCAATTTTACAACCATTGCTAAGTGAATCACATGGTTGTTAGGTGAATCACATGGATGTTAAATGAATCCAGCTTCCCCAATGGATGTCCCCCCCATCTTTTGGCAGAAACCAGTAAACAGAAGACCAGCTAGAAACCAGCAAAAAAGTTTGCAAACCACAATCACATGATCGCGGGGCACTGCAACTGGTCATAAATGTGAGCAGATTGCCAAGCACCCAAATTGCAATCATGTGAGTCCAGAGATGGCACAATGATCTTAGATGTGAGTACAGGTCATAAAGCACTTTCTCCAAAGGCTGCTGTAACTTTGAACCCATTGTTAAACAGTTGTAAGTCGAGGACAATCTATAGTTCAATCTGGATGTGATTAGGACATAAGTAACTGTGAGAAGAGCCTTCCAGTCTAGGAACAGGCACAAATGGAACATAACACAAACTGTGCAAAGGACTTCCTAGTCACAATTGCCTCCTGCTTTTGAAGTCATGAGTCTGAGAGGTTCCCTGATTGTGCACTGGGTTTATCTGGGGACTGCAAACTGATCCAACACCAAAGATGGCAGAGTCCTAGAACCAGGAGGCCCCCAAACCCAAAGCCACTCAATCTTGCCAGTGTGCTGCGGAAGCTTGTGGTTCCCCATCCAGACCCTCACAGCCTGTAGACACTGGGATAAGATGTTCAGATCATTCCTCAGTTCACTGGGGCAGAGATACATAATTGGATATCATCAGTATATTAATGATACTTCAGCCCATGGTGACAGATGAGTTCACTCAACAGCTTCTTGTAGATGTTAACTAGGTGAGAAGAGAGCACCAAGCCCTGCAGCATCCCACATAGTAAGGGCAGGTGGCTAAACTCACAGTGTTAAGAACCTTGTCCATTTCCTCAAGTCAAACAAGTTCCAACAATTCCAAAATAACCAGGCAAGACTCCTACCAGGCATCTGCCCAGGACCTGTAACAAGGCTGATGTCCAAGTACAAGTGAATCCAAGTGACTTTGTATGTCAGATGCACAACAAATTTCTCCACGTGCCCTGCAAGAGTCTCCACTACCCAAGAGACCTTGTGTCACCCGAAACAAGACCATACAGCAGCTATCTGAGGGTGCAATAAGGGCAGAGAAATACCAGCACGTTACCACCCTCACTGCTATAAAGTTGGCCTTAATAGAGGCTCTAAAACAGTGGTTCTCAACGTTTGTGTGATGGCGACCCCCGTCACACAAACGTTCTGTGCATGCGCGGCGCCACCCCCATGCGCGGCACGCATGCGCGGCGCCGCCCCCTGGGGGAGAAAATGGCGGATCGCCTTCTTTGGCGACCCCCGAAAAATGGTCGATCGACCCCAAATGGGGTCGCGACCCATAGGTTGAGAACCGCTGCTCTAAAACATACTTGGTTGAGTTCATCATTTTCTGAGTGCCAGCAATGCTCTAAATATCACTTCTTTAGCTTAATTTCCTTAGCATCTCATTGAACCATGCATAGTGATGAGATCCCTGAGAAGGTGAGTTACATGGGCATAATCCAATTCAACTCTTCAGCTGTTCTCTTAAGCAGTGACCAAGTGGTAACCCATCCAGCTCCATTAGTCACTGGAGGGGGGAGGGTGGACCAATCTAATGGGTCCAGCCTCATTGCAGTGGATAGTAGCACTAAAACATCTCATGGAAATCAGGATATGATCTGACCATGATGAGAGTGATAGCAAGAGTTCCCCCAGTTTTAGAGCCATTGCTCCAACATGATCACCAGATCTGGAGTATGACCACTACTCCATGTCAGACTCTGGGTTATCTAGGACAGGGTTTTTCAACCAGTAGTACGGGTACCACCTGTGGTACATTGGCACCTGGCAGGTGGTACGTGACCATCCTAGAAAAATGGTAGCGGGGAAGGGGAATGAGCTGAAGCGGTGGCAGCACCGCATAAGCCTCAGCGAGAGATGGCTGGAGCTGCAGGGCTGTCAGGGCTCAGTGGAAGCGCCAGGATCAGTGCCAGTCTCCAGCTGGAGCTCGGCGCTGATCCTGCCACTTCTGCTGAGCCCTGAAGAAGCACCAATCAACTGGAAAGCAGCACTGATCCTGGCACTTCTGCTGAGCCCAGAAGAAGTGCCAATCAGCTGGAATGTTGCAGCATCTCCAGGGTCTTGTGATTTACATTCAAATGCTTGGCAACTGATTCACTTTTTTTTTTTGGTCATAAAGTTTTTCACACCTTGCTGGTGGTACTTGGATGTTGCCATATCCTAAAAGTGGTACAATGGATGAAAAGGTTGAAAAGCCCTGATCTAGGAAGGCTCATGGCTCTGAACTCCCAGTCCACCTCAGACCCCACTCCTAGAGAAGGCAGATTGAAGTCCCCCAGAATCATAAACCTGGGAACTCCGTTGCCAACCCAGAAATGGAATCAAAGAGTCCAGGCAGGGAGGTTGCTGTGCAGTAGGAAGACTGATACAACAGCAACAAAAGCCAAGGCTCAAAATGAACTAAGGCTTGCGACCAAAGTCAAAAATAACAAAAAAAGCTTCTTTCAACATGTAAAAAACAAGAAAAAAGTGAAGGAAACGATTGGTCCATTAGTGGGTGGAAGTGGCAAGAAGGTGACAAACAACAGGGAGAAAGCAGAACTATTTAACTCGTGTTTTGCATCTGTCTTTACACAAAGGGAAAAAACAGATCAACCTATTAAAAATAGTGCCATAAAAAACAAAACAGAAACACAAGTTAAGATAGGCAAGAAAATGGTTAGGGAGCACCTGTCCAGCCTAGATGAGTTCAAATCGCCAGGACCAGATGGATTACACCCCAGAGTTCTCAAGGAACTGGCAGATGTGATATCGGAGCCACTGAACTATATTTTTCAAAGATCCTGGAACACAGGGGAACTACCAGAGGACTGGACAAGAGCTGATGTAGTTCCCATCCTCAAAAAAGGAAAAAAAATGGATCCAGGAAATTACAGACCTATCAGCCTGACCTCAATACCTGGGAAGATCCTGGAAAAGATAATCAAACAACGAATCAACAAACACCTAAAGGCAAACAAAGTCATTACTAAAAGCCAACATGAGTTTGTCAAAAATCGATCATGCCAGACAAATCTTATTGCATTCTTTGACCAAGTGACAAAATTAGTGGATCAGAGGAATGCTGTGGACATAATTTACTTGGACTTCAGTAAGGCATTTGATAAAGTATATCACAACCTACTACTTGACAAGATAGAAAAATGTGGGGTAGACAGAACCACCACCAGATGGATCCGTAGCTGGCTGACCGGCCGTACTCAGCGAGTGGTCCTCAATGGACCTGCATCTAGATGGAGGGAAGTGTGTAGTGGGGTGCCCCAGGGCTCTGTTCTGGGCCCAGTACTCTTCAACATCTTCATCAATGACTTGGATGAAGGGATAGATTGGGAACTCATCAAATTTGCAGACGACACCAAGCTGGCAGGAATAGCCAACACTCCAGAAGACAGGATTCAGATACAGAAGGATCTGGACAGACTTGAACACTGGGCACTAACTAACAAAATGAAATTCAATGGTGAAAAAAGCAAGGTTCTACATTTAGGCAAGAAAAACCAATGCACAAGTACAGCATAGGTGGCACCATGCTCAATAGTAGTAACTGTGAGAGGGACCTCGGAGTCCTAGTAGACAATCACTTACATATGAGCCAGCAGTGTGCTGCAGCTGCCAAAAAGGCCAACACAGTGCTAGGCTGCATTAACAGAGGGATAGAATCAAGATCACGTGAAGTATTAATACCACTCCTTAATGCCTTGGTAAGGCCACACTTGGAATACTGCATCCAGTTTTGGTCACCACGATGTAAAAAAGATGTTGAGACTCTAGGAAGAGTACAGAGAAGAGCAACAAAAATGATTAGGGGACTGGAGGCTAAAACATATAAGGAACGGTTGCTAGAATTGGGTATGTCTATTTTAACGAAGAGAAGGACAAGGGGGGACATGATAGCAGTATTCCAATATCTCAGGGGCTGCCATAAAGAAGAGGGAATTAAGCTATTTTCCAAAGCACCTGAAGGCAGGACAAGAAGCAACGGGTGGAAACTAATCAAGGAGAGAAACAACCTAGAACTAAGGAGAAACTTCCTGACAGTTAGAACAATTAATCAGTGGAACAGCTTGCCTCCATAAGCAGTAAATGCTCCAACACTGGAAGTTTTTAAGAAGAGACTGGACAGCCATTTGTCCAAAATGGTGTAGGGTTTCCTGCCCGAGCAGGGGGTTGGACTAGATGACCTCCAAGGTCCCTTCCAACTTTACTACTACTATTATTATTATTATAACAAGCTCAATTTAATGAACATGGTTTCATTATGGCCCCTAAAAGCCGTAAGAGATCCTGGATGACAATCAGCACACCTCCACACATGCCTGGAGTCTTGACCAATGCCACACCTGAAACCCAGTTGGACATACCTCCAAAAGCATTACCCCTTTGTGGGCCTTGTAAGGTCTCAGTGATACAGCTAGGTTGGCCCTTTCATTGATGATTAAATCACCAGAGAGGGAGACCATATTCCAGACAGCTTGGCACTGAAAAGCAGCAGCCAAAAACCAGGGCCACTGAAGATTTGCCGACAGGGTATAATAGGGGCTATGATCTTAGTTAAACAGTTAAGGAAATAGTCACCAAAATGAAGAAAGTTTACCTCAATTGTCAGAATCACTTCCAGATCTTGATAGTCGATTTTCACTTTTTTTGCAGCTTGTTTTGCACACTCAAAAGATGTTGCGACGACACCACATATAATATGCCCAATGAATATTACCTGCATAAAACCCAAACCATAGAAACTGCATGACTTTTGATTACAGTACAGTAAAAACACGATTTGATTTATCTCTATAAATTTGTTATAAGGTTATTTGTCTTTTTTTAAACAAAGTTCAAGGTTAGAACAATTTTTTCTCTCCCCTTCCCATAGATTTTGTGCACCCCTAATCTTCTCCTGAAAAGTTGTGTGGAAACCTTTGACTATTCCTATAGTGGGGAGTGCTCAAATCAGTAGTTATTTCTCCTTGCCTGATGTGTTAGTTAGATGGTGATGATGATATTATCCATTCAGTCATGTCCGACTCTTGGCGATTCTATGGGCCAGGACTTTCCACATCTTCTGATCTTGCACACTGCTTCTTTGAGTTTTTGTATGCTCTGGCTGGGGTTATTTTTGATGGTTTCCAGCCATCGTGTTCTTTGGCAGCCTGGCTTTCTTTTACTGCTAACTCTTCCCAACATAGTTACTTTCTCCAGTGAATTCCCCTACATGACAAAATAAGTGAAACATAGTTTTGTGATTTTTCTTTCTAATGACATGTCGGGTGTTATGGGCTTCAGTACTTGCTTGCTGGTCACCTTTGCTGTCTAGGGAATACGCAGAAGTCTCCTCCAGCACCACAACTCAAATGGGTCAATTTTCTCCCTGTTTTGCTTACAGGTAGCTATGGGAAATACAAAAGGGTGGACTAACCAACATTTGGTTGCCAGGCTGATGTCCTTGCTTTTCCATATTCAGCTTATGTTCATCATTGCTATGCAACCCACGGCAATGCAACGTTTTATTTCTGGGCTGCACTCACTGCTTTGAGTGATTTGCGACCCTAGGAAAGTGAATTTTTCCACGCATTCTAGCTCCTCACCATCAAATTCTATTTTGACATTTCTAGTCTTGCAGTGGTCTTTTTGATGTTTACTTTCATTTCTTTGATTTTCTTGATCAGATGTTCCAGACCTTCTTGGGTTTTTTTATAGGAGACTTGTATTGTCAGCATATTGAAGATTGTCAATGTTTCTTCGTCCAATCTTTACCCCGATTATTGATTCTTCGAGATCTAGCTTCCTCACAATCATTTTGGAATACAGATTAAATAAGAAAGGGGAGAGAATGCAACCTTATCACTCCTTTATCTTAAACCAATCACAGTTTCCAAAGGCTGTTCTCACAGTGACTTCCTGATTTGTGTACAGTTTCACCAAGTTGATCAGCTGTGTTGGTAGCCTCAGGTCTTGTAGGGCTCTCCATAGCTTCCCATGACCAATACTATTGAAGACTTCCTTGTAGTCAATGATGCACATGTAAATGATATTTTGATAGTCACGAGATTTTTCCATGTTAGTTTCTTCCAACAAAAACCATAATTTCCATTATTCTAAAAGGTTGAGCAAGCAGGATACAGGAAGTCCTCAACTTATAACCATTTATTTAGTGACCATTCAAAGTAACAATACCACTGAAAAAAGTGATATATCACTAGTGTTCATACTTGCAAGTGTTGCAGCATCCCCATAGACATGTGATCAAAATTCAGATCCTTGGCAACTGGCATGTATTTAAGACAGTTGCACTGTCCTGGGATTATGTGATTACCATTTATAATCTTCTCAGCTGGCTTCTGACAAGCAAAGTCAATCGAGGAAGCCAGATTCACTTAACAACTGCATTATTCATTTAGCAACCGCAGTGATTTGCATAACAACTGTGGCAAAAAAGATCGTAAAACGAGACAAAACTCTCTTAACCACTGCCTTGCTTCATAATGGAAATTTTGAGCTCAATTGTAGTTGTAAACCGAGGACTAGCTATAATTGCAAATCTGTATCTTGGGTAAAGAAACCCTAGAACAAGAAGAAATTCCTATATTAACTAATATGGGTATAGGTTGTGCATAAAGCTTGACTGTTACATGGAAATAAAATATCAAATAAGAATTACTTCATCTTCTGCAAACACATCCTCTTTGCCATCACCATTTTTTCCTGGAATGTCTTGAGCTGTTACTATATCAACTACACCAGGTTCTTTCAAGGCTTCTGATATATCAATGGCTCTTGAAAAAAAAGAAGAAATATGTCCCATTTAGCTCAGCCCAAGGAATTAGACAAATTCTGTAATGTACAGTACATACCTGTTTCCTTTTTAAAAAAGTTTATTGATTTTTAATACAATTCAAAAGTACTTGTTCAACAAAGGTGTTGTCTGAGTTTATCATTCACTAATACAAATTGAGTTCCTAATCCCTCATTCTTTTCTCCAGCGATTGATAAAATAAGTCCCAAGTTTGAAAGTATTCTGTTTCTTCTTTTTCTTTCAATCTCAAAATAAGTCTGTCAATTTCCACACAATCTAATATTTTTTAAAATTATTTCTTCCTCTGGTGGTATTTCTTCATTTTCTCAATATTATGTGACTATGATTCTTGCTGCTGTTATCACATGTAAAATCAAGTATATACTTCATCTGTCAAGCTTTTCTGGAGTACATACCTTATTTCTAACTTCAAGTAAACATCAATGACAAAAATATATACTTTTCTTTATCTATCATTCCAAGCAATTTAAGACTTCACCACACAGTCTAGAAATTGTCTTCCGGCTCCAGTTTCTGATTTTACCTACTTAACTATAAACAAACAGTGGCCTAATTCAGACTGAGCCTGTTGTTCAAAGGAAAGAAATCATTAAAATGCATTCTTCCTAGAGCTAAGAGAGAGCAACTGGTCCGAAGTCACCCAGCTGGCATAGATGGTATCAGAGATTTTATTTTATACTTATTTATTCTTTTAAAATGAGACATTTATATACTGCTGAAAACTTCAAATATGCAATGTTTAGAAATTTTGTAACGTTTCTTCTTCTTCTATATTTAGCTTCTTATTGTTTCTTGTATTTTTTATTTCCCCTTTTTCTTTTTGTGTATCGTTTTGTAAAACTAATTATGAAATAAAATAAACAAACATTGGAAGTAGGGAAGGAAGACAAGGAAAACTGTGAAAAGTAAGAGTGGATTCCTTGTGAGAGGGATAAGGCAAACAAGAAAATCCAGCGCCTGCAAATTGTATTCTGCTCTTATTTTAAAGAATTGGATCCTGAACATCCCTCTTCTCCTTTACTTCTAATGTATAGCCTTCACTCTTGACCCTGGGCATTGCTGAACTTAAAATTTTAAAACAGATTTAAAGTGTGTTCTGAAACTATGGAAATATGGCCCCCAGCACATATTTCTCATGCTTCTTCTTTCATGTTACTTACAGAATTTTGGCATGGGCCCGTGTGCTGGTTACCACTGCCATGTACAGTTGCCCTTCTGCCGGTTCCATATCATCAACATAGACAGCTTCACCAGTGGCATGTTTAATACCAGACTCATGCTTGATGGGACGTCCCACAGGGTCCTGAGGAGGTTGTTGAGGATTTACACCCTGTCACATAATAGAAAGTCACTGAAACTATTGAGAAATGGCATTTACAAATCCCTTTCTACTTTTTCCTGAGCAAAAGGTTACATTTCCACTTATTTTAGGGTTCCTTATCTTTGTGAACAATCAATCACATATAAACTAGTGAGAATGTAAGTGCATTCTCACAAAATGATTAAAACATGGTCAGTCACAATACTCCCGTATACCAGAAGACCACTGGGCTGTAAATTCACCCCATTTTTTTTTCCTAAGAATGCCTCTGGGATCTAGGGCCTAAGAAGCATTGTTGTAAATGCAGATTACAACTGGGACTGCCCTTTGTTTTGCAATATTTTCATATCCTACTCATTTTTAAAAAACAGAAATATTTTTAAAAATAAAACTAAGGCAGATAAATTGATAGGCATCAATGTGTATGTTGGAAGGACTTTCAACGACCTCATTGGGCACCTATATCATATATTGTCTGATGATCATGTATATAACTTGAAAAATATTCCCAGTAATAGCAGAAAGTCCAGGTGTCTAGAGCAAAAGCAAAATGCCCTCACCTTTAGGAATTAGGTAGGTGATTAGCCAGGCCACAAATACCCCTTCCCATTTTTGTAGAATCATTTCTATTAACTCTCTTTAAAACTGACTTCACTGACCTGGTATGTTTGGATGCCCTTTGGTGGTATATCATAGAATTCGTCTAACGCACTCATGTATTCCTTCGGTAAATCAGGATACTTGTATGGAAACTGTAGGAAGTTAGGAATCGGTTTAATATATTATACCAATATTTCAAAACTGATTTTGCTAGGGGGAAATCCAAAGTTAAAAGAGTACAGTTATATTCATTGTAACATTAACAATCATTTAGCATTATAAGAATCAACTTACTTTATCTCTTCTAGCTTCACAAAATAGTCTTTTATTTGTGGTAAAGGAGTGAGAAGGAGTGTCTATTTATATTTTAGATTCAACACATTTACCATTAATCAAGTTTAAATTCTATAATGGAAGGAGTTGATACAATGCCATGTCATAAAGTATGATGTGAAATTAGTTTATATCCCAAATTCAAATTAAACACAATCTACCTAGAATTAAACAATAGTGCAAAATCAGAAGAGGTTCCAAATGTATTATAGTAGAATATTATGATTTTAAATTACAGTAGTGGCATTTAAGACTCTGGGAACTACTTTGGCTTAAAAATGATGCAACTAAAAGAAATCATCAATCAAATTTTAGTTTATTCCAATCTAGTTCTATTCAATTAACTATGTTAGCAAAAGATTTCTAAAAGATTTTTTTTATATGGATGTGTTTTAGAGTAGAAAACTGGAGTCAAAGGACAGATACATATGCTTATGAAAGTCTAGGTTTATTCTCATAACTACAATATGGTGTTTACATGTATAAGTAAACTGATGTCAGCATATGTGCAAGCATGATAAATAATTACTATGAGAAAGCATAGCATCTGCTGAGACATACAGTAAGTCTAATTTACACAGCTGTTCTTCATTAAGCTTCCTAGGATTACCATATCTGAGCTGTTCAAATTCAGACAATGACTAGATGGCAGTAGAGTTACAATTTTCTGTGTCTCCATTGTAGTCCTAAACTTTTCTATGTAAATTTAACTGATGAAGTGAAATGTTTATTGGTTACATTTCTATTCTTAGCCACTATGGGTATCTATATCATCAAATTGCTGATACTGCTTTGCTACTATATAGAAAATGCTGTTTTATCAAATTATTGATGTATTTTGATATTTGATAAACATTGATTATTTTGTTAAGAAGAAGCTAAATTAATTAACAGTTACTATAGACAGGCCCATCTGATTTTAATATTACAACAAGAAAGTTTAGTGGGAAAGATGGTAGTCCAAGCATACACCTATTACTGAGCTTGCTCATAAAGGAAAATGTGAGCAACAAGTCCCAGGCCACCAACTCACATACTTCATGTTGTCAGTGATCTACACAGAGCAATTTTATCCTCCAAATAGCTTTGGAAAAAAACTGTTTGGATATACAGAAAGTTTATTATTTACCATGTTTCTTAAATTGTGTAGTACTTTCAGATAGAATCGGAAGAAGAAACTGATAAGCATTGTGCGTCTGTATTCTACTTTTCCACCAGGTGCTGAGGGAGAGAGTGTGATTTCTTCAAGAATTAACTTGCAAGCTTCATTCAGCATCTGTTCATTCCAATTTCTGGGAGGGAAAAGTCATAAACCAAGCATGCTTTAAATGAAAAAAGTACAGAAGGAAAAATTTGAATGAACAGTGATAAACCCCTCCAAATACAGGTAATCCTCCTCATGGAATGGGACAATGTTTCACCAAAAGTTTGGGCTCAGTTGTGATTGTAAGTTGAGGACTACCTGTATATACACTATTACATCACTGCTTACAGCATTGTTGATAGTTGTAGTGGTACTATTGAATATTGCAATGACAAATTCAAGATTTACATAGTAAGCTTTTTAAGAATCCAGAGCTAATTCTGTGCTTTTATTTTTGGATAATTATTAGCATACATAAAGTTAGTAATATAACATTGTTCTCCTATGGAAATGTCTAGTTACTACTATATATCAGTGAATGTGGAGAGTCTTCTGGAACAGATTTGGCAAATGTACAGGAAACATCAGCCAAACGTTTAGACTGGATTTGGAATTTTTATTCACCTATCATGTCCTTCCCAAGGATCTGGGATAGGCAGATTTTGTTATTTGAATTATTATTATTATAAACAACAATGTGAAATTATAGCTTTAAACTTCATACGCATTGAATTCTTCCAAAGAAGCTAGAACCTATTTTAATATACAGTGTCGTATATATATGAATCCAAGGAATGTGGCTTTTTGTAATTGACAGGTGGAAATTTTGTTAATGCACAGATTTTCTAAGTGCTGTCCAAGATTTTTTGGTATGATACTCAGTATGCCACTAATCAGTGGGGCCACCATAGTTGGTTTATGCCATAATCTTTCAATTTTGATTTTCAGATTCTGATCTTCTCCAATTATTTGTTTTTTATTCTATTAATGTATTACTATTATTATATTTATTGGCCTCTTAACTCCAGAGTTTGAAATTGGGCAGCCAATATAATATAATATGTGTGATCCAGAGTCTGAGCAGCATGCAAACTAGAAAAATAATAAAAACAACTAAAAACATAAAATCAGACAGACTAAAATAATTTAATAAACAACACTATCTACAAAACAAAACAGGGGTTTTATAAATCAAAAATCAATTGGAACCAAAGCCAGGTTTTCAAAATGTTTGTGAACCTTAGGAGAGAGGGCATCATCCTTATATCTTTATGGGGTATTATGATATTTTACACATCTAATATTTATTTTTTAAGTGCAGAAGATACTGCCTCAGCCCTGACAACTAAATGAAATGACATACTGTATAGTCCTGTGATGCTTGGGTCAATATCACATTAAAAAAATCTTTCCCAGCAACTTGGCTATTTAAAAAACAAGAAAGCAAATGTACCTTTTACCTTGCAGTGCAGGTTCATAGAAAAGTTGAATTTCTCATTTCTCTTAATTCAGTTCAGCAAGAATATTTTAAAGAAGTACTTTTCTAAATATTCAAAATCCATTTTGAAACAGAAGTAATTCTACTTTTTTAAAAAATAAAGAAGTATTTATAGTACAACTTGTAGACTAATGCATTATATAGGTAGTCCTCGTCTTACAACCACAACTTAGCCCAAAATTTCCATTGCTAAGCAAGACAGTTATGTGAGTTTGCCCCATTTTACAACCCTTTTTGCCACAGTTGTTAAGCAAATCAGTGCAGTTGTTAAGTGAACCATGCATTGTTAAACAAATCTGGCTTCTCCTACTGATTTTGATTGTCAGAAGCCAGTTGGGAAGATTACAAATGGCAGTCATGTGCCTCTAGGAAAGGGCAACTGTCATAAATACAAGCCAGTTGTCATGTGCCTGAATTCTGATCATATGATCTTGGGGATGCTGCAACAGTCATAAGTGTTAAAACCAATCATTGGTCTCTTTTTTCAGTGCTGCGGTAACTTTGAAAGGTCACTAAATGAATGTTGTAAGTTGAGGACTACCTGTAATCAGTACTGTCTAACATTGCAGAAATTATTGGTTGTTCAAATTTACTCTTCTTGGAACTTCTTAAATCTGTCCCAAAAAGTTGAAAAACCCTCGGGAGAACCTTAGAGAGTTCAGAAGGAAGAAAACAAGGGGCCATCCTACTGGAGAAGAACATTTCTTTTCATGATATTAGATAGTGCTTAACCACAATTTCATTAACCTATGTTCTCTGATTGCCATCTATATAAATAGTAAATAGTACCATTGACTTATACCTTCCAATGAGCTCCTGGCAGGAATTCCTTGCACTCACAGTTGTACAATCAATACCTCCATATAAAATTGATAGGTCCTGAATGACATCTGTGCCTGATTCGAAAAGGACTTTCATTGCAGAATTTGTCACCGACAGTGCATTTCTTCTACGATCTGCCTGTCGGAAGGCTGATACAAATTCATTCTGGTAGATGGAAGAAAGAGAAATCTAACTGTTTCCTCTACATACTGAAATGTTCTCCATTTTTTAGTTCACATGTGAAAAAAATGCTTATTCTGAAAATATCTTCCTATGAAAGAAACAGAGCCAAGCGATATGTGGCATTATTCATGCTTTTAAAGAAGAAAATGCCATCAAGACATTAAATCAAACTAATATTGCAGTCCTATGAATAATGTTAGTTTAACTCACCTAATCCCCACTCTATCTCTCCAGAATTTCTCCTCCATCCAACCTTTGTATAATTTCAATTTCTACTCTGAATAATGGGAGGAACAGTTTTCTAAAATGTTTGGATCATGTATGCTAGTATAGTGGAAAGAAAAGAGAGAAAAATCTCAACCTGGGCTGGACAAAGTATACCACAATGCGTGATTAGTTCTCAACGCTGTGCATGCTAAACTTTCCACAGGCTATATGATCAGAGATGGAGACAAATGCATGGACTTACTTCCTTTGAGAATGGAATAAAAACAGAGACAATGACTTCATTTTCCAAAAGGTCTGCTTGAGGCATTCGTTCAAGGAATTCATCATTTAGTGGAATCTCCCGTGTACCACCTGATAGAGCAAGTAACAATTTTTAGAGGAAGTGCTCTGTCAGACAGGGGGCTTATCTACCACATGAAAGAGAAAAATACTCATATGCCCAAGAGAAGCATTTATGCAGGTAATGAATTATTTTATTATTTTGAATAATTCTTCACATTTATATGACTGCTGGCAACGAATAATTTTATTCTTTCCAGATTTGTTGGCTATGATCTCTGATTCCCACTGACACTGTACGCAGAGTTCTCTATGTTCCAATCTACTGTATATGCCTGCAGGAACGCAGATTCTTTTGGCAAAATTTGTTTGTTTATTATTTTAACCATGTGTTCTGCAATTTGGTCATTGTTCTACATTTTACCCTACTAGTGAAGAGAATATCACTCAGTTGATAACATAAAGAGAAGATTTCAAGGTTTTAAGAATAAAGTACATTTCTTAAGTGCAAAGTCTTTCCTTTCCTTTCCTCCTCTCCTCTCCTCTCCTCTCCTCTCCTCTCCTCCCCTCCCTCTCCTTTCCTCTTCTCTCCTTTCCTGTAAGGACTGAGACCAATAAGGACTGAGATCAATTAGGCATGCTTTAATTTATTTCTAGCATTTAAAATGTGAGAGATCACTAGTAACACTTTTAACATTTGTAATTGTAATATTTCCTCATAATTTTGTGAGAATATACCAGCCTTCCCATATATCAGGTGCCCTCTAGTTGTGCTGGGACTAGAATTTCAGAATTCACAGCTAGTATGTTGAGTTGGCTCAAAACAGATGGGGTGCACAAGATTAGGCAGTCTAGTTCGCACACTGCATAATTATAAAATATCAGGATGCTCTGTATTTACCTTCTGATGCCACATAGAGAATAGCTTTCCCAGCTGCCAGGACAGGGTTCAAATCCCATGTGGATCCTCTGCTTACAATGTGTCCTCCTAAGGACTAAGGAATAAGGATTATTTGCTTCTTGTTCACATCTCTATACAGATTTGAAATATAATGATCAGAAAGTAAAGGAGAATTTAAAAGATACTAATTGATTTAATAGTTAGGATCTAGATTTATAAGGGAAATAAAAAAATAGTTACTAGAATAATAGTCTTGGATTATAATATAGAAGTTGGATTGAGATGATAAAGGTTATCTTATTAGTAAGGGATGAGGTATTAGGATGAGAAATAGAATATGTTTGTGAAATAAAGTAAGAAGCTATCTGAGTAAATAATAAATGTATTTTAGATATGATAATTATTTTGTAATGAACTAAGGGAACTTTGGGTTATCCAAAATCTAAAGACTATGGATATTAAATTAACTGGAATACTATAACCGAAATTAGGTAAAATTCAAAACAGGATATGAAGGCGTATAAGTCAAAATATATTGATAAATGTCTTAAATGACTGAGTTATAACTAGCGATGTATTAATTTGAATGTGGTACAATAACTAAGGGAAATAGAGAGGAAATTTTTGATGATGTAACCTGTCATATGCATGAAAGAGCTTGTTATTTGATTATGGACTATCTAATCACCATGTTCTTCCTTAACACTTGGAGTTTTGTAAAATTGGAAAATTAATAAAACTTAAAAAGAAAGAAAGAAAGTAGAGGTCTTTTTTATTCATAGAGTATGAAGTTAGTGAAATAGCCCTATTCAACAATAAGAGCAATTTTAGCCTTGTTCAATAATAAAAGTAATTTTCAAATGTTGGCAGTAAAATCTTGTACATCTGTATTCAGAAGCCAACCCGCTGAATTCAGTGGGATCTATTAATATATATGTCTCCTAAATTATAGCTGAAAATTACTGCAACCAACATATTGAAACATATTCAATAAAAATTACCTCAGCTCTATTGTCTAAATTATTTTTATTCATATTGTAACTTTTCCCATTATCTTTATTTAAGTAAATACTTTATAACATTCTCTTGTATATAGATATTTATAGGAGAGGCTGCTGGGAGATGTAATGAAAACTGTGATAATGGAGTTTTCACCCTTTACATATATATTTCCATACAACATTGCAATGCAAAAATAAAAGGGCAGAAATTGTATTGTGTTGTCACAATGCACATTTTGTCATTTGAGGTTAGGAATAATTACACTCTTGTGTCACATGAATACTGAATTGGTTTGCATAACTTGCAGTCAATGAATCACTCAGAAGTCCTCTTTAATCCTTAAAAGAAAACAATTTTACCATTATAATCTCAACTGCTAGATTGGGGTTCTTGGTTGGGGCCAATAGGTGGACTTGTAAATCTGTAAGCTTGATATCAGAACAACTTGTGCATTGAATATGGGGGTGGGTACTGTCCTGCTAGTGGATTTTTCTCCATAAATTGGGGAAGAAAAATATTACATAGATATTCCTCCTCTCACAATTGGCCTGCCACCTTTTGACTGGTAGGCAGGAGTCCCTGCTAGAAATCAGGGAATCCTACTCTTATATTCTCTGGAGATAATGACAGGCTGTGGAATAGCTTGTAGAGACATGTAGAGCTAATGAGATGAAGTGATATGTATATTGGGATCAAAAATCATGTAGAAAACACACAGCCAGACTTCTGATCTGTTCTCCAGCCAGAGTCTTCAGTTGCTTCAAGAGGGTACAGTAAATCTTGGTCTTCTCTGTTGGGAGCTCTGAGACAATGCTTAATAGGAAGTCTCTCAACTGGGCAAAGCGGATTGCTGCTCCTATTAGTATGCCTGAAATCAAAGAATTTTCAAAAAACATGCTTACTGGAAAGATTAGAAACAATAATAATAACAATAACAATGCATAATGTCCACTGAACTCAGTGATACAGTACTTAGATGATAGATAGATAGATAGATAGATAGATAGATAGATAGATAGATAGACAAACAAATAAACAATCATATTTGTGTGCCATCATTACATCGGATGTGATGTGATATGCAGCCTTTACAACGGAATAACAAGTAAAGCCTACTCTGCTAAAGAATGTATATGAGAGAAAATGATGTTCATGTAGGCATGCAACTGCTCATATTGAGCCAGGCTGGGTACGCCTTGTCCACAGCAGAGGAAGATGTGCTCCATCGGTCTGCCACTAGGGGTGGCAGACCGATGGAGCACATAGAATATCAGGGGCATATGGGGCTTTGTGCTGCAGTGCTGGGGTAACTGGCCATGGGGTGAGATTTGAGGTGGCACTCCTCAGCAGTGCCAGGAACACTACAGCAGAAGTAGTGGCCAGGGGATGATCAAAGCCAGCTGAGACTGCAGAAGGCCCCAGGTCTTTACTTCAGACCCAGCACTACATGTGCTACCACCACCACTGAGGAGTGCCACTTTGCAAGGATGGTGGATGGGGGGGAAACAGGCAGGTGGGGTAATAAAAATGCCCCTGTGGTCATAAGTGCAAGTGGGCCAAGAATTTTGATTAAGTGACTACAGGGGAATTACAACAGCTGTAACTTTGGGGACCAGGCCATTCATTCAGCACCACCATAACTTTGAATGCCCACCGAATGAACAGTCATTAAGCAAAAACCACCTGTACATTCTAAATCTAAACCTTTCTTTATTTGAAGACCATCTGCAGTTCTTTGGCAAGGAGCTTGCTGATTATTGTAGTTTGTGCATGCTAGACACTGTTTAGTGACTGCCTCAATTAACAATAGTTCATAATTACAATGGTGATGAAAAAGTAACATAACCGATCCTCACATTTACAACCTTTGCAGGTCTGTAAAGTAAAAAAAAGCTGAAGTAAGATCATAAGCATAGTCATGGTTTCACCTACTCATGGTTTCACTTACTTAATGATCAAGTTAACAGTTCCAATTATGGTCACTAAATGAGGACTACTTGTGAAAATATATTTTGTTGTATCTTTCTCCAATCACTTTTGCCCCTAATTTAAAATGGACATGTCCCACAACAGAGACGTACCGTTGCCTTTAATGCTCGTGACATGCAGTTCTGGAACCCTTACAGGATGGAGGAAAAGGGGATGATAAACATCCAGAAGTTTCCTATCAAGTCCTAATGGGGAGAAAATTAGAATCAGAGGCCAGAAAGAGAAGGCAAAATCAAACCTTGGGCTAACAGAAGCAATCTACGCAAATGTTTGCTGTGCAGAGTAGCTGCCAGATGAAACTGGAATGAGTTCTGGAGACAACCAGAAGTAACATATAAGCTTTTGAGAAAAAAGTAGTGAGCATGTAAGTACAGTACATAATAGCGCTGAAGCCATTCAGGCTTTCCTTTTGTACTGCTGAGCTTGAAAACTGAACTGCCACCATCATGTCTATTTTAGACAGCTAGAGAAGGATAACTCAACCTATGTGGAAGCTGCTTTCACATTGATTTATCTTCTGGCAAAGTAAGGGAACCACATTTTTAACAATCTCCTTTGATTAAAAAGAATAGAAAATCGGATGTTTCTGTTGTAAAAACAATAAAAATCATAACTTTCTCCACGTGCCCATTTTCAGTTTGGAATTGGTTTTATAAATAAAAGCATATTCCAATTACGTTCTCACCTTGTTCCCTATTGTGATACAGGTTTTCTGTTACTTCATTCTCCTGCTTGTTTAAGTCTATACCTGGTAAATTCTCTGTAAAAAGGTAGCTTGTAACGTTTTGTATCACCAGTGAATAGCTCAACGTACCAGCAATTTCTGTTTTCTATTACTGCAAAAGTGTATCCATACCACCCACATATACATGTACAGGAAGGAAGGGTACCCAGAAGCTTCTTCTCGGTGAATGCATTCAATAGTTTGTTTTATGCTTCTTCCATCAGCTCACATTCCCTCATGTCTGACCATGTGACATGTGGGGCTCGATCTACTTACCTACAGATGTATTTCCTATAACAAGAGGTGCTTGTAGGTAGGTAGCTTTCAGCTGGAGAAGTTCTTTTAGAGATGCTGGAGAAATCCATGTTGTCCTGTTTCCATTGAAAACCAGAGTTTTCCTCCTGTTCTCTTCAGCCATTCTCTGTGAGGAAAGGCAACACTGATGGAGACCGTACACACGCTTTGTGTTACTTAATTAGTGGTCTTTTACAAAGAGCAGAATCTCCTCCAGAACATCTACTGTTTCTGTGTCTCTTCTGCGCCTGTGACATATCCAAATGAGTTGCTGCTTGATGGGCATGGATTAATGGACACAGCAGTAATTACTATATGTATAGCTCAGTCTAATATCATTCATCCCTGTCCATAGTCCTTACTGCAGGAGAGCCACATTTCTTTTGCATGATCATGGGAATCATGTGCCATAAGGAACCCATGCAATTATTGTTACAGGACAAGTGGCACTTTGTGAGGGAGTTTCAGGTTTGCTTTTCGAGAGGAATTTAAATAATATCTGTGCAATCCTGCACATTTGTTACTTTGCCTTGATGGTTTGGTCACCATGTGAGCCCAATCTTTTTCATTTCTGTTTGCATTCCATTAAAACTGCAGCTTTATACTATGTTTTGTTTTAAAAGGCTGATAAAAGCCACATATACTTCGGCAGCAGGGACAGAGATTTAAAAATAAACATTGGTCATTTTCAATGTGCACTTGTTTGGCTGCTCAATGACAAATATTCCCCATATTTTTTTTTTTTAAAAAAGAAGTCAGCTCTGAATGTCTTCTTTGCCAACTTCTGGCCTGCTCATAGTTAAAGGGAAAAAATTCAGGATAAATACTGCATTGAAAGTTCTACAGCAGACATGTCAAACACAAGGCCCAGAGGCCGGATGCAGCCCGCGAAGTGGTTTCATGTGGCCCGTGAAGCCATCCTGGGAACAGTGAGGGAATGGCCCCCACTGCCTTGGCCCTGGCCCACCCCCTTCTGCCAGAGACCCTCAAATCTGTCCCACTCCTGCCCAGGCCCCCATAGGCACCCTTGACACGAATGATGTAGAACTGGCCACGCCCACCCAGTAGGCCACACCCACTCCATCCATGCCACCCAGTAGGCTGCACCCACTCTGGCTACACCCACCTGCCTCCCCCCCAAGGGCAACCGCAATGCTGATGCGGCCCTCGGTGAAATTGAGTTTGACACCCCTATTTTACAGACTTAAAATTGCATTTAACAATTAGCCATACAATATTAGTAGTTATTAATGATTGAAAAAGACAAAATTTGGGAACATGGAGAAAGTAGCTGCCAAAAAAGATGCCATAAAAATGGAAAAGAAAAGCACTGAATTGAGGGAAGGCAATTATAATCAGGAGAATGGGCCAGAATCAGAAAAAAATGCTGCTGTATCATACCATGGAGTTCCACCTAGAGCAGTGGTTCTCAACCTGTGGGTCGGGACCCCATTTGGGGTCGAACGACCATTTCATGGGGGTCGCCAAACAAGGCTGTCCGCCATTTTTTTACCCCTTTTCTTTGGCCACACCCCTGGCACCCGGTGATGTATAAGTGGTTGGGGGTCACCACAACATGGGGAACTGTATTATGGGGTCGCGGCATTACAAAGGTTGAGAACCACTGACCTAGAGCATTTCAAGTCAATAGGCTACAATACAGGAAATCTTGTAAAAGATTGTAAGAACTTTACAAGCTGGATAAAAAATTAATCTCTTACCATTAGTTCAGGAGGAAATATGTAATCCTGGGTCGGATCCCTGGGATAGAATTTTTCTGGCTTACATAGACCTGAACACATCTAAAAGAAAATTATCCAATATGAGCCGGCAGGATTCAGAGAATGATAGTCAACAATAGACCATATTTTAGTACCCCACCATCTGGTACAAAACTACACTCATAAAGAGAACTCCTGCCTCTTCATGGCTTTTCTAGATTTTAAACATGCCTTTGTTTCAATTTCCAGGAATGCCCCTTGGCAAAAATAAAAAAATACAACTATTAACAAGTGCCTCCTCTTTCTATACAGATATTAAACCTCACCTTAAGAGTGAATGCAATACCCCAAGGATCCCTCTCAGGCACATGAAGTGTTCAGAAAGCCGTGAATAGATATGTACTCTTGCCCTCTTCTTTTCAACTTGGATGTCGGTTCAGTTGCAGACCTTCTTCATAATCCAGATTTCCACATGGATAACTAGCAGGGTACAATATCCCTATACTCCTCTATGCTGTTGCTGCTGCAATAATTTTATAAACCCCAATGGGGCTGAAAAGAGCAATAGTAGTAGTATTATGGTACCTCAGAGAAAGATCACCTGGTTCTTAATTTTGATAAATGTAAAATTTTGATCTTGCTAAAGAGCCACCCAGCAATCCTGAAGAATAGAAGTGCACAGGTTAGGGTGTGTTACTGCATTTAGGGTGGTTTTCCACTCTAAAAGCACCTGGAAATCACATCAGTATCACATAATGCAGTCAGCTCTTAGATCTACAATTGCTATTATGCGCTTCTTTTATACAAGAGGAGGAGAATTAATCCTGTGGCATTAAAACTTTTTGAGATCAAATCACTGGCCCAGATGCTTAATGGGGCACAAGTAGAAATTTATGTGAAGAAGGATGCACTGGGAACAGTGCAAATAACATTTTGGAGATCTATCCTTGCTGCACCCAATGGAACAACAAATGCTGAATAATGCTTGAGACTGGAATGCCTGCAATCTAGATAAGGGCTTGGAAGAGGAGAATAAACTACTGGCTGAAAATCTTTCCAGTTTGAATAGATAATTTTCCTTTTCCCTGGAAACAGGCCATAGGGGAGAAATTAGTATCATACAGATGTTCTGTTCTGTTCTTAATTTATTTATGATATGACCAAGCAAATATCTGCTCACTCAGAAAGTAAGGGATATAGAATTTCAGGTTAAACTTAATAGGTTGCCCCTAGATGATAGAAATTGGAAACAGTAAATAAGAGCACTTGGGAACCAGCAAGATATCTATACAATCTAACTTCCCCCCAGGGTGAGAACAACATTTTTCAAAGCTTACCACTACACTGCTGCAAGGCAGATATTCCATGAGCATACCTGCCCATGTGATGACAAAAGATCAAAACCATTTCATATACATTGCTAATTGTAAACTATATGGGGATATCTGATCTGCTTAAATTCTGTACCTACTATGTACATTTTCAGGAAAAACCAGACTGTTTCTAAGAGAATCTTATTCTAGAAATTCCTGTGCAGTAATCAAATTCTATTTTGCCACAATGAAAATAAAGTCTATGGAAATAATTGCTTCTGTATTATTTATCACTTTAGATTTAACACATACTAGCCAACTTACAGATTACGAATGAGACTTCGTTGAAACGTTGCCAAGACACTTCCAATTTTACGCGGGAGAAAACCCGAACAACCAAAGACCTACATACAAATACCCGCAAAAACCTCAGAAAACAAATATATATATATATATATATATATATATATATATGGGAATATTCATGGCAAAGAATAAAATGAACACCAGGGTAAAGATAAAACTATAAAAGTTTAATTAAAAAGCGCCAAGCTTTCGCCGTCACCTGCCGGCATCCTCAGGGCTAGTGCGCCAGGAAGTGTGAGAGTCTCTTTATAAGTGTGTCAAAGCCTGCGCACGGCTCTTCGACCTCGTCACCGGGCCGGATTGATTCAATTGCGTAGGACTGGTCTGTTCTTTCCTGTTCCTTTCAGTTACGTGTCTCTCTTCATCCATCCTGTTTTCCTTTAACTTTGGGGTGAATGGATAAAAGTCTCTATTATTTTGGTGGTCTCTATGCTTTAGTTCTTTCCCCCCGGGTGCGGGTAGCAGTACGTATTTCATGTTCTTTTCACAATCATCGTTTACCCAGTTGTTCCTTCTGCGGTAACTTCCTCCTTTGGTTTTAATGCTTTCACTTTCTACCCAGCTCTCATCCGGGTGGTCTTGTAAGTTGTTACAAGTTGGTTGTACCTTAATGATGGCCTGGGATTGGGAGGTGAGTTGTTTAATTGCGGGGGGTGGTGGTTTTCTAACTGCCGTTGTACTTAATTGTTTTGCGTAAGCCATACTGCGGGTAACTGGTCTGGGGGGTGGTGGTGGTAGCGTAATCGCATTCCCCTTGATTGCCCCAGCACTTTTCTCCCGTTTTCCTTCTCTCTCCTACATTGCCGATGTCTGCGCATGTCTCACGGAAATCCCCAGGACTCACATCACAAATCCCCCCCCTCCGTCCTCCCCCTCGCTCCAGTCTATTCCTTTCTTTCTCCCCAATGCCATTCACGGGTCCATTGCCAGTCACACTCCGCAATTCCCACTGTTTTGCACACGTCATGCTACGGGTAATCGGTCTGGGGGGGGCAGCAGCAGCGAGACTACATTCCCCTTGGTTGTTACAGCACTTTTCTCCCATTTTCCTTTTCTTTCCTACGTTGCTGGTGTTTACGTAAGTCTCACGGAGGTCTTCGGGATTCACAGATGGGGAGCGTGATGGTCCGATCTCCTGCGTTTTGTCGACTTCGCGAGTCTCCCCCCTCCGTCTTCCCCTCCGTTCCGATCTATTCTTTTCTTTCTCCCTAGTGGCATTTCAGCTGATGAGTTTTCACTTGGTTAGTAAAGCAAGCTAGTCTCCTCTTCTCTAAGAATTATATTATTAATATATATATATATATATATATATATATATATATATATATTATATATATATATATATGTTTTCTGAGGTTTTCGCGGGTGTTTGTATGTAGGTCTTTGGTTGTTCGGGTTTTCTCCCGCGTAAAATTTTACGCGGGAGAAAACCCGAACAACCAAAGACCTATATATAACCAAAGACCTATATATATATATATATATAATATATATATATATATATATATATATATATATATATATATATTAATACACTACTATAATAGTGTGTCACACTTTTATGTGCTGGTCACTGACCAAATAAATTATTATTATTCGTTGGAAATGAGGCTCTGATGGAAGTAGCTTATTATCTAAGATCACGGGATGGTGGCCATCTAGACAAGGCCAGTGAGAGGTCTTTCTGTGTTCCTTTGATCAGTATTGTTAGATAACAAAAAAACATGGTGATAGAATCCTGTACCAGTAATGTTAGAGTTCTTTAATTATGAATAGAAAATGTTCTCTGGCAAAGCACCTTCAGGTGCTTTGGAGAATAGCTTAATTCCCTCTTCTTTATGGCAGCCGCTGAGATATTGGAACACTGCTATCATGTCCCCCCTTGTCCTTCTCTTCGTTAAACTAGACATATCCAATTCTCACAACCGTTCCTTATATGTTTTAGCCTCCAGTCCCCTAATCATCTTTGTTGCTCTTCTCTGTACTCTTTCTAGAGTCTCAAGAGTACAGAGAAGAGCAACAAAGATGATTAGGGGACTGGAGGCTAAAACATATAAGGAACGGTTGCTAGAATTGGGTATGTCTAGTTTAACGAAGAGAAGGACAAGGGGGGACATGATAGCAGTGTTCCAATATCTCAGGGGCTGCCATAAAGAAGAGGGAATTAAGCTATTCTCCAAAGCACCTGAAGGCAGGACAAGAAGCACCGGGTGGAAACTAATCAAGGAGAGAAGCACCCTAGAACTAAGGAGAAACTTCCTGACAGTGAGAACAATTAATCAGTGGAACAGCTTGCCTCCAGAAGCAGTAAATGCTCCAACACTGGAAGTTTTTAAGAAGAGACTGGACAGCCACTTGTCCGAAATGGTGTAGGGTTTCCTGCCCGAGCAGGGGGTTGGACTAGATGACCTCCAAGGTCCCTTCCAACTTTACTACTACTACTATTATTATTATTATTATTATAACTTTTCTAAAGGAAGTGAGAAAACAACAACAGTTTTCGCTTCAATCTTTTCAAAGTACATTAATCCTAAAAAACAAGAAAGGGCTAACATTGTTCACAGACTAGAATTCTGTTGGCCACGCTCAATTTTCCTGTTCCAGATCAAGTATCAGAATCAAGAAACACCTGGATATTTATTCAGGTTTTAGGCAAAGATCGTCCTCTGCTGTATTATTGAAAGGTGTGGTGAACATTTTTAATTTCTGTGGAAACTCCCCCAGGACAATTTCATTTAAACATTGTTACATTTGAGTTCTGTCAAAGAGTTAATCAACAAGTTATATATATATATCACAATACCATCCTTGTCAGAACTTGTCTCAGCACAAAACAGGTTTGGAAGGCAAAATGTTTAGACAATCCATGGAAATCATTTCATTAAATTACTGTATTACAAAACCCCTACATCATGCATCTCTTCCAGCTGATGAGTTTTCACTTGATTAGTAAAGCAAGCTAGTCTCCTCTTCTCTAAGAATTATATTATTAATATTATTAGATTTCATCTAAAATTAAATTATATTACTTCTAAATTTAGGTAGAAAATTGCTATTCCAAATTCTGACATAGCAATTCATGGATATGGAAGTATATTAATTCTTGATTCTAAGACTGCAATGTTATGTCTATTTATGGGAAAATAAACTTCACTGAACACTTCTGATTCAACAGAATACTGTTGGATCAAAGATTTGGCAATTTCCAATCATTTTTCATGTTAACCATTGGTAAAGCTATGAGATCTAGATTACAAACATCCAGATGACCAATAAACGCCAGTAAATAAAAAAAATCTAATTGGTGGACATTTGGATGCTATAACACAGTCTTTGTGATTTATTTATGTCAGATATTGGGATGCAAGTACAAAGAGCTGTGATCATGCTAGTTCACAGATCAGCAGGGCAAAATCTAACAAGTTTAGTAAATGTCAAAACCTGAAAAGGGAAGGATATATTTTCCACTCCAAATAATGTAAATACTTTCAGACACTATGCACTTTATACATCTTTAGAGGCCAATTCAAAATCTAGTGTAATCATTAACAACTTTTTATGTTGTCTATTAATTAAGTAGGCTGTAATTTATGTAGTGGTTTTTGCCATACATGCATTACAAGCCTTTCCAAAGTAGATGATATCAGATAAAAGAGACCTCTTCATAAGATTGGGAATATAGATGTTCCTATAAGATTGATATATACCACCCAAAATAAACCCTTTGGGACTTGCATCATGAGTTAATTCATGAAAGTCATAAATGCTATATAGCATACCTTTCCTCTTCTTAACGATGGATCTTCTGCATAATTCTCTTTCTCATCACTCTTCTCTTTTTCCATGCAACATTTTCCACTTCCTGCCAATGGGCAGCATTCCTAAGCAAAGAATTCATTCCATGATATTCAGGAATATTATGATAATACTGGAAAGAAAGCTAGAGGGGGTTACTTATTATTGTTTTGAATAATTTTATTGCTGTATATTTCTTTGTGCTATTTACAAAATAATCACTTCTTTCATTCACTGTTCCAATAAAACAGCATTTCCTTCCATTAATGGGCACTTTCAGCAAAATGAATTCATTGATCATTCATTGTTTTCTTACCGAAGAAAAAGCACTAAAGCTGTCCATTATAGGTCTATATCCAGTGCAACGGCACAAATTACCTGGAAGAAATGATGACACCGAATAAATTTATTTCAGTGATCAGTATGCATTTTGTATCACCCTTTTAATGCACGTGCATCATTCGGGCAGACTAACAACAATTATAATTAGCATAAACTTTACATAATTTATAAAAGAAACAATCATTTTTATAAAAGAAAAACTACTTAGGAGCAAACCAAAGTAAGAAAAAAATATCTTCAAATAAACTTTTATTCAGTGCATAGAAAGAATGCAGGCATAATCCTCTGCAGGCATAGGATTGATTTCTATGGTGGAAGTGTTTCCTCTCTGGTCTAATCTTTGTTCCCTTCAACAAAATAAATGTATAGATGAAGACTGTTCCTATAAACAAATATAATGTTAAAGGGTACATGAAGTAGGTACCCTTAACCATACCTTAATCAAAACTTGATTACTTTATATATTTTAATTTATTACATTAAAATTATACATTATACAGTTATTACCTGTAAAAAATAGCTGCTTCTTGTGGTGTGTGTCTAAATTACTAACAAGCTTTGAAAGAAATATAATTTTTTTGGAGAAAGATAGCCTACCGTCCAAAGATGCAACAATCTGCTCCATGCTGGGTTCAGGATGATTTCTCAGAAGAGAATACATAGACATCACCATTCCAGGAGTACAGAAGCCACACTGAGAGCCAAAACACGTTGCCAGCCTTTCCTGGAATCAAAATATCTAAATTTATAATCCACAGGAAAACATTATCTTGTACATATATTTCTAACTGAAGACCTGGTTCTGCCAGCAGGCCTGGGGAATCCAGAGCAGGCTTGAGCCCATTAAATGGTTAGTTTGAATGTGAGTTGTCGCGGGGGTGGCGGTGGGTGGGGATTATTATTTTATTATTATTATTTGTTACTTTTATTCTTTTATAGATTGTTTTTATATCTGTGTAAGCCACTTTGAATCGCCATGTGCAAGGAGGCAGCAATATAAATTTTCTAAATAAAATAAATAAAATAACTATTTTTTTCACAGCGTGGACTTGAATTAATTGTTGCCATAATGATTTGTTTATGAATTGTTATCCTTATGACCTTATTATTCCAACTCTATACTGTATTTACAGGATTTTTTCCATTGATTATTATAAAAAACAATTACTTTTTAAAAAGAGAAAATGTTGTTGTATATACACTGTATGTCTAAAATAAGGCGACAGAAATTGTCACAAATGCTCTTTCTCCTCTGCTGCATACACTGCATGAATCTTGAGCAAAAACTGCATTGCAAGGGCTGATGCCTGTACAAACTTTCACCACACGCAGTACAGCCTCTATGCTACACTTTTTTTCTCACTGCCTTAAATTGTAGCCTGCAGTGCAAGACTTAAGAAGAAATCTTCCTAAATGTTTTATCTCTATATTACAAAGCTCCTACATGCCCACATTTTTGATGCAGAACCAATGCCCAACTTGACAATTTGTTATATATTCACTGACAAAATAAATGAAAATACTGCCAAAAATAGAGATCTCACCCTAAAAGGCCCCATGGGAACAGAGGTCAGACAAGTGCATTAACATTTCAAACTACCACATAAAAGTTTAGTTGTAATCCTTTAAAGAATCTGTCATAAACCTGATTCTACATTGCAAGGGGCAGTGCTTTTTTTTGTCATAGAACGCACCGGAACGGTGTTCCGGCACCTTTTTTTGAAGGGAAGAACCGGCTCCTTCTAAGCCACTAATGCGAGTTAAGCTCTGGCTCGGTGAAAGAAAGCTGCCTGGGGAAATCGGGGGCATCGACCCGGAAAATTTCCACGAACCTGAAAGCAGACCCTCTTCTCTGCCTTGGTTCACGGCGCTCCCCCCGCCGCTGTCAGCTTTCCTCAACCCTGTGTTGACTGCCAGGGACCAGGACTGGTTACTGGAGTGAATCTCTTCAAGGGACCAGGTGTGCTCCCAAAGCAGCAGCACTGCCACTGCCTTAGTCACTCTGGCTCCGGAGGAAGCTTCTGTGTCATCAGAGGCTCCGGAGGACGAGGTGGCAGAAGACAAACACCCTCTCAAAAGCTGTGACAATGTCATCTGTCAGCTGATGCTGCTCATGTGATCTGCCCCCGCTCCATAAAGGATGTGGTGTGCTAGAGGCTTCTATCAGTCCACCAGAGCTGTGCATGAGTTCCAGAACCTTTTTTTTTTTTTTTTTTACAAAAAAAGCACTGGCAAAGGGTGATAGGGGAGCCCTTCCGTTCTCTGGCAAATGTGGGTCACAGTTAGAGCAGCAATACATTCATCAAATACCTTGGCACATATATCAATGAATGGGAAGGAAGAAGGAATCTGTTATTGCAATCACAACAGCCAGATAAGGAGAACCATGAGAAAGAGGTATTTAGTGAGATGGGAGCTAAGGAAGTTGGGAACAGAAAATTGTTAAGAGTTATTCTTCAACTCAGATGGTATGAACCAGGCCTGAGAAAAAACTATAGATTCTAACTCTCAATTCAGTTTTGAAAAAAACAAATCTTAACTGGTATAACCGCTTATTTATTACTCTTACCTGTATAGGATTAAGTTTGGTCTTTGTGGTTCCCACTCCTTCTACAGTGGTTATTGCAGCACCATGGATGGAGCACAATGGAAGCAGACAAGAGTTGGCTGGATAATGACTTTGGGATGTAAAGGAGAGTATCCACATGCTTAACCATTAAATAGTTGCAAATGATCTCTACACCATCTAATCTGACATGTTGTCTGGGACCTCAGCATTTCATAGCCCTTCAGAGAGACCCTAATGTTGGGTCAGCACCTTGGAATAATATTTGCTATCACTTGAGTCAAAGTTGATGCAAATTTACATTAAATATCCATGTATTGATTTTCATTAGAGATGTAATAGAATTCAAAAATAATTCCTGTGATTTGAATTGAAATAAAAAGCTGTGAGAAGAGAACCTTTGTGCTTGATGGTCCCCTGCAAGACCCTTGCTTTCTTTTTTTACACCTTCTTACTTTGAAACCAGCCATCAGGAAGCATTAGAATATAGGACAAAGTACCAATAGGGTTGAATTAAAGGATATATTCCATCAATCACCAGTTATAACCTGTTCTTACTTTGGTAACGATTCAAAAGATTTGCAGCCAAGAGAAGTGCTACAGAGTTTCACAAGCATCCCACCAACTTATATAATAAAGGAAGTAAGGAGGGACAGTGAATATCTTCTTTTGAAGCTCTGTAGCTTGAACAGGTATTTATTATTTTAACCAAAGCTTGGCATCAGGCCTCTTAAATTCATGTGGGCCCACTAAGATTCCAACTGCTTCACCACTCTGTTTTTGGTTATTCTTGTCTGACAGAATTATTTTTTTGCTATCTGTATTTCCACAAGCTACATCAGAAAGTTTCCTTAACTTTGCATAATCTTTAGGCAGAATCCAACTTCCCTCCTTCTGAAGGATACTGTATTTTTTTGGTTTCAGGATTATAGGTTGATATCATCACAGTACAGGCCCCACAGCCTCCAATTCCACAGCCATATTTAGTTCCAGTCAGGTGGACTGATATAGCATATTGTTAAGGAAAGAAAAACTGATTTCCATTAAAGACTGTATATTTTGACAGAACCATTTCCCCATTACTTTAAATTTCCATAGGGAACAAGTGGGAAGAAAATAAATAAGGATAAATTTCCTTACAGTGAGGACAATCAATCTATGGAATAAATTGCCTTCAGAAGTTGTGGGAGCTTCATCATTGGAAGCTTTCAAAAAGAGACTGGACCATCATCTGTCAGACATGGTGTAGAGTCTCCTGCTTGGGCGGGGGGTTGGATGAGATGACCTACAAAGTCCCTTCCAACTCTGTTATCCTGTTAAAGTACATCCTGTTAAAGTATTCCTCGACTTACAGCCATAACTGGGACCAGAATTATAATTGCTAAGCAAGGCAGTTGTTAAGTAAGTCACGCCTGATTTTACAACCTTTTTTTGCCACAGTTATGAAACAAATCATTGCAATTGTTAAGAGAATTGTGTGGTTGTTAAGCGAATCTGGTTTTGACTTTGCTTGTCAGAAGCTGGCTGGGAAGGTTGCAAAGAGCAAGTACATGATCCCGGGATGCTGCAACTGTCATAAATACATGTTCAGTCTAAATATATTGTGTAAGTTTCTGAATATCCACAAAGCAGTTGAGCAGGAATAATCTTTGCACATATATCTATTGCAAGGTATATTTAGGATAAATTATATCCAGGAAATAAAAAAGGTTATTTTTTAAAAAAATACAGTAAACATCAAGTGGCACTGTAAATAATATCTTGAAGGCTTTTCTATTCTTGTAATTAAATTTGATACCAATATTTGTAAACTAAGAAAAACCCAAGTACAAACTTTTAGTAGCTGGTTTGAAGTTGCACTTTTGGGAGCCTGTCCCACAAAAATAGGGAAAGCAACATTTTCCGATTTTCCATTCCTGCACCCACAACTGAAATATAAAGTAATACTTCGATCTATCTATCAATGCTATTATTTTAGGAAAGGTGTTAATTTCTGAGAATCTACTTTGCATAATATGAATAAATAGGAACCAAAAGGCTTTGTTTTCGTAGGGAACTGAGGTTTACTTTGGTTACAGGAAAATTATCATGCATTTTGCATAATCAACAGAATTTATTATGAAACTGTCACTGTGTAAGAAATTTTATGAACTGGAATAGCCATAGCAACAAACCAGCCAATGAGAACTGTTTTTGATTAAGACACAGTATTGGCTGTGTGAGGCATGTGATCCAGCCTACATCTAGGCCTCTCTTAGTCTTCTCTGTGTCGTTTTTCTGATCTCTAAGTTAAGAGTTGTTGTGTTCCCCAGAGTTGAATGAAACTGTATGTATCATGTTTATATATATTTTATAGATAAAGTTTTTCTAAACTATGCTTCCTACTCATTTTGAATGTGTGCTTATTTTTGGGGCTTATTTTTGTGTGGAAAGCTGTACACTCTAACAGAAACACTGTAAAGAAAAAGGATACGCTCCTTTCTCAGGTAATTAAGCAAGTATTCTTCAGGATCGGGGTAGTTCTCTATCACCTGCATTGAAAGAAGATTTAACAGTTATAAAGATATAATGCACTTTTCCCCAATAGGTTTAATGTTGCTTTTAAGAGTGGAATTTAATACCGAATACTTCCCCCTCCTTCTTACTTAGGCTTAGCATTACAAGCTTACAAATCTCTTAGCACAGTGATGGCGAACCTTTTAGAGAGCGAGTGCCCAAACTGCAACCCAAAACACACTTATGTATTGTTGGGTGCTGGGTGGGTGTGGCCCATTGGGTGGGTGTGGCCTATTGAGTGGGTGTGGCTGCAGTGGTAACAGCAGACTGAGTGGGACTAAAAAGTTCAATCATTCAATTCCAACTTTGCGAGATGGCGACAGAGGCCTAAAGCAAAAAGTTTTTATAAAACCCCACTGATGGCATAGGACTGGGGTGACAGCGCGCAAGCCCACAGAAAGGGCTCTGCATGCCATCTGTGGCACCTGTGCCATAGGTTTGCCACCACGGTCTTAGCATGTTTGAGTTAATTCAACTGAGATTTGAGACATCTGTTAGTAGAGAAGGACAATGCAAAATTCTTTGGGCTGTGGACATTCAGATACAATAAAACCATTAGAATAAAGCCATAAGAAAGACCATAGCAAATCAAAAGACAAGAAATAGACCATCTTTCCGTCCACCCTCCCTCCCTTGGCAATATAGCTCCATTTACATTTTACTCTCTGTGCGATGCACGAAAAAATCCTTTAGGTATTGATATGTTGATGGGAACAAACCATCATAAAGTTCTACTAAAAGATTTCTACTCTCTCATAAGAAAACATCATAGTGACATTTGCTGGCTAAATTTGAGACTGTAACCTGCTATTCTTTAAGAAAGACTTGTTGATTGCCTTAAAAACAGATAAGATACAAAGTAACCTTGAAGCACCATCTGCAAGAAACTCAGCTCAGCTTTTTACTTGGTGGACTTTCTGATTGTAAGTTTTTTGTTTAGTTTAATATATGACAATAGAAGAAGAACAGGAATGGATTTCTCCCACAGAGGAAGTAGAGAAACAAATTCTTTATATGTTAAAAGCAATTATCCAAACTCTCTTTATGCAAGCTCAAACTATGACTTCAACTAAAGAATCATCTATACAGAATTCTATAGAGAAGGGGAAACAATCAAATGTTATGACAGAAGACTTAGATACTCAACAAATACAAACTGTGGAAAACACAGGAAGGAAACTGATAATAGAGAACAAGGAAAGGACTTTTCTAATAAACCAGAAGGAATTTGAAGACAAAAAAGAAAAACAGATGAAAGACAAGATAAATACTTTAGGACAACTGCATCGAACTGGAAAAATAAAGAGACAATCTGTTAAACCAGCTAGCCCTCTTAAGAAAACAGCAACTGAACGCCTTTATCAATATCAAACAATAGTTACAACAATACAAGGAGATCTTTTTGATGATTTAAAAGCGAAGATACAAAAGATGATTTGGCAGAGGAAAAAAGCTAGAATTAGACTGAAAGGGATTGGGGTTTTGATTTATATATGAGATCTAAAATAGAATATATTTAAATAGATAGAATATGTATTTTGAATATAAGATATTGTAATGATTTGAGATAAAAAATGGTTTTATAAAATATAGAAATATAAATATTGAAATAAGAATATTATATTGTCTTATTAGTTTGCTAAGATATATGATAGATTTTACATATAAGGTCTGTATTTTAAATATTAGATCATATGAGAAATTGTGATAAAGGAATTGTGTTTAATTAAAATTTGGAAAAAAGATAAATATTAAATGTTAAATTAAAATATTAAGGGAAAATCAATTACCAGGTTACTGATTTGCTAAAAGTTTGAATGTTTATAGATAACCAAGACTTGAATTTAAGATATTGTCATGAGTTGAGACACAGGTTAAATAAAACTTAGAAGTATAAATACTAATAATTAAATTTGTATATTAGCTTGTGGTATAAATGCTGATGGTTTATTTATTTATTTTTCTCTTTTTCTGGAAAGGAAGAAAGGAAAGAAGTAGAAAAAGGAAAAGAAAAGAAAAATTAGTAGCCCTAAATATGAGATAGGAGACTGAGAAATTGGGATCATTTAAAATCTGGAAATAATAAAGATTAAACGTTAAATTTAAATATTAATGCAAAATTAAAGTTAAGAAAAACTTATTAGGTTATTGTCTAAAAGATGGAATGTCAAATTAATTAAAATATGTATAGACTGAAGATTATTGATGAATATTAGAAAGGTATTTTTTGTTTGATTGATAGAATAAGAACTGTATTGATCTGAATATGATAGTAGCTCTTATGGGGGAAAGAGAGGGAATTTGTTGTTGTAATACTTTGAGATTTGTATTGATGATATTTAAATGTAATGGAAATACGATGCTCAACCGCCACGCTACTTTTCAAATATGTAAATGCAATATCGGAAAATTAATAAAAAACTTGGATATATAAAAAAAGAAAACATCACAGTATAGATAGGTTTATAGTTGTTTATGATATGAAAACTATTTTATTTTTTGCATCTCCTTACAGAGGCTTTTTGGAATATAGAGACTATTTGGAATACATTATAAACAATTGTAGTTCAAAGGGACCTCTGAAGGCAATGGTTCTTTTGTTTCTAATTAAAATATTCAGGGAGCAGTGGCGTTATTCACACCTCCTTCTGTTACTTATTTTATTACTCAAATGGCAAGTTAAGACTGGCTGAGCTGTGATTTTTATTAATTGATAAACTCTGGTAAAGCCCCAAGGCACCATGTTTACCTGACTAGGAATGAACTTGAGGCAACACCTTAAGTTCCTTCAGGTGTCCATTTACTTCTCTAAATTAAATCAGATGTTTCTTCCAAATATATATTGTCTCACCGTATCTCCAAATTAAAACTGTGTAAGGTGAAGAAAGAACCTGTGAGTAGTGTCAGAACAGTGATACAATTTAAAAAAAATATTATCAGCGACCCAATTCTAATGATCTTTTCTCTCTCTTCGTTGGATTTAGAAACAGTCTTCCAAGTTGTGGCAAACATTTCTTAACAAGATTATAGATGATTTTTGAAATGAAATTTGACTCTGTAGTTGCATTTTGGATTGCTGAGTACTAGATGATGTCACTTATGATTCCAGTTTGATTTATGATCTGAACAAATTATCTGTTCAATACTCAGAAGTCTAACAGCCTAGTTACTGAAGTTGGCACTATTAAGAATGATTGCTAAATGTAAACATGGAAAGACAATATCCCCTGACTGGAACATGTTCTAGTTATGGCATGTTTGCAGAAAAGAGAGCAAGGGAAAGAGTAAGAGAAGACTGCAAAATGTTAACAGGAATATGAATGAGGTAGGTTGTTTCCTGGGTATTTCTTTATATTTTAATACCCTGTTTTGTGCTTTTATTACACTGTACTAGAATTCTAAAATATAAAAAAGCAAAAATGTAATTCACTTCAGACCTAAGGGAAGGGGACATTTAAAGTTCCACATTTTAAACCTCTCCCTTCAAAATTTTCTAGTTGAAAATTTGTAAAATATATTTCTGGATGCCTTCTTGTTTTCTTTCATGTGTCATGCAAACTAAAGTGCCCCTTGAGAATATCAGTTTGTAGTAAATCTGGCAAAAAGCTACTTAACATATTTGTAAATTGATGCTATAATCATAAGACTACCTAATTACCAGTTTTAAATAGAAAAAAATGTTATCTGACTTAATTCTTAATCACTTTTCAGATTATTGTTTAGCAATGTCTTAATTAGCTTAGTCTTGGCAAACTCTTTATAATAATAATAATAATTACACAATATAACAAAATCATTTCTGTAACAGTTCAGTTCATTTAATGGATTTAAGATCACTGTATACCTGTTCTATTTAATAAGTTAATAAGTATGTCACAATTATGTAGTTTTATTTCTGGGTAAGCAATTACTAGTGCATATACACAGATCTCTCCCTTGTACTGTAAAGATATAATATATTGCAAATCAGAATGAATCACTGTACAGTGTCAGGAATAATATAGCATCATAGGGCATTCTTTACCTTCCTGATTTTTTAAAAAGAAGAATATATGTTCTGTTAGAGAAAAGCAATCCTTACCTTCCTTCCATTCACAAAAAATACAAGCTCATCTGATGGTTGAGGACAAGTCATTTTGCAACTGAAAAGCGCACTTTTAGAACTATCAGGAATGATGTGGTAAAGAATGAAGGATTTTTCAATGACAATCAATTTTTAGACACTAAGCAACAAATGAAATGAGGGAGGAGGAGCCTGAATAGAATTATTCAAAATCTCCTTGGAAGGTGGTTTTTCTTCATCTCCAAGCATAGATGGATTTATTTAGTTGGAAGAATTTAACACTATTTAGAGGTAAATCAAGTTACTTTAAGAATCACTGCACTAATTTAAGTCCAGAGTTCAAAAACTGGGAAGAGAACATCCTCTGGACTTTTCCCTTAGAGGAAAGCATATTCATTTATTCCTACTTCACTTGCAAGTGTTCTGGAAGGTAGGGAATTTTAGGAAGGGAAGCATCCAGGAAAATGATGGGAGAACAGGGGGCTGTGCAAAAAGTAAGACATGAAAAGCTCTTCCTCTCCTTTCTCAGCTGCTAGATTACAGCCCAGTGAAATGGCACTCATGACTGAAATGTTTAGTAAGCATGGCGCTTTCCTAGTCCTTTAACTGGGTGAAATGATGCATCACAGGGCAAAACCTTTTGAACCAAGGTACCTCAAATGGGCTAATTTACAGAAAGCATCCAAAATCCGAAATGCAGGACTCCCATAGAAGTGAAATTTGGCAAATTTTACAGAACTACGACATAAACGTTAACGTAAAATCCTTTGTGACATAACACAAAATGTCAGAAAACATTTCCTGTGCTGATGCTTGATTGTGCTGTATAGTTCAACATAAGCTATTTTCAAAGCAAATACATCTCTGAATGTATCCCTTTTCCAGTGAAGGCAATACATAAGAAGCTCTGTCACTGCTGAAGTCATTAAGGAATCTGGTAAGGAAATATCTTTGTAAAGATGACTCAATGGGTCACAGGTTTTCTAGTTCTTAGCTAAAAAACCTATTTCACATGGTACAAAGGACAATATTTATTTCATTCAGATATAGGATTACGGTATATGCTATCTGCTAACATGACCATGAAAAACCAAGGAACAATTTTACATTTTTTAATTTATAAAATGTTTAGACTATCTTAGTTTCAAAGGAGTCTAAGCAGTGTGCAATGCGAGAATATAAATAACTAATTTATAATTAGTTATAATTATAATACAAAACAGGCATAAATACCTTGGCTCCGAAAATCCCGTGATCAATTCCAAAAGCCAGTTTGCAAAAAAATGCTGTTATTAGTTGATTGAAAGCTGTGCAAATGCAAGCCACCATTGCTTGTAAGCAAGTTGTTCCAAAGGAAGGATACCTCAGTGAAACTGCTCAGTTTCATGTCCTCTTCCCGTTGTACCTTGAGATAAAAGGGAATTTTCAACAGGCACTCCTTTGTCACCGATTCTGCATGGGAAGAAGTTACTTGCAGGTTATCTATTAGATAGCTAGGCCTCTAGCTATACATGAATGTATAAATATTGAGCAGTACATGAATTACACTTTGCAATAACTGATAACCGATGCTGTTCCTGTGCCAATATTTGCAGTTTGTTAAGCTGCTTGGCTTAATAGGCTTTTTGGGCCAGTCAAAGTTTCCAATGGTCTACAAATGCAATCTGATACAGCAAAAATACAGGAATCCAGTTATGAGATAACAATGCATCCTGTTCCCAATAAACCTCTAATACACGGGTCCCCAACCCCTGGTCCGGTCCATGGCATGCCAGAAATCAGGCTGTGCAAACAAGTGAACCTCCATCTGCGGGATGCAGGTAGCACATGAAACCACGTCCCCTCTGGTCTGAGGAAAAACTCTCTCCATGGAACCGGTCCCTGGTGGTCAAAATGTTGGGGCTGCTGCTCTAATAAGTAGTCTAGGGTTGGGCCAGAGCTGCCTGGTCACAGATTCTACCTGTCCATTAGGAGTTGTGAGTCCAGAAGGTTGTGGCTTTTCTTTTTCTGGTGAAGAATAATCTAGCTGAGAATCAAAGTTGGTATTATTTTGGCGTCAGCAGCCATAAGAATTTTCAACCATCGAGGGGGTAACTAGAGGATTGAATTTGGACAGGATTTCTTATAAGAAATTACTTGATTTGGTAGGGAAGGATTGGCAATTAAAATCTTTAGCTGAGTTGAAGGAAGAAAATATTGTACACTCTTGGTTTCAATATAATCAATTGTTAGCTAGGTGGAGTTTAGATCAAAAGGTTGGCATTACTTTAGAGGGTGCGAATTTGATAAAACAGATTAAAGATCAAACTCTAGCTCATATAAAGAGAATTTATAATGTTTTAATAGAATTGGATTCTGAAACGGAATTAGTTAAAGATTGTATGGTAAAATGGGCACAAAATATTCAAGAGCCTATTCTATTGGATACATGGGAGACAATTTAGGTTAGAAACATAAAATTTACTCAAGCTCAAAATTTGAGAGAAAATTTTTATGAAATGTTTTATAGGTGGCATTTGGATCCCCAAAAGTTGTCTTGTATGTATCCTAACTTGCAGCCCAAATGTTGGAGATGTGGTAGTTTGGATGCAACTTATTTTCATATTTGGTGGACTTGTAGAAATGTAAAAGCTTTTTGGATTAAAATTTGGTGGATCATTCAGAATATTTTTAAAAGAAAGATAAAGTTTACTCCTCAATTATTTTTGTTGGGTATTATTGTAGATTTTGATGTTAAGGAAACTAATTTGATGTTGAATTTAATAACAGCAGCAAGGCTGTTGGTAGGGCAATATTGGAAGAAGGATTGTTTGCCTACTATAGAAGAATCGACGCTTAAAGTGTCAAATTTAGCAGAAATGGCTAAGATTTCTGCTTATTTGAAGGATTATTCACAAGAAAGATACATTTCGGTTTGGAGAAGATGGATAGATTATATTTTGTAATTTTTGTAAAACTTTTCAATTAAAAAAAAGAATTTTCAACCATCCATTTTGCTTGGGTTCCTTCCAATCCAAGTTTGGGCAATTTCCACACACTGGAACAACTTTTACTAGATCCCCCATTCAGCTCAGGGTGACATTATGAAGATGAATATCAGATGCATATTGATAATAGCTCCTCCTGAATAGATGAGTGAATTCTTCCAGCAGATTCATGTAGATGTTAAATAGGACTAGAGAAATGACCAAGAACTAGGACACATATTGATTTCTATGGGGAAATTTTATATTATATGATCCTCATAAACAGGTTGCACCAGATGAGGTTTCTGTATCATTAAAAACAAAAGTATATCTTGCACTCCATACCTGTGGTGGTTTCACCTCTTCTTGCGTGGGAGAATAGCAGTTATTCCCATGGATGTTTGTACAACCCATGATGAAGGACATTTGACACTATGATGCAAACCCTAACTTCCATGCTTCTTGTATCCTGATGTGGAATTCACTTGAACCTCCCCAGTGGACACTTATGACTACCATGGTCATAATTTTAAATTAAAAAAAATGTTTTCTGAAGAGGAAAAAATTAAGTTCTCACTTCTCCTCTCTTGATTTACTGTAGGTTTAGTAATCTCATTTTGTAAAAGATGGGAAGAACATAGTGAAACTCATTGGAGAAAATACCTGACTCTGCACCACATATATTTGACCTGAAGGAATTTCAGGGAATAGAAAAACCAGTTTCAATTGGTCCTACTTCTGATACTATGGGTGCCACATTGCTTATCGTTGGAATTATATATACACTTGCAAGACCTGTAAGATTTGTAATTTAATCTGAAAGAACAGTACATTTCCGTAACATATCTCAAAGCAAACAATCTTCATGATTATCATCAGGTGACACTGGAGAAAGTTTTTGCCTAGAAACATTTCTTGGGTTTCATTTCTTGGGTTCTTGGGATTTTGTTGGGTCTCAGTGAGGTGCTGACACCTACTATTTCCTTTAAGCACCCATTTTGAAAATTGTCTCTAATGTCAATGCTTAGAAACCTGATTTCTATTTATTATTTTTCTGGAAACTTGAAACTGTACTTTGTAGAAAACAGGCACTTCATTACTGAGATATTTCTTCTGTCCCATTCTTAAACGAGTTTTCTTCCTTATCTCATGTTCTATGTACAATAAAAGCATTTCTCTATCATTTCTACAGCTGGATTACTGATGCACGTGGTTATGTTGGCAGATAAAGAGGAAGGATGCATGATGGCACTGTTTCTAGTAGCATTCTTCACAATTATGTGGTGCACAGTAGATTCAGTCAAAAATATATCCTAGGGATGAGGAGCTTTCACAAGCTTCAGTGTGACATAGTATAACCAATTTCATTTCTAGTATTAGAGAGGTCCTTTTCATTTTGGGTAAGGGAGTTGAATAAGATGTTGATGGCCAATTTGTTCTAACAGTAATAGAAGCAACTATTTCAGGTATAAGGCCAGGATGTACAACTACATGTCATGATAAATTCCAGGTTGTGGCAATAAGTTCCAATTATTTCTGCTCCATAGCTATGAAAAGGAACAGGAATTTATGCTCTTAAAAGAAAGTACAATATACTACCAAAATTTGGTTCAGACTGCTTAAGTAGCTGATTAAATATGGGAGGCAGAATGTTCTTTGAGTTCACTTCTGATCTGAAGATTCACAATCATATGAATTGGGTCCTTTGATATTAATAACAGATTTCATTCATTTCATTCCATTCCATTTGATTTGGAAAAAGAAAATGATTTGGAACTTTACTGATCTTCTTTTGAACTGAATTGAATTCCTAAATCCAAATTTCATGCTGCCTGATATCTATTGCATTCAGAAAAACAGGTCAAAGGAAGTTCAAAGTGAGTGCACTCTAAAAATTTAAATTTTCTAAGTAAGCAGAACTTCTTTGGTATAAATAGAGTGAAGGACTTTTGAACTTCCTGATTCCATCTGATTTATAGAATAAACAGACTTACTTACCCAAAGTTAACTAATATCAATCACTTGGGGCAGACTTTATATTTATGAAACCCTCATTAATCTGAAAATAAGAATACTTGTAATTTATTAAATGCCTTTGCCCAAGCCTATGTTAATTTTAAGAGCCATTTTCTTGTTTGTTTTGAATTATATTTGGCTTAACAATAGCTTTTATTTGTTACAAGAATACACAGAAAGTTTTAAATGTGTACAACTGTAACATAGGAATGAGCATGTTTCAAAATTTATAATAATAACCATGACAAACTAGGAAATGTGCCATGTGCTTATATAAGATATACAATAAGTACTCAACTCATCAACTCCAGGTTTGTGTAGAAAGCAATTAATCCTATATATGCAAGTGCAGTCAGAATTTATATTTTATAATATAATACAACCTTAACAAAAGATTTTTAAAAAATGAAAATGAAAACAAGAATGCTATATAACTCTAGAGCTATTCAGCAAATTCTTCAACAGTGCTTCCAAGTTTAGCCTCCCTCCATTTCTTATGCTGAGAGTAATAGGGCAGGTTAAAAGCAGTAGTTATGTCTTGGCTCTAAAATAGTATGAAAACAATTTTTCCCATAGCAATTGGCATTGTTAAAATATTGAGATTAAAAATGTTATTTCTAGATGTATGTTTCCTCAATCAACAGCATTCCCTGGCCTGGCACTGGGCAGGTCTGCTCTTGTTAAGAAGCAGTGATGTTAATGAATAGAAAATCTGGAAGAAATCCAAAATTTTATCCATCTCACAAATATAATTTGTCTATTTTTCTGCAAGAGATAGGATAAAATAAGTGTTCTCAACTGTCCTCCTCAAATTTCTCAAGAGAAAGGTAGCCGCTATATATCTGCAGTAATCAAAACTATCCAAAGCCAAGCCAATAGCACTTTTTTATGGTGCCCAGCTGGGCCCTTCTCCAATTTGCACTATTAAAACTTGTTTTACTCAAATTTCTAAGACTGGCCCTTCAAGTTTCAAAATATTTCCCTAATGCCTCCCTGAGGCATAAAAGCCTCAGAAAGTAGAGGTTAGAGGGGGGGGAGGCCATAAACAAATGGCTGCATGACATAGCAAAATTCATGCATACATATATAAATGAAAACATGTATTTTATGCATAGAAAAACACATATCTAGATAAAATACCCACATTTTCTATAAATAAAGAGGCATTTACTAAGGAAAAATGTTCTTGTAATAAGCTAACACATTCCATTCTATTGATACAGTAATGATTTTTAAACTAAAGTTAGCAATAAAAGGGAATTGGAAAAAGCAGTGCTTTGCAGTCATTACCCAAAGTTATTTAGCAACTGAGTTGAATAAATATAATATCTTTGATCTCCACTGATTGTCTGGTGTGTTTTATTTCCAGCTTAGAATGAACCCAGAAAAGGTGTTTTAATCCTTCTGACAGAATAGAAGAAAGAAAAATAACTTTTTTACAGAAATATTTTCAAGATTGTCTAGGATATGGCTCAAGGTCCAAAAGACAAACAAACTCAACTGGAATTCCAAGAAGAAAATTTTATTTGGATAAAGCTTTTGCAAAAGCTGGTGGACTTAACTCATGCAGAAGAAAAAGCCACACCCACAATTTTAAAAAGCATACATTTATAACCTCTCATGAAGGTGGTTCCCCCCTCCCCTATCTCACTCAACAGCCCATTTGCTCATCCTGATCAACTAATCTGAAGCGCCTAAACAGAATACATTTCTCTTTCCCCTCCCAGGAAAAAGCCCCTTGCGTCTGTACCTGTTGTGTTAACCATGACCTACTTTTGCTAGCATAAGCTCTATCTTTATTTTTGTATTTCCTCTGCTTGCGGTTATGGCTGAGATCTAAACAACAACAATCTTGCACTTCTAAAAGCTCAATTAACTCCATTTTACAACTATTAGGCCATTAGGGTTAATTTTTTTTCATAAGATCATTAAACAATTTCTGATCTTATTATCCCTTACAAAGATGCTTCTGTTTTTGTGATGAAATGTTGTACTGCTGTTAGTTACTGCAGAGGTCCCTATGCACAATTGCCCGTGAGACTGGCAAGTGACATTTCTGCAGAAAATCCAGAGGCTTCAACACTTCTATCATAACACTACAATCTTCTTTTTCTGGAAAGCCAAAGATTTGTGTCATAAAAACATTCACTTTTCCAAAGTTGCAGTCTCAACACTCCTATTTAACATGATCAATACGAATTTCCCCCACCAATTCAGTAGATAAATTTAAGATTTTCTACAATTTGTAGCAAATATTATACAAAGAGACATTAATATTCTTTGTTTGCACACAAGTGTTCAGTTGGAATTCTAGCAGCAGGTATAGTCCTCGTATAAAAACATCAGCATAGAAGGAGTTGCTGAGGAGCACACAGATTCCTATTCAAATAAAAGCAGGAAAATTGATAATTTCAGGACTTGCAGGCATTTGGGATGCATGCCTTGCCCACATAAAAAATGGCTGTCTTGGTAGCTAGACACACAACATTTATTAGAAGGCAAACTGATGACTTTGCTCTCCATCATACCTTTTGACTATAATCTTCCACTACTTTAATTTTCTAAAAAAAATTGTGTGCCCTTATTAGTCATTTGTGTTTATGTGGCAACTCTTGGTTTCTTTTAATATAAAGGATCAAAAGAATAATTAAACCAAATGCAACATTTGCCTGTAAGGCATCAAGAGCAAATTAGTGTTGATGTGTATCAAGTTCCCCGATCCTGAATTCGAAAATGTATTGCTTACTTTACCTTTATGGCTATACTTACATCCATTCCAACAGATCCAAATGAACCACAGGGCATTAGGAAAGGTTGCGGTACTTTTTGCATAGAAGTGAACATTAGACATTGGAACCTTTAACTCTGTTAGCAATCTAGGATGAAAAATTAAAATTCACATTTGATTGAAAAATAATGATTTAGAACAGTGCTTCTCAACGTTTGTGTGACGGCGACCCCCGTCACACAAACGTTCTGTGCATGCGCGGTGCCGCGCATGCGTGACGGCCCCCATGCGCGACGTGTGTGCACGGGGCTGCCCCCATGCGTGGTGCGCGTGTGCGCCGCCGCGAAAAATGGCGGATCGCCACCTTTGGCGACCCCGAAAAATGGTCGATCAACCCCAAATGGGGTCGCAACCCATAGGTTGAGAACCGCTGATTTAGAACTTTATCCATAAAACAAGCTAAATGTGTTACATCTCAAAGTTTGCCTACGGAAAACCTTTTGAGTTTCAAAAGATTCAGATTTTAAATTCTAATAGAAGAGGAATATTGAAAAATAGACCCAAAATAAGGATGTGGAAAACATTGGAGCTAGAAAAACTGAGTAAATTTCCAACTCCTCAACAGTAGTCATCGCTGGTGCTCACAATGAAGTCAGGATGCATTTGCACATCTCAGAAGGGACATCATCCCACTTGAACCATCCTCTCCAATGATTATTGTCATTTGCAATTAAGATGGGTCTTCTCTGCTGCAGCTCCTGTGCTGTGGAATATTCTTCCTTCAAAGATTAGAATGGTCCCAATCCAGTTGGGTTTTTTTTTGTAAGGCTTTAAAATATAAATCTTAATAAATAAATGAATTGATGAATAAATAAGTAAATAAACTTAGCTGTGTACCTGGGCCTGCGGCTCTGAATATGTTAAGAGCCTATTTTTGGGCTCTACTGTTAATTCATTAATTATCTTGGCTGCTGTGTATATTCATTTTACAATTATTTTTATTGTTTTTAAATTTTTGTTTGAGAATTGTAAACTGCCCAGAGTCACTTGGTTGGGATGGGTAGTCCTAGAAATTAAATGAATGAATAAACAAAATCAATAAAACATAATGTTAAGATAAAATATGGCAACATGAAGAACCAAGGGGGGGGGCTCACTGTCCCTGATCAATGCCTGTGTAAGGGCCAGGTCTTCATGGCTCTTCTAAATAACAGTGGAATGGGGGCCAATTGGATCTTGGGGAAACCTTGTTCTACAGAGCAGACACTGCTACAAAGAAGGCATGCTTCCAATATCCTGAGAGATGACATTGTTTAACTGAAGGAATTCAGAATTCATCCCTAAAGAATTCATCCTTACAGGATTGAATTGGCTAGGCAGATGTTATGGGAGACAGGCAGTCCGTCAAATAATCACGCTTATGCCATTTAGGCTTGAATCCTGAAGAGGAAACCATCAATGAGCAGCCAGTTCCAGAGTTGCCAGATGAAGAATTGTCTGAGGAGCTTCACTGCCCAATGTCCTATCCCAGGCCAAGCATACACCAATATATAAAGAAGTAGTTGCTCAATTTACTAAATGAGGCTTGCAAACAGACACACTTGCAGTTTAGAGACAGGTTCTTCCTGATACATTAAAAATGTCTCATGGTGTGCTCAGAAAAATTGACGGCATGCTATCTCAATTTCCTACCTTTTGGGAGCAATGTAATTTTATATAAGCTAGAGCAATGATGGTGAACCTTCAAAAATTTGGAAAATGCCTAAGTTGACTTTGCTGGCACGTCTCTCTTTCACGCACACATCCTGAACAAAAGAGAAATAATTTTCTATCTCCTTCCCTATTTTCCCCACAACAACCTTATAAGATATGTTGGGTTGACAGAGAGCTACTGGCCCAAAGTCACCCAGTTGGCTTTCATCCCTAAGGCAGAACTACAATTCAGAATCCTGGTTTCTAGGTCGGTATCTTAACCACTACACCCAACTAGCTTAAGTTAATTTGTCAAGATTTAGCTTGGAACAAAACTGCTTTTAAATCAATTTCAGGATTGGCTAGAAATGAATGTTCAGGAACCTGAATTAATATAGCTGTGCTATCAGATTGATGGGTATTTACAGCAGAAGAAATCTGGATCTGAGTCAATAGACCTGTTGTCAATCCTGCAGTTTCCCTTGCAATACCTATCCATGAATTGACATCGCCAGATGAAGCCATTTGGGTTGAGGTGCTTGCCCTTGACTTACCAGAACAGAAAAGCCACAAAGGTGCAAAGAGGACCTATGGGGGCAAAGGACACCTAGCTGCTATATAACCTGCCAAATTTAGTTTCTTTGGGGAAATGGAGCCCACCTGGATTACAAGGGATAGTAAATTAGAGACAAATTTTTGCAAGTTAAGTAAACACATCATACCATCCTATTGAAGGACCTAGTATTTTCTGTTCTGCTGAAATTACAGGAAAGCCTGTCTTGCAAATCCAGGCCATGATGAATTCATGGACATTAACTTTGTTGAGAACCAGGGGATTCCCCAAAAGTGCCATGAACATGAATAATAAATGTTGTTCATTATTTTAAGCAAACTTGGCCTGTGCGAGAAGTCCACACACTTGTCTCGCCGGTAGTTAACAAAACATCTGAGATATTGTTTCAGAATCCCATTCTCTCATTCCATCTGCCCATCTGATTCTGGAAAAGAAATAGATCTGGACATGCAGACTTTTGAACATTTCTTGCCAAAACTTGGCAGTAAATTATGGACCATGGAAAACATGTTGTAAAAAGAGTTGAGCAGTATCTTTGGCTGTGTGCTCATCACTGGGTCTTTCCTCTGACCTCTCCAGCTTCCTCTGTTCCAGCTCAGATAAGCTCTTGCAGGAATTATTAGCAATTCATCAAATTTTCCAGGACCACTTATGAAGGACAAGGACAATTATGAACGCTTTGCCAATTGTCATCACCCGGCTGGGCATCCTTCAGCAGGGGGGGAATTAGTTGCAGTCTCATCACCTTATCTGATATCCATCAAAGAAACTGGCTCACTTGGGCTGTTGGTTTGATCTCTGAGCTGCAAACGTTTTGTCTCCATTTGGGGGGGACATCTTCAAAGTGCACTGAAGATGTCCCCACGAATGGTTTGTAGCCAAATGTCCAAACGAATTGTTTGCAGCCAAATTGCCAAGCTCGAAGATCAAACCAATAGCCCAACTACCAACCCAAGCTGCTAATATTCAAACACATTTCATGTTCACCCTGTATCCCATCTTTCCTTATTGGGCTCTGCTGCACCTCCAAATCCTCATTGTTTTATCTCAACAACCACACCACCCATTGTGGTAGAAGAGAAAGCTGAATATAAGGTAGGCCATATTTTGGACTTCCTTCTTCACTGGGAATGTCTCCAGAATTGTATGGACTGAAAAGGTTATAGACCAGAGAAGCATTCCTGAGAAGACATGGGTGGTATACATGCTCCAAGCCTCATATATTTTTTCTATCAGCAGTACCTAGATAAGCCTTTTCAAATTGCAGAAGAAGATCCTGAGGAGGGGATAGTGTCATAGCCAGCATTGACTCTGATGAGGAAACTGACACTGAGACAGTTTCAGTGTTGCAAGCAGAGGAGGCTGCACTGCCTAGTAACTTGGAAACACAGCTAATGCTGGTCTTGAAATTGAAAGATGAGGAGCTGCCACCTTCTCTCAGTACAAAGGCTTGCCACATAGAGAGGAAAGATGCCTTGCAAAGCTCCCTGTAAGAAAGGAACCCCCTCTTTCCATATGAGTAACACTGGAGTTACTTTTTTTAAGAAGAGCAGCAAACTCAAGCTTCTCCAATGGCAATAAATATTTGTTTGCCTAGATTTTATGTGCTTTGACTCCTAACTTGAAACCTTGTGACTATGACTCTGGACCTGATGACCTTTCTTAGACATTTGTCACTTGGATTTCACTTGACCCCTCTTGTGCCTGACTTTGGAATTGAAAGTCTCTCAAGGCAAACTTGCTGAGCTTTGGGCAACTTGATTTTTCTGGTATGTGTGCATATGCATTTGCATTCACACTTCCTTTGTTACTTATTCATTATTCATTTGCTTCATAAACTTCCTAATAAAGTTTGCAATCATGTTTCTGTATGTTCGTCAGTGCATGGCCTGAGACGTGACAGATAATAACTAGCATTGTGAATTACACCTGGAAGCAAACCACAACCAGTGCAGCTCACAAAACTGAGGGCTTACACAGGAACACTGAGACATGGCCATTACTATCTTCTGTACCATTTGAAATTTCCAGGTGGTCTTCACTGCAGCATGTCCAGGGCGATATGATCATAATCTAGGTGCTCAAGTGCATAGGTCATGATTATGACAATGCAGGGAGCCACAGCCACCATTTTTGATTTTCCCTTTCAGCTTCCCACAAGCAAAGTCAGTGGGGATGCCAGCTTTCGTGAAGAGCCGTGGTGCCACAGTGGTTAGAATGGATTCTTGCAGGCTGACTGCCCACTGTCAGGAGTTCAAGGTTGACTCAGCCTTCCATCCTTCTGAAGTTGGTAAAAAGAGGACCCAGATTGTTGGGAGCAATATATTGACTCTGTAAACTGCTTAGAGAGAGCAGTAAAGCACTGTGAAACAGTAATTAAGCCTAAGTGCTATTGCTGACTTCGGCAAAGGGAGAAAATGCCCATGGGACCATGTTCATATGCCATACCTATCCAGGCAAAAGGTGGGCACAGTGCAGGCACTTGGGGCTGGGGCTTGCAGAGGTGCTGGATGGGAGAACACACACTGTGGAGGGAGTTTGATTAAAATGCAGTGAGTAGTGGTAAATAATGGGAGGCATGAAGAGACTGTGGATAAAGATTGTTAGAGGAGATTGATTGGACTTGTGAAGCGTCAGGAAGCTTGTCTGGAGAGATGGTAGTCAACGGGTGCAGGTGCAGGGAGACAGCAGAAGAGGAGTTCAGAAACAGGAGAAAGAGTACATGGTAGCTTAACAGAGGTTGAGATGTAACCACAAACTCATAATATCTTGAAAATTACTGAGGGAAGAGCCAGAGATCTGATTAGGGATTAAGATAAGATCTTAATTGTTTGGAAAATGCTAGAGCTATGCAGCATTTGGATTTGAAATGGTAAAGCTGGTTTGGAGGGCATCATGTCATCCTGGCCAAACAAACATTTTGTTTAAAAAATTGCAAATGGGCTAAATGAACATTCATTCATACCCTCTCTGAAGCAGTTTTCCTTTGAATCCAAAATGCTGTACAGCCCTAAAATACCTTGTAAAATTTCCATGCCAAGTTAAACAAGTCTTTCTTCATAAAGACTGCATATTACCTCCGTCCTGAGGAAACAACTATTTGCTTTACCTACTTGATGACAGACAACTTTCCTGTACCTTTCCTGAAAATGACTTGAAGTAGAAATAGACAACAAACAGATTGGATGGCCATTTTGTGTTAAATATTTTCCTGTTTTGGTTAAAAGTGAGTACATTGTATCACAATTGGAGGTCTCTTTCAAGCAACCATAGCAGAATTGCATTTTTTTGGGGCAATCAAGGCAAATGCCTTGATTATGTGCCAACAAGTCATTTTCAGCTTAGTGTCTAGATAGATAAACCTTCTCCATGACAATCTATACCCAGCCTGTTCTTTCAAGTCTCTCAGCAGTGCATTCATCACCATCATAACTGAGTCACCCCTCCAGCTACTGATCTTCTTTTTTCTCCCACCTTTCCCAGCATTACAGTCTTTTCTAGACAGCTGGGTCTTTGCATCATGTGTTTGAGGTGGAATATTTGAGCCTGGTTATTTGTGTCTTAAGTGAGAATTCTGAGTTGACTTGCTCAATGGTACATTCATTTGCTTTCTTGAGTGTCTTATGTTATTCTAGGAGTCTTCTCCAAACACCAGAGGTCAAAGAAGTCAATACTGTAACTATCTTTAATGCCTCCCACTTAGCAATAGCAAGTGATTGTGTACTATTGCAACAGCAGTTATTTTTCTCTTTTTTGCTCTATTTGAAACAAATTTTCCTTTCCCATTTTTTCTCTTGCCTTCCTCTTTCCCTCTTTCCTCGTCTTTCTCTTTCCCCTCCTTTTTCATTCCTATCCTCTTTCCCTCCTCTCTTGCTTCAGTTATTCTACTTATTTCCAGAACATTGGAATAATGTGAGAAATGGATTGTCAACATCCTTCACGAACTTCATTTATTTATATTAGGATGACGCATGCACAATTACTTGGGAGTTAGTCCATGTCAAAATCAGCAGAATTTACTTCTGAGGATTGTTGCATTCCATATCACAACTGGAATTCCTGAATGCAGGTTTGAGACTTAATAGAAAATGTTCAGTGCAAAGACAATATGGGTGTTCTCACTGAAGAAAACCAGTTACCAGATATCTGAATAGACAAAGGAGGATATGAACAATTGGAAAGTAGGGCAATTGGGAAGAAAAGGAGAACATATTGTTTAATTTTCTGGCACTTGCAACAAACATTACAATGAAAAACTGAGGGGAAAATTCTATTTAGATCTACATGCATATGAAATTACTTTCTCCAATATCAACCAGAAAGACTGGTTTTTCAACTGCAGTATTTTTCCAGCATACCTTTATTTATTTATCTATAGACTGCAGTGATCATAGGCGGGCATTTGGTGTGGTGGTTAAGGCATTGGGCTAGAAACAAGGAGCCTCTGAAAACTAATTCCAAGGCACAAAGCAGCCAACTGAGGGACCTGGGTCAGTCTTTCTTTCTCAGTCTCTTCTGAAAAACTTTGCCAAGAAAACTGCGGGACTTGTCCGGGTAGTTGCCAGGAATCAACACTGATCTGAAGGCATGTGTGTGCTTGCTCACACATAAACACACAAACACAGAGTTATCATAGATTTAAAGCATCTGAATTGAAGACAATTGCTGGAATTAGGAAATAACTAAAATCTAGACATAAGTCTGACAACAAACTAGGTAAAAAAAGCAGACAATTTACAAGGTCACATGAACGTTTGTATGACTACTATGGTGATAATACAAAAGATACAGTAAAAAGATACTAAAAAAGCCAGATAATATTTAATTTTAGGCCACATCTGCCAGACACAGGAGGACAAAAAAGAGAACAACCCTCACTCCCTATTTCCAGCCCTTATTCTTCCTAGATTACAGAACTTCCAACCTCTTTAATAACTGAACAGTCTTATTCTATTCTTTATTTTCCTGCAAATAACATGCTTTCCCTGTTTAAGCACCCAGACACATGATGTTTATTTTAACTTTGATTAAAACTTCAGTGTTTATAAAAACTTATTGTGCATTCTTTGTCTCCTTATAGAAAAGTGTGTTCATATGATTAGATAATCCTTGATCAGTCATGGGCAGATTCCCAAACAGGTGCTTAATCTTAGAAGGTGGACAAAACTTTCTCCCTCCCAAAATGATCATAATACATTTGATTATACTGCCAAGACAACCCAAATTGAGGTGGCAAATCACTATCCCAATAAGTGTTATTCTGATATGGCAAGGTGAATAACAAAGGATTCATAATGACAAGGTATTCTGAAATACAATAGTTTTAAGTCCCAAAGATATTTAAAAAAATAATCTTCAGGTTTTGTTGTTGCTGGTTCTTTTCTAGAACTGTATACCTTTAATTGTAAGGTTTAATATACCTAGATCAACAAATAAAAAGTAGGTGAATATGGACAACATGTTGACCAAACTAGCTGATCACTATTCATCCTCATCCTTCTTGCTCTCTCAATGGCTTTTGATACCATTCAATCATTATAATTTTCTGCATCAATTTTCAAAGTTTGGAATGAGGGAAGGCATAGATTTGCACTGGTTTTCCTCCTTTCTCAGGTGATTTCCAATCAACATTAGTAGGAGAGAAGACATTTCTAGATTTTCATTGCTTCTATTTAATTTCTAAATGAAGTCACTGGGTAAGCTCATCCATTCACATGAAGTAAAGTATTATCACTTGCTGATGATATCTCAGCTATAATTCCAGTCCCTGGCTGAATAAGTGATGTCATTAAGGTCTTCCCAAGAATCTGGAGTCTATGGGGATCTAAATCAAGAGTGTCAAACTGCTGGCCCCCTGGCTGGTTGCATCATATGGAAGCCACGCCCACCCCAGCTCCAGCAATGTAAAAAAAGTCAAGATATGTCGCAACAGTTCATATGACATGGCGAGTGTGAACTCATGATCTAAATGGAGTAGAACAGGCTTCAGCTCAACTCTAACAAAACCATTGTTAAGCAACCCTAGCTTTATTTCTCAGAAATAAAGCTAAGAAAGCATGCTGCACAAATGTTTCCTGCTCTACTTGATCCATAGCTGCTATTTCTAAGAATAGATCTAGGGTGTGATTTTTATAATATCTGTAGGGATAGAAAAACCTCAAACTATGTAACATTGTTTTGAAACCGTATTTATTCACCTACAATAGCTAAAGTGATATAAAAATGTTCACGTTACTCATAATATATAACTTTTGAAATAATTTTAATTCAGAAAATACTATGTAATCTTTGAAAAGGTTAAATTTGTATTGATAACAAAATGTTTTCCAATACCTATTTATTTTGCTTATTTCATTCTGAAACTTGGTAAGAGATTAAAGTGAACAATTAAAGGAAAATAAGTGAAATCACTGAGAAAGAAATTATGAAATCTATTTAAAGGATGGTGTATTCATAAAATCATTGTTTTCTGTATATTTTCTTTAGATTAATCTGGATTTAGTCTTGAAATGTTGCTTATTTTTCACTTTGAAAACTGGAAAATTAAGAAATGTATCTTTTGTAGCATCCTCTCCTTTCCTCAGTTTGCTATAAAACAAAATGATTAAATCACTATTGGGTATAAAATTGAATATTCATACAGTATAGCTGAGATTAATAAATGCTACAATTAATAGAATATCTATCATTAGATGATTTGCATTTAATTCTTGACACTGTAGGCCTAGAGTTACCAGACATCTGGCAAAAAGAGACATGTCCTCCTTTTTGTCCTCATGTCCTCTGTCTGGCAAGCATAGACTAAAAATAATATATTGTCCATCTTTTTCAGTATTTAACAAGCTTTCTCTTCCTAGGCAGCTTTTTTTTTCATAGCACTGCACTTATCTAATACAGATAGTCCTCAACTTGCAACCATTATGGAGCCTATTATAGTCATAAATCATGACAGTTGTAAAGTGGGTCATCACATGATCAGACCCGATTTTACTACTTTTTTTGTGTTGCTTATTAAATGAACATGGTGATTGTAAAGTGAATACAGTGGTTGTTAAGCAAGCCCATTGTTCGCTATGGAGCAATGTTTTTGAAAACCTGAAGTAAACACTGGTTTTTGGCAAAAACATTGTAAATCATAATCACTAGACTAGACTGAGGGATGCCGCAAATGGCAGGAATGCAGGCTGGTTCCCAAATGCCCAAAATATAATCAGGCAACTGGGGGGGGGGGCGCTGGCATCAGAATTTTGGAACTGGGACCTTTTAAGGCGAGCTGTCATAACTTTGGTTGCTAAGCAACTGATCGTAAGTCAAATTCTACCTCTAAGAGCTAACTGCAAGTTAGTTATTCTGTGATCTTAATTAATTAATTAGTTTTCTCTAGATTGCTTGCTGTGCTGTCTGAAATTGATAAGACCTTATTCAGCTACATGTTGGTGGCTTTTTCTCCTAACCATTCTACCACATTCCTGCTATTGAAAAACCAGGCTTTCTGATATTAGGAAAGTAGGTTTATATGCATGTGGGCCTAACTTTTTTTTTTTGACAATTTTTCACTGTAATATTATTTACAGATGCCAAGAAAGCTAAATAATGTGTCCTCCTTTTCCCTCCATTTGCCTTCCTTTCCAATTGTCTGTCTTCCTTTACCTGATCTGATATCTGGTAACACTCCTGTGACTAAAGACTAGCAGTGCTCTTAATGTTATCAAATGAGTCCTTCTGAAATTTTCTATGATAACAAAAAGGTCAAAGGTTTAAGAAGATAAACATTTTACAAGTTAGGATGCTGGATCTGGATAAGAGAGGATCTTGATTCAAGTCCTCAGAGGACAAGAAGCACACTGAGAAAGTTTGGGCAAGTCATTCTCTTCGCCCAGGGGTGTCAAACTCGCAACGTTATGTGACGTGTTGCAATGTATCTTGACTTTTTTTCCATTGCCAGCAATGGGGTGGGCGCAGTTTTGCCATGACTCATCTAGCCCAAATAACTCACTTGGCAATCACACAGATTGTTTTTTCTCTGCCTCTTTGGCTGCACCCTCACAGAACATTGTTATGTGCACCATTACTCAAACAGTAAGATAATGTGTATTCAGGAGGATTAGAAAGGGACAGGTAGGGAGAAATCTCACTAATTTTACCTTCTAATAAATGGGGGATTTAAAATCTTTCAAAAGTCTAAAAAATTGAGAGGTCTGAAATGTTCAGCCAACCCATCTAGCTATGAGTTCAGGTATCAAATCAGTAGCCAAGAGGAAGTGCAGTCTCTAGACTGAAAAAAAAATGCATATTTCTAGCATAAAAAGGTAATGCAGCACATGAAGTAATTGTAACAGCTGCACTGAGGTAAGCCAATCAGTGATATTTTTTTTCAGAAAATGTTGACTGAACATGTTTAACCTCTTGCTACTATATCTATTGCTCATGCCTGAAACGCCTTGGAAATTTTAACCAGTGAACCTCCTTTATTTATTTTGTTAGAATTATACAGATCTATAATGAGAATTCTGCTCAATGTGAGAATAAAAATAAAAGGATGGGAAGAAGTACAAGGAAAGATATCTGCATAGAAAAGATTATCCAGTTCCAAAAAAGATAAGCCCAACCTCCTTCAAATTTGGGTGAAGAGGAAAATTAAAAGCTGAAATAAATAAAACTTTCATTTTATGGACTTTAAAAGGGTTGGTGTACTAAATATGCAATTCATCATAAATATCTACTCAATAGTAATTGTAGAAACCAAATTGTTGATTAAAAAACCACTCTAACTTTAATATATCTGCAATTATCAGAAATCAGATTTAACAAATGAAGAATTTTACTTTTCCAAAAACAGAAGAGCTTAGGGAAGAAAATATATTCTAACCTTTGGATACTGGGCTCTTTGTAGCAAACTGTTGCTCGCCTGCGTCTAACAGATTGTACAGAATGTTCTTCTATATCTTTCTTGGATTTGGGATTTGAATTTATACCAATATTTGTCAATTCCTGAAGAGGCTTGTTCCCTAGGAATTCAATTAACATTTAAGTCACTAATTAGAAATATTTTTGGATTTTTAAAAAATCACTTGTTTTATTCAAAAATACGTGTTATCTTAACATAGGAGTTGTTTGATAGTGAAATGGACTACATAAAATTTATAAATAAATGAAATAAATCAGTTCTGCATGCATATGTATGTTTGGATTACACAGGTCTTTAAAGCATCTTTGATATGGGTTTAGAATATTACTATTCATAAATTTATCTCTCTACTCTGGCCAAATTCATTGGAGAAAAAATGTTGCCCACTGTGTTATAGAACACAAGAAGACCTAAAATTATCTTTCTTAGGTTTTCATTAGATCAAACAAGGACCTTATAATCAACTAATTTATATCACTTCATGTCCATGACTAGATCAAACAAAGTTTTGTGATTATTTTGAAACATTTAAGGATTTATTGTGCATATGCTTTCATGAGGACTAGCTCCTGTATATTATTTTCATTTGTCAGATACACTGATTATAGAATAATAAATTGACACCTAAGATAAAGGCCCTGGAATACAAGCAAGAGTTGCAATGTCTGACATGTAAGGGGTGGCATTGTATAGCGTTGGTAGTGAATGTCCCTCACATGTGTGCAGAGATCCCTCTTACCATCAAGAAACCCAAAACAACAATGTTAGCGATAAGGGAACCCCTATACCTAACTCCATGCTTCTAGGTATTATACTGAACATGTATCTACCACCTGAAGCAAAAATCTGCAACAACTGTGCTTGTCCTATTTTCTTTGATGGGCATTTTTGATGGAGTCTATTGTATCAGGCATTCTTAGAATTGTAATGCCATTAAGAAAATGAAAGTATAAATAAGTAAATAAGATGCTAACATTCCTTTTTTGTATAACAAAAACTTAGTTTTATGAAGGTTTTTTTAGTTTTCAACCAGAGTAAGTCTTTAACTGCATCTCAATGAAGATTACACATACCAGAATCTTGCACTGGCTTTCTGTTGCACGATTCTTCATAAGTTATGTCTGCTTTCTTTGTAAAAACACTATCATTTTCTTCCTGATAATACCTTTCAGATTTATTTATAGCAGGGATATTCTCCTTTTTATTTTGATCATGTCTACATGATGTGGAACCTTGTTTTTCATTTATTGCTTCTATAGAAATTTCAGCATCTTTTAGGGAACATGAAGTTACTCTCTGAACACTGAAAGTTTTTCCTTCCTCTTTAGATGCCTTATGAGGAATATTTTCATCATATAATTTTTCACTGTTTAATTTCTGTTTCACATACATTTTTCTCTCATTAAGAGAGTCTGGATATATAATATATGTCTTCCGGCTAGCTTTTGCAAAAATTCTTCTTTTGTCATTTTGCAAAATCTTTGAAACATGTAAAGCATCTGTAGATCCTTCTGCTGTTATATTGTATTTGCAAGTAACTTCTTTGCTGCTGCATCCACTTTTTACATTGGTTCTTTGATAATGTTTTGTTTGGCAATCGTACCTGCATTCCTTTGATCCAAATCTTTCCAAATTTCTTAAATGCTGCATATTTTCCATTTCATAATAGTTTGATTTGTTGATTTTGGAAGTATCAGGATAACTCTCATTTATGGTTAAATTTTCTTGTTTATCCATTATGGGGCTTGCCATTGATAGCAAATTTCCAATATTACTATCTTGTAATAATGAATCCGAATTTTCTCCTGCATTCTGCCTAATTACTCCCTCTACGGTTTCAGAAATTGTTTTTTCCTCTTTTTCTGACTGTAAAATATTAGTAGTTTGCAGTTGACAGTTGATATCTATTAAATGCAGGTGCTTGTAATTTTTGTTACTGTCTTTATTATTTTCCTCAACATCTTGTTCATTGGTATTTTCCCGTTCCATTTCCCAGGATGTTATCTTTTTAAACAATTCTACTTTGAGTGGTAATTTTTTCTTTGATTTAATGGTGTGGATGGGTTTTGGAACATTTTCATTACTTTTTGGGGGGTTTATTGCTATATTTTTTTTAATGTGCTTTTTTGTACTTGCAAATGTTACTTTTCTTAGATTTTCTGAAATTTTGTCAGCTTTAACCTTATTAAATTTCTTATCTCTAGATTTAATTATAACTATTTCACCCAATTCACTCGCAGTTAATTCCATATCGGTATCATATATAGTTTCCTCTGATTTTTGACTTTTTATTAAATCTTCTTTGTTCATGTGAACAAGCTTACTACTAGGTTGGGAAGTCAATTTAATATGTGAAACACCATTTGGGTCTCTCTGATTACCAATATCAATATTGCAATTGCTGGCTGTGCAAAAATGTAGTATACAGTTACTATCTTTTTTTGTACCAAAATTGTTTACAAGAGGGTGAATACTTGAAATGCACATTTCTTTCTTTCTTTCACTTATATATCGATGCATTGGAAAAGGATTATTATGTCCTTTTAACTGACTTTCATATTCATTTGCAGATGATGCATAATCTAGAGAAGTTTTAAAGATATTAGATAGCTTTTCTGAAAAGCAAAATTAAGAAAATTATTTAAAATGTACAAGTTTTATTTTAATATGTATAACATTGGTTTTATATTGCTATTAAACAAATGAAATCTTTTTTCAATACTAATCACAATGCAATATTTGACTGGCTTGTAGATCTTTGCAGAAGTATTCATTAAGACTATGTATACTTTAAAAATGACTATGAAGAAGTGCTCTGGATATTGTGCTGGCACATTATCGCTCTGGTATTCATTTTTCTTGTTCAGTTATTTTTAATGAAAAAGTATTTTTTTCATTAAAAAAACCTCAAGCAATTTGAAACAAGAATTTGCAGTTAATTTAAACATTGCATTAACTTAAACGAGTCAATTCCTAACATTTTTTCCAATGATTTTTCTGTCTAAAAAATTTTAATACATTTGTTAAAAATGCCAATGAAATGAATCATATTATCAAGGCTTCTCTGAAGATTACATTTAAATTAGTATTCTCTTATATAATTTCCTTTTCACCAATTATCAATTGTTTTCCTTATGTAATGATTTTTATTTCCTTTCCCTTTAACATTTCTGTTTTTTGGCTTCTGAATTAGCTAGCTGACAAAATAAATTTCAAATGTTGAATTATTCTATAGCAGTGGTGGCAAACCTATGGCACAGGTGCCAGAGGCTGCACTCAGAGTCCTCTCTGTGGGCACACGCGCCGTCGCCCTAGTCCTAGGCCTTCAGGTTATAAAACCTTTTCGCTTTAGGCCTCCACTGCCATGTACACACACACAAAAAAGGTTCTATCAATCAGTCAATTTCAACTTCTCATGGGAAAAAAAGTTCTTGCAAAGTTGGAATTGATTGATTGAACTTTTTAGTCCCACCCAGTCTGCCGTTACCACCGCAGCCACGCCCATCCAATGGGCCACACCCACCCAATGGGCCATGCCCACCTTATGCCCACGATGCATAAGTGGGTTTTGGGTTTCAGTTTGGGCACTCAGTCTTTAAAGTTTCGCCATCACTGTTCTATAGCATTATTATCTTTCATTATTGTCTTTGTTCTGAGTTCTTGAGATGAAGTTTGCTTTCTCCCCAAACATTGGAGCATTGAGAATTTTAATTCTGTTTATCAATTGTGCAGTCTCTCTCAGAAAATCACATTTGAGTTGTGTGATGATAATTTGGGACGAATTAGTATCTCTCTCTATATATTAATTATATTCTTCTCCACTATATAAAAATTAATATAGTATACCTTCTGGAAATGTATTTGTGGCAAATTCTGTTTCCATTTTATTTAATTCACTTGGTTTTGGCATTTGCTTAGGGTCTAATATCTGTATGTTCATTTGATCTGCTGTAATTTCTTTTGAGAGTACAGATATCTGCTCAAAAGGACCATCTGTGTCACATACAAACAAGTTCTCTTTTTTCCCATCACTTTCTACAATATGAGGAGTGATCAAATATTGTTCAGTAGGTCTGAAAGAAAAAAGAAAAGGAGAGAATTATTGAGAGTGAATAATATTCATATAAACATTTTAAAAACAAAATGAATTTTGATTATATGATAAACTGTGTTTACACCTCTAAAAAGGAACAAAACAAAGGCTCATAATTTAAATAGCACTGAAAGATGATTTGAGCCAGAGTAAAAAGTATTCCATTAACAGTATATCATATTATGGAAACATGCCCACATACAAGGCAGAGAAAATACTAACTAGACTTTAATATTTCATTTAAAATCAATTGGATATGCTATATAGTCACAAAAACCAACAATATAAATTGTAGCTTGTGCTAGCAAAATAAAAACAAATGATAATTTCATAAATTTTCTGATGTGAAGATAACTTATATATTGGTTATGCATATTTTGGATTTGAGAGTGCAGATATTTTTTCTGAGTAAAAATAATCTCTGAAACTGTTTCCGAAGTAGCTCTTCACAGTTGGTTGAATTGGCAGATTTTCCTCTTTTCATTTTTATCTAATATTTAAACTCAAACATTACCTTATTTGATTTTTTGAAAGCTTGGATTCATGACCAGAATTGCTGCACTGAGCATCATCCATTGTTACAGGTTTTGGAATACACTATTTGAAGGAAAAATATGTTAGCATACTCCTGATATTCCAAGATTTTCATGGCTTGGAATTCTGAAACTTGTGGCTGCTCTTGCAAAGTAGAACATCTGCTCCTCATATCTGCTCCCTATTACTCCAACTTATCTTTTGCCATTTTTATGGTTAAGTGGGGACACAAAACTGCAGTTACCCCTTCATTCTCTAAGAAAATAGCATTTCGATCAAAGAACCATGGACAAACAGATGGCTGCCATTTTTCTTCATTTGGAATTGGCTTTTAATTTTTTTAAACTAAAATGTTTTAATTTTTAACATGAAAAGTCAAAAAATGCAAGAAGCCCTGCAGCCTGTGAGCATATTTATACTTATAGTGTTTAGATTGTGAGGATTTTCTGCAAGGCAATATTAATCAGTAACTTACACTTAGTAATTTTGTAATGTACATTAGAAATCATTATGAAATATAGATTAAATGTGGAACACTGGTCATTTTAGAATATTATTTACACTAGACTAGGTGTGATTCAATGTTTTTAACTTTTTGAAAATTTATGCAGTTTGTTCTGGGCCTACTCAGCCTCCATCCTTCCAAGATCACTAAAATGAGGCCCCAGATTGTTAGGGGTAACATGCTGACTCTAAACCCCTTAGAAAGGGCTGTAAAGTACTATGGAGTGGTATACAAATCTAAGTGCTATTGCTATAAGATTCAAATGTTTGCAGCTATTTGCTAGGACAACGGTGCCCAACCTTTTGGGCACCAGGAATTGGTTCTGTAGAGAGAGGTTTTTCTGCAGGCCGGAGGGGATGTGGTTTCGTATGTTGCCTACATCCCGCAGATGGGGTTTCACTTGTTTGCCCAGCCCAGTTTCTGGTATGATGTGGACCAGTGTTGGTCCATGGAAGAGAGGTTGGGGACTCCTGCTCTAGTCTGTTTCATAAGGCTGTTCTGCTGTATAGGGCAGCAGTCCCCAACCTTTGTGGCTTGGGGGCCTGGCTGGGGGGGAAGAGGGGGACTGGGCCACACAAGGGGCAGGCCAGCGCACATGTGCAGCTTGACTCATGTAAGCGGCAGCCTGGTGCAGGCCCACTATTTGCATGAGTAGAGCTGTGCACGCTTGTGTGCGCCGGCCCCCCGCTCATGTGAGTTGAGCTGCATGCACGTGTGCGCCAGTCCGCAGTCTGGTTGCAAATAGGCCACAGTCTGGTAGTGGGCTGCGGCTTAGGGATTGGGGCCCTGGCTAGGAAATATAAAGCACACAACATACTCATATATACAGTGCTTATCTATAAAAATGCTTATTTTACTAGATCCCAGATCAAAATAAAGGTCAACAGAAACTTACAACAGAAACTTCATTTTGAAATATTAAAATATTTAATTTATATTATTTTATCAATAATTTTATATTAAATTAATAGGAGTAAAATATATTAAAACAAACTATTTTGCACTACTGCATAACCCCCCCCCCCCGAAATAAGAATGGCACCATCTCTCCCAGAGTTCTGGAAAGCTTTGAAAACCTGGCTTCAATCCCAGGCCTGGGGTTGATTTTTGTTTTAATGGCCCTTGTTTTATTATGTGGATTTTACTACTAGAGCATATTAATCTGGGCTGTTTCTGTTGATTTAATATTTTTAGTTGTTTTAGGTCTCTTTTATTTTTCTGCACTGTCCAAGTCCACTAGAGATGGAGAATCGATGAATTTAATTAAATCATAAATAATATATGTAGATCTGAACTGATGTCTATATACATATTTCAGGTGAATAGAATGCTGGTTATTTTTTATTCACTACTTTTTTCTTGTAATTTCACCATATGTCAGAGTAATATCTGAAAATATTTGAAAAAACAAATTAAAACTAAGATTTGTAATGATAAGTTACAAATACAGATGTAATAGCAATCCTGCTTAGGTTTATGATAAAGTCATTCAGCTGGTACATACCTCAGAAAAGGTGCTTAATTCAATTGCAGTTAAAATATTATTCATGAATGCTTGAATTTCTTTTAGAGTTTTGTTCTGTGTATTAAAAATAAATATATATGATACATTTTTATTTATACCGCCAAAGTAAGAAAAAAAGTTTGGTTTTTTTAAATGCTCAATGTTAGGACAAAGAAAGAGGCAGTGTTGAAACATACTTGATCTAGGGAAGCATAATAAATATATATTCACATTATTCTGAGACTGAAGAAATGTCACAGCTACTGTACATCAGCAAAACGTCTGTTATGTCCAGTATCAATTCAGAATGGGATTAAAAAAACCATAAAAATTGTACACATGATATAAAAATCTACTGATGAACCAAAACCTTGGGAAACATTTCATCCAATTTACCCCTTCCAATTTCCCTCATCCTTTCAAACCAGATAGTATAGAAGGAGACATGGCAACCTGCAGTTTTTATAATATTATGGGGGATAGTGCTGTCAGTCTGTATATGTCTTATATACTGTTGGATCTGCCAATGATACATGAAACATTCAATTGATGAATCTGCCATGGTACAACATGGTATTTTGTCATCAGAGAAAATTTCTGATAAATCTCATAGTGTCTCAATTATTAGACTGAGCATAAGATTTTACCTAAGCAGATTTCTTAAACGATTATTTTAAAAATCTAGGAAAGAGGTAATAAAAAGAAGAAAATACCAAAATTATTAACTTACTGATTTGAATTTTCCATAATGTGAAGGCTAAAACAGCCTTCCAACAACCAAAATGATGCACAGACATCACCAGATGATGTGCACAGAAATCAATTTCTTATGTAATACAGTATTTCATGTAAGATTAATATTTACCAATTAATAGAATTCCAAAGTGTGGTGGACAATAAGGGCACTATGTATGACAAGTTAGAAAATTGACAGAAATCCCTATTTTCTGTTTGTGAACAAGAGAGAGGCATTCCTTCTTGGAAATGTTGGCTGGTGAAATTAGTAATTGATAAAATGGATTATTTATGCACACTGCTAATGGCTATGCATGCTTATAAGCAGGATAAAGACAAATAGATATCACCACATTTCCATGAATTCTAGAAAGAGAGATAGGGATACTTATTTTATAAATATTTAGATATTATTTTTTATTGGAATGAAACTATTTATTGCAGTTTAGACCTCCAATTGTTTAGTAGGGAATTTTCATCATTCTCTGCAGGAGTTCTTAATCAGAGATAGCCAGCAAGGTGTAGAGTTGGATTAAGAAAAGTTTTTATTATGGAAAAAAAGAAATAGCACGGTTCAGGGAAAAGAGAAGGCATGTGAAAGAAATTCAGAATAACCTTCCTCTGATTCTATTTGATATAAGAAGAGATAGAGGGAAATGCTGGAAGGCTTTGAAAATTCTGTTATTACAACCTAAAACAATTAAATAGCTTTCCTATAATTCTTGCATTGCGTAACCCTGACCTAAGCTATCTTGAATGACTGACAGAATGAATATGATGTATGTCACCTTCAGCTTCTAAACAAAAGGCAGAATATAAATCTAATAATTAAATAAATCCAACATCAGATACTGAGGACATTCAAGGAATTGCAAAGAAAAATAAAATTGGCCCCTGAACATTTTACTGATATAAGCTCTTCCATTAATAGGAAGGAATAATTGGATATTTTCTGTTATTTTAATTTTCCTAAGTCGTGAATTAAATATTAGATCCCACCATTTATTTTTTAGACTGTACCAGGTAACTTAGCTTTTGGCGAAGTAAGATATTTTGCAAGTTCAGCCCATCCAATTCTTTTTGTAATAACAGCTTTTCATTTTCCAGCCGCCGAGAATTTTCTTTCTCTGTACAAAGGGCCATGGCCAGTGCCTTATTATTACTTTTCAAAGAATTTTTAAAAAGTGAAGAGTTGTCTGAATAAAATGAAAAGAAAAAATTAGGGCATGTTCATATTGCTACTACTACTGATCCATAAATCCTCAAAAGTAATTTGAGTAATAATGACATAACTATATTTTATTTTCTAAACTTACTATCCTGTCATATTGCTAGAGAGTAGAATACCAAAGTGGGAAATATTAAATAGTCGGACTTTACAGCCTAGGAAACCAAAATGAAGCCAGAGAATCACTTATCAATTTCTGCAATTAAATTACTTTTTCACTGCTCAAACAGCCTTCCAACAACCAAAATTATGCGTGGATTTCACCAGATGATGTGCATAGAAATCAAACTGACTGCAATATATTATTGGTAGAAGTAAATGGAAGAACCCAGTTATACTAGCAATGATATAGCCAGGGACGGACTGTGGAATAGATCTCAAACTACTCATATGAGTACAAGTCAAGTCAAGAACAGAGATCCCCAACCCCCAAGCCATGGACCAGTACAGGTCTGTGGCCTGTTAGGAACTGCAGGTACCTTGCAAGCGAAGCACCTCCCAGGTACCTTGCAAGCAAGAGAACTTCATCTGCGCATGCATGGGATCTAGGTTGCGTGCAACCCCCCCCCCCCGATACATGGAAAAATTGTCTTCCACAAAACCAGTCCCTGGTGCCAGAAAGGGTGGGGACTGCTGCCTTAGAAAGTATTCCCTATTTACAAGAATCTCTAGTATTAGAAGATGAAGTTAAGTCAATACTTTGGCCATTGCTAAGTCAGAAGGCTACAGATCTTGATGATGTATCTATAGAAATGTGGCTATTATAAAAAGAAGAATCTATAATGTTTCTAACAAAACTATGCCAACAAATCTGGAGACCCACACAGTAGCCAGCAAGTTAGAAGATATAGTCTATATATCGTTATCAAATAGAAGAGACTTAACATATAGTGCAGACAATTGCACAATATCCTTAATTTCACATACTAGCAAATAAGGTAACTGAATACAGATTAGAATTCTACATGCAAAGAGAAAGTCCACATATTCAAGCTGGCTTTAGAAAAGGATGCAGAATTACATATCTTACTGCTGATGTCAATAATGCCAAAAAGGAGTAAATATATGCTCCATTAATTATAGAAAATCCTCTGATTGTATAAATCATGTCAAACTATGATGTACTTAGGAACATGGAAATCCCAAAGCATCTCATTGTCCTAATGCAAAATACACGGTTCAGGAAGCAGTTTAGATGGAACATGGTGAAACAGACTGCTTGCAAATCAATAAAGGAATGAGACAAGGCTGTGCATTTATTTATTTTTTTCAACTTATATGATGAATATATATTGAGGGAAGTTAGATTGGAAGATGATGAGTGTGATTTAAGATGAGTGTGTAAGAAAAATCAATGACCTGTGTTATGCTGATGTCACTATTCTGATAGCTGAAAATGAGGATTATTTGAGACTTCTAATATTGAAAGAAACAGAGTACAATAACAAACTAATGACAAGTACAGCAACCAACCTTAGAACTGATGGTATGGACTAGAAGACCTCCAAGGTCCCTTCCAGCTCTATTCTGATTGAATTGATTGAAATGACTATGCTCACATTACCATATTTTGGACACATTTTATAAATATTTCACGCTCTGGAGAAGTCAGTAATATTGAGAAAAAGTGAAAAGAAAGGGAAAAATGGAAATCAGAAGCAAGATGGGTAGACCCAATTACAGTGGCAAAGGGAGCACTGATGGAAGACTTGAAGAGCAAAAAGTTATGGACAGATCTTGGAGAAAATCTATATGGTTGCTAACAGTCAACACCGACTTGATGGCACATAATCAGGACAATGTGATAGGTCCAACATTCTATTAGTTCTTTACCTTTTGTTGTTTTTATTTTATTTGGTAACTATATACAGGTATGCTGCAGAAATTTATTTTTGCAAGTATGAGTCTGATTACTTATAATTTAATTAGCACTTACTAATTATCTTGGTTTTGATTTTAAATGCAAGAAAAGCATTCAGCTTTGTAACTTTTAGAGGTCTATTCTTCTTCTCCATCACATGTTTTTTCATACCTCCAACGGTAAAAAGGGAAGATACTTCAGGCATTACATCAATTTCTATCTTTGGTTTACTTCTCTGAAGACTTAATAATGGATAACATGAAAAATATATATTAAAGTTTGCATTTAAAAATATTCTGAATTGTGTAGTATGAGTTAGGTAACAAATTCCTTGTATGTCTAATCACACTTGGCCATATAAAGTATTTTATTCTATTTATTTCTATTATTCAGCCTAAATATATTCTTGTTTCTAAATATAATGATATTTAGAATATGATAAGATCACTTTAACAATTCAGTCATCAAATTAAAATGCACAACTGTACTGAAAAAGTGATAGATTTTCTATTTTTAAAAAGATCATTATTTTCAAATCTCTCTATAGCTCAGAGCAGAAGTTCACAGAAATTATTTATGATGTTTACACGACATTTTTGTGTCCTTTCAGTTTAAATTTACATTGGCTTCAGGACATTCTGGCAAACTAGTATTCTCTCTTAATCACGTCATTAGCATTACCCGAACAATCGTTTCGTCTAAAATTTAAATTATTTTAAGCTAGTTCCTGAAAATAGTAGTTTTTCTTATTTAAGCCAACAAGATCCCAAGACACTGTTCACACATTGTACATGGTTATTAGCAGGTACGTTATACCAGCCATTTTAGTGAACAGACTTTGACCATTTTTTTTTACCTTGAAAATCCCAACAGAAGACTTCTTGTGCAGTGGTGGGATTCAAAAATGTGAACAAACAGTTCTCTGTGTGGATGCCGCTTCTGGAAGTCCATTCTAGGCCTGGGCAAAAAAAATTAGCTACCAGTTCCGCTGAACTGGCTGAATTCCACCATTGTTCTTGTGCCTATGCAAGTGGGATGGACCAATCCCAAAGGAACAAGACGGTGCCTCAGATAACTTGATCCCATGCCATGAAGGGCTTTAAGGGTGAAAACCAATACCGTATATGCCAGCGTATTAGGCGACCCGGCGTATAAAACGACCCCATCTTTATCGCCGAGCCGCATTCCTAGAACGTCGTCTTATGCGCCGGAAACTACCAGTATTTCCGGCGTATAAGACGACTCAGCGTATAAGACGACCCCTGTCTTTGGGGCCGAGTTTAGCACTTCCGGAAGTTGTCTTATACGCCGGCATATACGGTACCTTGAATTGGGTCTGGAAGCAAACTTGCAATCAAGGCAGCTTATGTAAGGGTAGTGCTATATGTACCAATTTAGGGGCCTCCAGAACTGTCTGTACCACTGCATTCTGTATCAGCTATAGCTTCCAATTACTCTTCAAGGGTAGCCCCATCTAGAGCATTGTAGTAATCCAATTGGGAGATGACTAGGGCATAAGTGACTGAGCACAGAGTTTCAAGATCCAGAGAAGAACGCAACTGGCAAATATATACAGGTAATCTTTGACTTACAAGAATTCGTTTAGTGACTTTTCAAAGTTACAACAGCACTGAAAAAAGACTTAGGACTGTTTTTCACTTATGACCATTGTAGCATCCCTGTGGTCATGTGATCAAAATTCAGATGCTTGGCAACTGACTCATATTCATGACATTTGCAGTGTCCGAGGATCATGTAATCCCCTTTTGCAATTTTTTGACAAGCAAAGTCAATGGGGGAGTCAGATTCACTTAACAATGGTGTTACTAACTTAACAACTGCAGTGAGTCACTTAACGTGGCAAGCAATGTAGTAAAATGAGGCAAAATTCATTTAACAATTGTCTCAGCAACGTAAATTTTGGGCTCAGTTGTGGTCATAAGTTGAGGACTACCTATACTCTTGTTATAGTCTACAAAGATATCTTCAGCATGTCAGGGTTGCTGAAGCATGCTGCAGCCCTTGTCATTTTCACTGTTCTTTGGCAGGTGGTGGGAGAGCAGCTGGCTTGCTACCTGCTGCATTCTGATTGGCAGAAGAACCATACTCTCTCTGGAGGGCATCTCAGAGGCTTTGTCTGCATTAACAAGGGCTCAGGTAATCCAAATTAAATTACACAGACTCTCTTCCCATCACTGCCACCGCTTGCAGCAGCTATGTGCTACTCATATGAGGATAGCAAATCTATAAGCATCTTCTCAAGTGCAATAAAAGGCTCCTATAGGGGCAGCCAAATATTACAATTTATTTTCCTTCCAACTTCAGGACAGGAGAAAAGCACAAGGATCTATGCAGTTAAGCTCTTATTCTGGTTTCATTAAGAAGGAACTAGCCTCTTCACTTACTTATCCTGTGTAGCACCATAACACAAACTTATTTCAGTGGTTATTATTTATGTCTTTTATTCAAGAGCTCAAGGCAAAGTACATAAAGCTCCTTCCTCCAGTTTTTCCCCACAAAAGTGACTGGAGTTTGAAAGGGAAATCTCTGCATTAGAGAGGAGTTTTGAGCTGCTCTGAATTGTCCATGCTTTCAGAGGACTCTTAGTTTCCTAGCTTAATGGCTTTTTTTTCTGAGAAAAAAAAATCTTGAAAAATTGCAAATGGGAGGCACACGTGCTTGGACTTATGAATGATAAAAGCCACTGCTGGAAACATTGTTATCATTTGCATTCTTCTTCCACATGAGAATTAATTTCTACTTCTGAACTTTAACATTCAGATCAGAATCTACCTGTGGAAGTTCCTCTTATTTATCAGAAACCACAAAGAATGGGGATCATCTAAACCTTCAAACCCAATCCTTATTCAAGCAAATGAAATAACTGCAATATGTGCAGTGGATAAATTATGTTTAATATTCTGAATTCTAGAAAAAAATATGCTGTGGGGTGCGCCTATGTGCACAAACCTCATCAGGGAGCAGTGGAAAAAACAACTTTCATGTTAAGAAGAGGAAGAAAGTCATTCCAACACTTGACGGAGAAAAAAAAGACCATAATAAGGTAGAATAATATAATGTGAAATAATAATAATAATGAAAAATCATTAAAATAATGATGTGTCTGCATAATTACTGGAATAAAGCTGTGTTAGCAATCTGTGACTAACCAAATGCGCATTGCACTTGGAAACAATGTATGTAGCAGATTCTCCATTGTATGCCCGTGAGAAATGAATCTAATACGTGAGAAATGAATCTGATGTATTACAATGTAGATTTCTATGTGTGCTCCTTTGTTCCTGAGAAAGGGAAAGTATAAAACTGTAGTTTAAACCCGCCCTCAGTGTTCAGAATTGCTTGTCTTCACTGCTTCTGAACCTTGCGCAATAAATCTCTCTGCTACACCCTCTGGAATTCGTAAAAGTCTCTTTCGTTTTCTACAAGAATAACATGTCATAATTTCTCACCCGGAACACTTCAATGAACTATGCTTGTGACATAACTCCGTCACTCTCCAATTTAAGAGAAAGGGATATGGCACTCAACCCCAGAACCGTTTAACTGCGGCCACGCAACAGCGCACGAGCGTTGCGGTGCCTCAGGCAGGCGTTGGCGTTCAGCGCTTGGACACTAGCGCGCAGACGGAATTTGGACCCCCTCTCGATTAGAAAGCATGGTGGGAGAGCGATCGGTGGGCAGCTGGGGCTCTAGGGAGACTCGCTTGGCTAGTTGTCTTCGTGACTGAGAGCCTTTTTGGCTTTCTAGCCGGCCCTATTCTTGCCCGCTTATCCTCCTCATGCTCGCTTAGCCGCGCGAGGAGCTTCAGGCAGCTTGGATAATTCGGAGCGAGATCCGTCGAGGGAGGAGCAGTTTTTTCAAAATGGTTTCTGTACGTCCTGTTTTGTTGTCCTGTTGCGTCCATAGGTTGTTGTTCCGGCGCTTTGCGTTTCTTTCTTTCTTTCTTTCTTTCTTTCTTTCTTTCTTTCTTTCTTTCTTTCTTTCTTTCTTTCTTTCTTTCTTTCTTTCTTTCTTTCTTTCTTTCTTTCTTTCTTTCTTTCTTTCTTTCTTTCTTTCTTTCTTTCTTTATTTCTTTCTTTCTTTCTTTCTTTCTTTCTTTATTTCTTTCTTTCTTTCTTTCTTTCTTTCTTTCTTTCTTTCTTTCTTTCTTTCTTTCTTTCTTTCTTTCTTTCTTTCTTTCTTTCTTTCTTTCTTTCTTTCTTTCTTTTCAAATCCAACCCGGGCCTGACTCCTCTTCCGCCTCCGTCCTTTCCGCCGGATTTGGAAATGGAAGCGGTAGAGGGTAGCGCGAAAGAAGGCGGGGTTTCGCGTGCCTCTTCCGAAATTTCTGGGCGGAACCTCGGACTAGGAAGGTAACGGACCGCAGCAGCGGAGTGTTTCCTGGGGCTTCCTCCTTGACCTCGCCTCCTTCTGATCCCTTTGTGCTCCCGGGTTCCTCTTTCTCCTCCTCCTCCTCCTCCTCCTCCAGCCGCTGCTATTTTCTGGCTGTAGAAGAAGGAAGGGACTGGTTTGGGTTTCCTTCCTCCCTCCTGCCGGATGCTGCGTGTTCTTCCCTGCCCTTGGAAACGTACATAAAAGAGGAAAAGGAGACAGCTTGACTGACTTAGCAGGGGAGCCTTCAAATAAGATTGCAAAAATCCAGCCAACCACCAGATGGCAGCTAAGAGGCAAAAAATTATAACTCCTTGCTGGCTTTCCGGAGCTGTCCGCATTTTTGTCTGATAGCTTTGTTCCTAGGGATAGCTGGATGTTCCTAGGGATAGCATATGTGATGGTGATACTTAGCAGGTTTCTAAGGAATCTTGGCTGCCGATCTATAAACTGTCTGGATTCTTCCCAATGTAGAAAAGCTGATGTCCTCCAACTGTTTAATACAACAGCTCTGTACTCTTTGACTATTGGACATGGTTAAGGTAAAGAATCCAGCTTGCCTGGCCAAAATCCATACTTCAAATTGTACAGCATGGTCGTTTGTCATTGTTTGTTCCAAATTCCCTCTTGGATTTTAGAACTTTAGAAGGGAGAGAAACGCTATCGCTGGATCTAGCAAAGAACTCTGCTGTTTAATTTGGACCTAATTTGTATCAGAAACATTAATGACATGGCAAAGCTCTCTAGGAGGCCTATCTCATTTGGACAATTTCATTGGACCTAGACATTCTTTTCCATTTCTAGTCCCCTCGTGTTTTCTCATGGCACAATATATTTGGAAGAAGAGGAATAGGAGCCCATATATTGAAGTACTCATGAAGATGTTTTGTTATTATTTGCTAAACAAGTTTATAAACCAGGCTGTTTTTATGGATAGCAGGCTATTATTCAATGTATTTGTCTAGAAAAGTCATAGAGCATGCACATTTATTTGATTCATAAATCACACTTGCACAGCAGCTCAAGGTGGTGTACAAAGTGCTGGCCTCTATTTCCCCCCCACAATGGCAATCCTACAAGGGCTCCCTAGCTTGTGTGATCTCTTCTGAAAGGAGGTCCTAATAAAAACATATGTAGCTCTTGGCATTTAGCATTTTGATGAAAACTATGCTATGGTTCACAATCTTACTATGCCTCTTTTATTCAGGTAAGCAAATATTCATGGCATTTCAGTCTGAAATTGTAGCTGCTCAGTATTTAGAATTGCACATTACTTCACAAGTTTCTCCCCAGAGCATATTGGATAAAGGAAGAAATGCCTGAGGAACATGGTCTGTCCTGACTCCAAATAGGTCTTTCCAAGTGTAGGAACATTACTTTCCTAACATACAGTAGTTCTATTAATGTAACTCAAGTTTCTTAGGATTAAAATTAAATAAGAATAGTTGGGTTTTCTGTTATGAATACAGTTTGCTTTCATTGTAGTGGTTGAGAAAAAGTTACCTAGGAATAAGGCATTACTAGTAGTGTGATTCCCCCCCCCCCCAGATGTGTTGGAACTACAATTCACAACATTCCAGCCACCATGACTGAAGAATGAGAATTATAGCAATTGAATCCCCAACAATTTTAAGAATGCTGTGTTAGAAGTGTGACCTGCATGTGCATTCTCATGATGGTATGCATCTTCAGCATTTAAGAGATTTCTACTAATTGTCCAAAGGATTGAAGTGAAACATCTGCACAAAATTTAAGTCATTTAACTATTATTTTTGAGTGATGGTGCTACTGAAATGCTAATTTTCTTACTTAATCTCCTAAATTCAGTTTTATATAAAATTTATTTCAGGTATCAAAATACATAATCTAATCAACAATATTAACTGCAGAAGTGATGGATGACAGCAAGTCTGAAAAGATGGTAGATATTATTCGACTTAATGTTGGAGGCTTTATGTACACAGCTAGATGTGAATCTTTATGCCGTTTTAAGGATTCAATGTTAGCAGCTATGTTCAGTGGAAGGTTTCCTTTAAAAATGGATAATTCAGGTAAAAAGCTTCTTAAATTGTAAATAGCCTTTGAAAAGGCGAACAAATGCATTTCAACATTTATCACAAGATAACTTGGTTGTGGGCTGTTTTGCATTATTTTTCCTGTGAGCTTGACTACCACCTCTTGATTTTTTCCATTTGCATCAGTTCATTCTTATGCCTTTATTCTGCAGATGTGCAGTCTGTACTATTTCATTCTATAGAGAAACAAATGTCCTGAGTTAAAGCCCAATGCACAGTTTGGGGGTGTGATTAGATATTGTCCCAGTATATTCTGAGTTCTGCAATAAGGTAATCCTGCTTGATTTGGCTTCTGTTAATCTAGTACAATGTGTTGAACTATGTCCAACTTGTCTAATAGAAATTAAACTTTAATTAAACTTTAATTACTCCCTTTTTTGTTAACACAGATTTACTGGACAATATAATATACTACAGTAATGGCAGTACAAAATGTAGTGTACATTTTTTGTTTCTGTTTCCAGGAGCATGCTTTATTGATCGTGATGGCAATCTTTTTAAATATCTCTTAAATTATCTTCATGGAGAAGTTTGGATTCCTGAAAATGAAGAAACACGAATTGCATTACAAGAAGAAGCTGATTACTTTGGCATTCCTTACCCTTACAGTCTTGTTGACCATCTAGCTAATGAAATGGAGACATATTGTTTAAAAACAAATGTAGAACTTAAGAAGGTCAGAATTTTCCTATGTTCTTTAATTGTTTTGCGATATGTACTCAGCATTTGATAAAGGACAAGTAATGCATATTTCTCAGCTGGAAAATAACTTTTACCCTTTTATTAGGGCTTATTCCACAAACTACTTTGTCTAGGATGGGCTGGCAGGGAACAAGTTAAAAAAAAAAGTTAGCCATATATAGAGATTATTACTGATAGAACTAAAGAAAATATCTGCAGTTGTAATACCAATCCTCACAATCCAATTATAACAGACACTTTTCATACACTTGTATGCATGTTTTTATGCATATATTAAAACACAGTCCATCACTAATAGTAAATACAATTCAGTAATCCATTTCAGTATTACTGTATTTTCTCTTAACACATTTCTAATAAAAATCTAATATTTTGTCTGCATATTTAGCAAATTACATTGACTACATAGAATAACTACTTAAAGTATCGTTAAGCTATTTTTAAGAGTAGAAACGGTAAGACTGCAGATATCTGTGTTTTTACCAGTGGCAAAATGCCATGAACTCAGTAGGATTACATTGACAGAAGTAGGCTGCAGATATTTTGGATACTTTTTAATAACTCAAATTATGTGAAATATATTAAATAGCCAGATTGTTTGATTGAATATATATGTTGGTATACTCCTTTTCTAGGCACTCGTAGGTTTTTGTGACTCTTATGGCTTAATATGCACTAAACCAACAGTTTGGGTCTTGCATTACCTCAATACTTCTGGTGCCAGCTGTGAGAGTAGAGTAATTGGAATATATGCCACAAAAGCTGATGGAACAACTGCAATTGAAAAGGAACTAGGAGGACGAATAAATAGTAAAAATATCTACAAAAGGTGAGAAGTTTCTCAGCTAGGTGACTATAAATTAACATAAGATTATAAATGAATTTATATAACTCATTATGCAATTTCTGTTTAGAGAAAAAATGGCAGATATTCTCCAGATGCTTTAGTTTTCAATACTAATTCCCTGCATTGTGAACAGTGTCATATCATCATGGGACTTGTTCCTCAACAATTACCAGGAAATTAAGTTCCTACTATTGTGGTCAACAATAGTGGCAGTTTTCTAAAAATAAGCAAATCTTTCCCAGTGTCATTCTTTTTGAAATTTGCTTATTTATACAAATTGGCTAAGATTGCAGTCTTATATCTAATCACAATGATGTAGTCCCGTTAAATGTAACACAACAGAAGTTACTTTTGGATAGAAGAATATACTGTATAATTATTACTTAAATTAACATGAAAGATTTAATATTAAGCACTCTTCAATTATGTTTCTATATTGGTGTGCTAACATCTGCTAGAAAATGCCTACATACTCAGTAAATCTTCTTTGGAATATTTGAGAACATCTGATACAGGTTTGAGGAATATATAGGAAAAGGAGATCAAGAGAAAGTCCAGTTATATAACTAGGTTTCTACTTCTGTAATGTCTGTGTAGTAAGTACTCTGTATCTTAACTGTTGTTAATAAAACTAAGCCTGGAATATTTAAACATATATTGCTCAGAAAATACAGTGGCTTAAACAGTAATTCACTCAAATGTAATTGTGTGATTTTGAGGTAGAACTAAATGTTAGTCTTGCTGTCTTTTCAGTTTGTTTGCATAAGGTATATCTATTTATCTGGATAGCTAGATGAAATTATTATATAAAAATAATTAAACAAGTAAGAATGCTACATTTAGTCCTACAAATTGTGTTATCAAAATTCAGCAATGAAGACAATGTAATCTAGTCCTGGTACTTGGATGAATAAAATAGTTCACTTAAACACTTGTTGTTAGTTGCGAAGTCGTGTCCAACCCATCGCAACCCCATGGACAACGTTCCTCTACCATCTTCTGGAGTCCATTTACGCTCACGCCTACTGCTTCAGTGACTCCATCCAGCCACCTCATTCTCTGTCGTCCCCTTCTTCTATTGCCCTCAATCTTTCCCAGCATTAGGCTCTTCTCCAGTGAGTCCTTCCTTCTCATTAGGTGGCCAAAGTACTTGAGTTTCAACTTCAGGATCTGGCCTTCTAAAGAGCAGTCAGGGTTGATCTCCTCTACGACTGACCAGTTTGATCACCTTGCAGTCCAGGGGACTCGCAGGAGTCTTCTCCAGCACCATAATTCAAAGGCCTCAATTCTTTGGCACTCAGCCTTTCTTATGGTCCAACTTTCACAGCCATACATTGCAACTGGGAAAACCATGGCCTTGACTATACATACTTTTGTTGGCAGGGTGATGTCTCTGCTTTTTAGTATGCTGTCTACATTTGCCATAGCTTTCAACCATAGTTTCTGGAATATACCACAATCTCTGGGTTCAGATATCATATGTTTCAACACAATATGGAGTCATCAATTGCAATGTATAAATTGTGCTTTATAGTCCATTATGATGTATGAGCTCAGCCATTATAACTTCTTTTTCATACCATAATGAAAATTAATGATGGTTTAATGTGAGAATCCAATTCAGGGACCAAATGAGATTAATCCTAATATCCTTCCATTTTCTGTTGTAGAATATTTTATGAATTGTTGCTACTTCTTTTGTTAAAGAGAAATTTCAACAATGTGGTTATCTTAAATGTTTAGGTCATAGGAATGAATGTTCAAATGGTTATGATTCTTCGGTATGAAAAAGTAACTTTAGCAAAGTTTTTTCTTTCATTTAGTAAAACAATTTGTTTTTTTTTTCTACTTTTTTTACTAGAGAGGCTGGAAACAACATCCAGTACATTTGGAGTTACTATTCAGTAACAGAATTGAAGAAGATAATGGATGCATTTGAGGCTTGGGAAGGAAGAGGTAAGTCTTTGTGTGTGTGTTTCTATATTTGAAGATGGCATTTTTAAAAAGAATATTAAGTATTTATGGTTGGGAATCGGCTGTTGAAGGTTAACCAGGGTATTTTTTCATTTATTTTTCATTCATTTTATTCATTCAGAATCATAAGAAAAAGAGAATAACTGGCTCTTAATGTAACAAAACCAGTATCTTGGGCACTATTATCACTTAGGCTCAAACAATCAACTAACTATTATTTCAGTATAGTAAAAATGTAATCAATTGTGAAATAGAAGAAATACCATTTCAAATATCATGTATTGAGTTCTTTATATCATGTATTGGCATGACAGTGTAATATTCATTTCTGCCAGAACAAATATTGTGAATTTTGAAAACATGCACATACTTGCCTAAAGGAGTCAGTTAAGTATAATAGCCATTATTCTGTTCTCTTTTTAGAAACATATTACTACTTCAGGCAATTGCCTGAAATTGAGAAAGAAATTTTAAAAAGTATAAATTAAATAACTGATAATAAGATAAAAAATATTATAAATTAAAAAAATAGGAGTTGCATCCTGCAACATCTCCCTCCCTCCACATACAATCAGAACTACTACAACAGATTGAAAATATTCCAAAATTGAGAGCCGTGTAGTAAAATCAGGGGTCCCCAACCTTCGGTCTTCAAATTGCTCCTGGTCTACAGCCTGTTGGGAACTGGATCGTGCAAGTGGCAAGTGAGCATGCAAAGCTCCATTAGTGCATGCTCGGGATTAGGTTGTATGGATGAAACCATCCCCTTTCCCGCTGTCGCCGCTTCCTGTTGGTCCACAGAACGAGAAAGGTTTGGGATCGCTGAGTAAAAATGAAGAAAAGGAAAAAGATTTCATGTTTTTATGTCAGCAACTTCGCTTACGTAATTCTGGATGTAGTTCAATTCTGTACATAGAAAAAGATATTCAAAATATTGCTCTTCAATTATGGGAACACAAAGAGAAACTGTTGTAATAAAGGTATGTTTCCAGTTGCATTAACATTCCTTATTGCATATCAGTGAATTTCAGGTAGAAATTACCAAATTTATGGATCTTGAATATTGTGAAATGATATGTTTGAAATTACAAGGTGCCAGCTACTGGCGAGTACCACAGGAGCTGATAGAGTGTTGGACTCTTGAGGAGCATTCTTTGAAAGGAAGCCTTCAGAATATGTCTCCAGTACGTAAACGGTAGGTATTGTGATTCCTTTGCCTGTTGTAGCCTTTAAGTGGAATAAAAGTTATATTTGCACTTGATTTTTTTGTATTCAGTATCTTCTGATAGAAGAATCGTGTGTTACCAAGTGATATGTAGTTAGTGTGTTAGAGAAGGATCAGTAAATCCTCCTGCATTGAATATGTTAAACAATACATTACAAAACACTGTTTTGAAAGTTTTTAGGAAGAAATGTTTTAGACTTTGTGTGAGGGCAGCTGTGCTTTCATTAAAATAGTGCAACTTTTTTCCGATCTTCATTCAAGCCTAAAATAAAGTGCTTTTGTTTTAAGAGTCACATAAAACTAATTAATTCAATTTGAATAGTCCATCTCAACAAGTGATTCTTGGCAGTGAATAATCTTAAATCAATCTTCAATGAAGGCATTTCTTAAAGCAGCAGTAATGTTTTTTCAGACTCATGTAAAAACTTCTTTAATGAGTAATGGAGAGATGCTACACTCAAGCTGCTTCTCCTTCTCCTCTCACAAAAATCCATATTATTCTCTTTGCTATAAAATGCAAGCCCATTTTGTAATATTCAATAATGAACATAAGAAAAATATACTTGGAAACATGCTGAAATTATATTTGGTATTAAATAAGAATGTATCTTTTCTATTGTTTGTGCCAAATACAGATGATTATCAGTATAAATATGTTGTCCTAATTCCTTATACATTGATGATTGAAATGTCTGATATATGTGTATGTGCCATTTTATGCAGATATCGGAGTAAAAATAATTTTTGCATATGCTGAATATTATACTTATCCTCTGTCTTTACTAGATTCAGTGGACAATGATTTTTTTTACAGACGAATAATTGATTCTCCTGGTGAGGAAGAAAGACAACTGAATAGCAGAACAGCTCGAAAGCCAGTTCAATTCTCTGGCCCCTCTACAAGTACCTGTATCAAAGTTAAGAACTCGGCTTCTTTAAAGATAGCAGCATCTTCACATCCCCAAACGGCTCTTAAGTGTCCTAGCAACAATACTTCTTTAATAAGCAAAAACATTTCGAGAACTCTTTATGCAAGGACTGTCCCATTGACTAAAAATTATCAGGCCTCTCTTAGAAACCCTGACCATGGGGGAGCTGGCCAAATGATCCCAAAGTCTCCCTCATCTAGAAAGTTTGCAACCGGTCGGGTGATAAAACTGAAGCGGACTCCACTCTGTAATGATTCAGTTGTGAAGAAAGTTAAACAGCAATTTCCATCTACTGCAATTGCCGCTACTTCTACAGGTCACTCAGACTGTGAGCATTCGGCCCTTTCCCTGAGGTGCAGTACTAACAGAAATGGTCTCCAGACTAGCTAGCTGAGTGGTATGTGTAAGACTGATCTCTTTAAGATCGTTATTTTTTAACAACAAAACCTTTTACCTCTTGAGAGGTAAAACAATCCCAGGTTCCACAGAAATATTCTAATAAAATCCTCTAAGATGGTGGATGGTAGTCAGTTGGTGTTCATTTTTGTAATGTACATTATAAATAATTACAAAGTATAATTAAATGTGGAACATTGGTTATTTTAGAATATTATTTATACTAGATTAGGTGTGTTTCAAGGCTTTTAATTTAATTTTAATTAAAAACTTGTGCAGTTTTTCTGAGTTTTTCCGAGCCTAATTAGCCTTCCATCCTTCCGAGATCGATAAAATGAGAACCCAGATTGTTAGTGGGAATATGCTGACTCTATAAACCGCTTAGAGAGGGTTGTAAAGCACTATGAAGTGGTATATAAGTCTAAGTGATATTGCTATAGAGAACAGTAATAGTAATGTGCAGTGCTTTTTTTGTAAAAACAAAAGGTGCCGGAACTCACACGTCATACAACCCGCCTTGGCTACCCTACAAGGTTCCATCCAAAAAAGATGCCGGAACTCCGTTCTGGGGGTTCTATGACAAAAAAAGCCCTGGTAATGTGAACAGATGGGCTGGTCAGGTTTGTATAGAACAGTGATTCTCAACCTTTTTAATGCCGCGACCCCCCAACCGGTCGTAAGTTGAGGACTACCCAACCGGTCGTAAGTCAAGGACTTTCCCTGCCCGGGAGCATCGTGCATGTGTGGTGCCGCCCCCTGTGCCGGCCGAGGTGTAGCTGGCAAGCGGCAGAGAAGGCGCAGGCCAACCACTGGCTGGGCCACCAACTGGCCTAGCCCAAGGGAGGTAAGGCACCCGCCGGCCTCCCACCTCCCACCCCTGGCCCTCTTTTACTTACATTTTTAGTAGTTGCTCAGCAGGGAGGGGTGGAAACTTCCAGACAGCTCACCTTCGCTGCAGACAACTTGCAGCACTGTTTGCAGAATGGGACTTTTGGTGGGCTCAGCAGGGCAGAGACAGCCTGGACAATTCCTATTGGCTTTTGAAAGCCAATAGAATTAGACTCTATTCAAGAGAGTCTATTCTATTGGCTTTCAAAAGGCAATAGAATAAAAGGGAGTAGCACAGCTAAGGAAAAGGGGAAAAAAATGGCAGACTGCGTTGTTTGGCGACCCCCATGAAATGGTCGTTCGACCCCAAATGGGGTCCTGACCCACACGTTGAGAACTGCTGGTATAGAATATGCAACAGTGTTCTTAGCATTCATTCAAAGGGACTTTTGAGAGATTTAGGCTTTCCTTAATCTTAATGGATGGCTTTCGTGTTCTCCTGGACCAAGGCAGGCCTATGTAAACGGAGGCACTTGACTATCAATAAATGAAACTTCCTAAAACGAAATATTTCTTTTAAGCTCAGAGATGTATGATTTGTATTTAATTTTGCTTTTGAAGACACTGAATGGGAGCAGTGTCTTCCTTTTGAAGACATTGCATAGAAGCTAGCTATAAAAATCCTAAAAAAAAACTAAATTCCCCAGCTTTGTCATTTTTGGCAGTGTGAGAAATGTGTTATCAACGAAAGAAAAGGTAGTATTATATAGTGGTTAAAATCTTTGACAAGGATTAGTGAGACTCCTTATGTTTAAGGAGACAGTATAACTAATGGGAAGAAAGATGAATTTGCCCCATTCCCCCCTCCCAGCAAAGATGGTCACAGTAATTGGATCAGAGAAATAGCCTGTTGCAATAGTATTAATGGGAATGTTAAGTTTGCCCTCTTGAACTCCCCAAATAAGTGTAGGAATAACTCCCCTCCCGAAGAAAAAAGAATCTCAGACTGAAACACATTCAATTTTTAATCCACAAAAATAATCAGTCATTAAAAAGAACTGAAAGGCTTGGAAAAACTGTTCTGTGTAAGCTATATAAATTTAAAAAGGAAAAAACATATTTTACAAATATTATAGCACGGAACAATTAATATATAGTTTTTCTACTCTTATGATTGATCTTGAATATTTTTCTGGATATGACATTAGGTCACAGAACTATGAGATTTGTTATGTACAATTGTTTAATTTTAATATGGGAAGAGTGAAAAATGTTACGTATTTACATAACAATCCAATTCTACAGATGCCAGTATTTTAGCTCTTTAATACTGAATGATTGAAAACAAACTGGGCTATAATAAACATTATCTGTAATGACATCCTCTTACAGTTTATTTTTCAATATCAGTCTAATAGATCTGTAAGTACTGCTGGCTAAAGCTGCATTCTTATGAAAAAATAATCTTGAGTATATTGAGCAAAGCTTTCCGTGTAGAAAACAAGATAAAGTTAAGACAATTTCAGCAAGTTTGGCTTACCACAATTGTGATATTTTTCTCAAGCTATTTTGTCAGTATTTATGGAGTACACAATAAGGGAGGGGAGAAGCACCTTTAGTGAAAAAACTAAGATGATTACTGTTATCATGCCACCAAAGTCACAGCTGGCACTGTGACTGAAAGGGCAGGTGTTTCTCCAGAAGTCTCTAATTTTGGAGGATATAAATTACAGGGAGAACCCCTTGCTATATTGCTGCACAAAGGACTGGCCTCTGGAGGGCCTGGAATAGAATGCTTTTGCTGTGTTTTTTCTGGGTATGCTCCCTTTTCTAGATTTTTTATGGGTGTTGGTTTCTCTTGAGTTTTTACCATGCCTCTGTTTTTCGGCTTAAAGCTGTGATGGTACTGCCGTCGGTATTCATGTCGGGAGTGACTCTTTGGGTTGCTCTGATCAGATTCATCACTAGGACTTTGGGGCTTGAGAGAACCATTGATTCGAATGCCATGGTAGTGCGCATGAAATCTTCGTCTTGGACCTGAAGGCACATTCTGTCCAGGAAGAAAAAAGAACACCAGGACTCATTTCAGTGAAAACCTGCATCCAGTTCAGTTTGATAAAAGTTGGACAGTATTATTATTATTATGTGTACCAAAGCCTATCTATTACAGTATATTACGCATGTCAGCATCATAGTCATTGAGGCTGTTCTAATGACCCCATCAACTTGCTGCCTCTACTGACTGGAAATATAAAATCATATCTTTCCCCAGTTCCTTTTTGGAGAAACTGAGGGCAGGTGGGGAGATAACAGAAAAATAAGCTAATAATTGGCAATTTGCTTGAATTGCTACTACTGTAATTACATTCCTCTGACACTAAGACAAAATGGCACTGGGCCTGGCTTAGCTCAACTACCATGTTTTGGAAAATGAAACATTTTCAGTGTTCAATATTTTTTAATCCACAAATGGGTGCAACACTGGTCCAGGAATGGGCGCAATTGGCACACAAGATAAATTTGTGCAAAGGACCCTTAGCTAATGGTTGCCACCTGCTCTTTTAATAGGAACCATTGTTTCCAAGAGAACCCCAAACTGATTAGTCATGAAGATAGATTTATAGCCATCATTGAATAAACCTGGACATAACACTTAGGCCTATTCCAAAACAAACTGTTTCTGGAACAATAGATTGTTTTGCAAAAGAATGAAGTAACACATCATCCATCCATCCATTCTTCTGGAGACATTTCATTTAGCTGGATTGAGTTGGTATAAGTGAAAGACAGAAGAGAGTTTATATATGATTATGATATTAAGCCACCATTGTGATCTTTTCAATTCATTTATCAATGCAGCTCATTTTGGACTGAAAAAGAGCATATATTCTACTCATGTTAATTTTTAAGAACATAGGAATTAGCTGAAAGGTGTCTTAAAGTCACATACATAAATCCAAAGGTGTTGCAGAATTTAGAATCTTTTAATAATACAGCATTTGAAAGAATTTCTGAATCTGGGAAGAAATTGACTCAGTAATCTCAACAATGTGTCTGTATAATGTTTCTCATACAGTTGTAAATTTTTAACTTTATAATGTTTATGTTGATTCACAAACAAAATCTTTTCCTTGACCTTTACCTGTTTATTTGTTGAAGTTACATGAGAAGAGGATTCTGTAACTGGGAGAACTTGGCTGGAACCTTTAGTTGTTGCTGTTTTGTGATCAGAAGTCTTGGCAGAGGTCTGATTAGAATATTTTTGGCTATATGTATTTTGCGTGCTGGCCATTGATTTTGAAATTTCTGACTGAAGGAACATACTGGATGGTGTTCTTGAGGAGTAATTGTTTTTTGGATGGAAAACTACAAAGAAAAATGCAAATTTTATCATATAATATATTGAGATGAATTCCAGAAAAATTAAACAAAAGGCAGTGTATACATTATATTTACTAGCTATGAAAATAGTTCTAACAAGTGTTTTAAAGAGCAATTAATGAAGAAGCTGAGACTTTACTACAACTTACTTTCTCCACAGTGTAATATCTGTGTTTTTAACTGTTCAGTGTCACAGGAAAAGCGGGCAGCTCTACCCAATTCTTCATCGTATTTACGTTCACTTACAAAGTGCTACAATGAAGGGAAAAGTAACTGTTATAAATAGCCTCACATGTTTAAATAATTAGAAGATCACACTGAAGTCTAACTTGTTGAACAAAAGCTTTTTAAGGAGATAAGTGTTCCAATCTTAGAAAGTTTGGATATTTTTTATATTTTGTAAAATGCTATTGTAAAATCTGATTCAGAATCAGTAATACAATACCCTATCCTCACATTTGATGGAAGGAGTATTTGTCACTGGAAAAAATAACTACAATTATACAAGGGAATTAAAGCACAAGGCTCAAAAGAAAATAAAAAGAATTCTGCAATTTTAATACAACTGGAAATAAAAGCAGGAATATTACTATGCTTATATGAATCTGAATACTGTATTACTTTTCAAAAATCTTACTACAAAATACAAGGGAGATAGCACAGTTAAGTAAGATGACATTATAAAAAAACTAGATTTATATTTTGCTTGAGCCCTTGTGAGAACCCATGGTTCTAAATGCTGAAATAGAGATACATGACTTGTATATAGCTATGCTTATTTTTAAGAGAAATATCCTTTTAATGATGACCTTAATTTCAGCTCGCAATTCAGCCAGCTGAATCTCAGCCATCTGACTTGCCAAATCTGTTAGTCTCTTCAATTCTTCAGCTTTTTTCTGACGCGCAGTCAAAATATCCACTGTCAAAGAAAAAAAAGATAATGCAAAATGTTAAATGTTCATGTGGAAGAGATAACCACTATGAAAAATTAAGTGATCCATAAATGTATGATTTCTTTCTTTGTTTACTTATGCTACGTTATCTGAATCTTGCCTTTCTCTAAAAAGCTTCAAGTGGGATTACTATGTTAATATGCTATGTTAACAGTTTTCTATTCACCCTGGGAAAATTCTAGACTTTCCCAAGAAAAGTGAATGATTGAAAAGAGAGGCAGGAATCATCCCAAATCTGTTGGTGCAGTATTGGAAACCAACTTAAAACCCCAAGTAACTCTTTTATCAACCCTCTACAAAGACGTTATAGCCCTGAGCCCGAGTAATCTTTTAATTTCAGGGTGTTTTTTTTCTTTTCTTTCTGCCACTGCTTGAACATATTTAGCAAGCATTACTCAATTTTTTTTTATTTCTAGTAGGAAAAATATGGAGCAACATCATACACTGGATTTATATTTTTATCTTATTAATTTAGCCCACACTGTCTAGTAAGATTCGTAATAGTAGACCTGTACACCCTATCATGCATGCAAATTCATTGGCAAAGTCAATGATGATAGGAATGGTTAGTGAAACAAGAAGGCAAGCAAAGAACACACTGGCTTGATACCATCAAAACTTATAGAAAGATGAATATCCAACAATTGAAAGAAACTGTGCTGAACAGGGTAGCATGGAGAGCACTTGCGTATAAAATTGCCAAGAATTAAACACGACTGAATGGTTAAAACAACAACACTTTTGCCAATTAAATAAAAAAGCGAGAAGAAAGGACCTATCTTCACTGACAGAAATATTTCATTATTCACTCTCCAGTCAATGGTAAGTTCCAAACACTTAACTGTTGAACGTATAGCAACCAAATTATTCTTCAATCTCTGCGATATTGGCTGGGGAAATTTATGGCCAAATTGAAATGTATACAATATTCAAAGTTACGTTTGAAATAAACTTTGCATTTTAATTTTAATTTCTACTTACTGGCTTCTTGTTTAACCTTGTCGACTTCTGCCATTAAAGCCACTTCCTTGTCGATGATGCTGAAAATGGAAACAATTTAATTTAGGACAATATTAATGAGAGACTTGATTAATTATATCCTTCGAAACGGTTTTCAAACAGAATTTATGGTAAGAGCTATGAAAAATATTGCTTTCTGGAGAAAATTAATTTAAATAAAAATGTAAGAAATCAGCTTTCTTTTTGCTTCAGATTCGAACATATTACTTCATTAAAACATATATTCAGTTATTTATATTAGTGTTACATTCTTATATATGATCCTTAAACTCACTAGATGTGGACTTAAACCAAATCTTATATATATATCTTAGTTTGAAATTGTGGAGTACGTCAAATGCAATCACAATCAAAGGTTTCTATAATGGTTAATTTCTATAATGTTCATGAGACACTGTTTATTTTATTTATTTATTTATTTATTAGTAAAATTTATATGCCACCCAATCCCTAGGGACTCAGGGCGGCGTACAGAATTAAAACAACAAGTATAACAATTAAAAATGAATACATTCACACATGTCCCAATCGAATCTCGCCCCCCCCCCGGGGACATCAACCCCAGGCCTGTCGGAACAGGAGAGTTTTAATAGCTTTGTTGAAGGCCGGCAAGGTGGGAGTAGTTCGAATCTTGGGGGGAAGTTGATTCCACCATGTCAGAGCCACCACAGAAAAGGCCCTTCCCCGAGGGCCCACCAGCCAACATTGTCTGGCCGACGGGACCTGAAGGAGGCCCAATCTGTGGGACCTCACCGGTCTCTGGGAACTATGCGGCAGTATGCGGTCCTGTAAGTAACCTGGTCCTAAGCCATGAAGGGCTTTAAAGGTGACAACCAACACCTTGAATTGTGTCCGGAGACCCACAGGAAGCCAGTGCAGCTTGCGGAGGATAGGTGACACGTGGGTGTACCTTGGTGCACCCACAATCGCTCTCACGGCTGCATTCTGAACCAACTGCAGCCTCCGAACACTCTTCAAGGGTAGCCCCATGTAGAGCGCATTACAGTAGTCCAGTCTTGAGGTGACAAGGGCATGAGTAACCGTGAGTAGAGCCTCCCAGTCCAAATAAGGCCGCAGCTGGTGCACCAGGCGAACCTGGGCAAAGGTCCCCCTGGCCACAGCCGATAGATGTTGTTCCAAATTTAGCTGTGAGTCCAGGAGGACACCCAAGTTGCGTGCCTGCACTGAGGGAGGTAATTTCCCCCCCCAGGACTAATGATGGACCATCAGAATGACCCTTGGGGGGCAAGACCCAGAGCCACTTGGTCTTGTCCGGGTTGAGTCTAAGCCTGTTCACCCCCATCCAGACCCTCACATCTTCCAGGCACTGGCACATCACGTCAACTGCTTCACTGAAAGGACATGGGGTGGAGATATATAATTGGGTATCATCCGCATACTGCTACCTCACCCCGTGTCGCTGAATGATCTCGCCCAGCGGTTTCATGTAGATGTTAAAAAGGAGGGGGGACAGGACCGAGCCCTGAGGCACCTCATAATCGAGGTGCCTAGGGGTCGATCCCTGTCCGCCCGCCAGCACCGACTGCGACTTGTCAGAGAGATAGGAGGAGAACCACCGCAATATGGTGCCGCCCACCCCCACCTCTCCGAGACGATGCAGAAAGATACCAGATTGATGGTATCGAAAGCCGCTGAGAGGTCAGGAAGCATCTAGATGAATGACCCCTATCCCGGGCTCGCCAGAGGTCATCGGTCAGTGCGACCAAAGCAGTCTCAGTGCTGCAGCCAGGCCTGAAGCCAGATTGAAAAGGGTCCAGATAATTTGTTTCATCCAAGGATCACAAGAGTTGGGACGTCACCACCTTCTCTACAACCTTCCCCACAAAGGGGAGGTTGGAGACAGAACGAAAGTTCTTCAAAACAGCTGGGTCCAGGGAAGGCTTCTTGAGGAGGGGCCTCACCACCGCTTCCTTCAAAGACTGCGGGAAAGACCCCTCCATCAAAGAGGCATTGATTATCGCCTGGAGCCAGCCTTGTGTCACCTCCCTGCTGGCAAAAACCAGCCAGGAGGGGCACGGGTCCAATAAACGGGTGGCGGCATTCATCGCCCTCACGGCCTTGTCCACTGTTATAGCTAGACTGATATCACAATATAATTTATTTTTTAAATTTAATAAACATAATAGTATATTTTCTACCAACCGAACAAGATTTTATCTTCTCTGCTGATGTTCTTTTGGTTCATTTAACCTGCTGAATGGGATTTTAAAAACTTCAAAATTAGCCCCTTCTAATTCTGTTATTTTGTATTCTAAAAAACTATCTTAATGTGAAGAAATATGGAAAGTAGTAACACATGGGACATTTATTGATCTAAGTAATATATTTTGCTGCTGTACAATTCCACATCCAATCTATGTTAAAAGGAAAATACTATATATAAACTCATTATGGCTTGCCAGTCTATACACACAATAAAATTTTCCTATTACTGTATTGCTGTATATTGCTAAAGACTCAGAAAAATGCCACATTGATGCATCTTTTTCTGCACTATAACTCAAGAGAATAGGAAAAGGGATAAAAGATGTTTTGAGAGGTGTACAAAACAGTTTGATCAAATGTATCCCAGGATCCTCTGGGCTTTGGCGAAATGTTTCTTCCTCTGATGCTGCTTCAGTTTGTAAAAAACGTTTTGTGCTTTGGGACATTGATTGTGTTTCATTAAATTACTCCCTTTGCTCTTTAGAACATTTTGTTTTATGGATGGAATTGACTTAAATATGCGGCTTAAGAAACAACTTACACAACTGTCATTGTCTTCCTGTAGATGGCACTCTATGCATATTCAGTAGCATGATATTGTACCAAGATCATGCACACAATTATTGCATTAGCAGCAGTGGGCAACTGGTACCCTTCTCCAGTACCCACTCCTTTTAAGAAACATTTAAAATGTTAATAAGTCTCTCTCTTTATAACGTAGAATTCACCAGGCAGGCATGGAAGTTTTGTAGATAGATTTTGTAGAGGGCAAAAGAAGGTTACAGGTCAACAGAGCGTTATACCTTTGGCTGCATGGCTCTTGATCCCACGTTTAACTACAGAACACTGTCTTCTTCCCCTATTTAATACAGGTTAATGAGATTTGAGTAACAGTTGTAGAGCATCATAATTTATCATTAGGGGTATAGCTCTTTCTGCAAGATAAAAAGCACTGTATTCAGGCTCCCACACTTGCTTTAGAATTAAGCCCTTTAAATGATTGTTTTATCTCAAGGTGTAGCTTCCAAATTTTCACTGTGATGCTGATGGCTGAAATACTTTGTCAAGGCCAATATTTGTCTTGGTTGCTCTTTCCTTCCAGGTAGAGATAAATGAAAATGCTTATTTTGGTCCATTTTGCTAATTGGAATTGGATGATCCAGAACTGACTTTTAGCTGATGGGAAATGCTTCCTTCCTGTGCATGTGATAGGCCACTTAGTGGCTCACCTAGCTTCTCCTGGTTGGAGACTTTCTGGACTCCTACTGTTTCCCTGAAAATAAGACCTGATCTTTTTTTTTCCTCCAAAAGAGGCACCAGGTCTTATTTTTTGGGGGGTGTCTTTTTCACTCACCTCACGGCAGCGGCATAGACAGCCCTGCCCAGCCGGCCCACTTCTGCGGCCGAAAGAGCAGCTTCATTTTGGAGCTGAGAATGGAGTGCCAGCCTGCATTTCACCATCAGAGGCCTTTCCGAAAGGCCTCTGCAGCTGAGAACTGAGCTACGGATTGAATCTGCTCCTTCAGCTGCAGAAGAAGTGGGCTGGTGAGGCAAGTGTCAATCCATGGAAGGCATGGCTGCAATGATAAGCTCCCACCCCCCCATCCCTGCCCTTGCTTAATTTTTAGGCATGCAGCTCACCCCAAAACTAGGGCTTATTTTGGGGGTAGGACTTATATTGAGCCCACCCCCAAAAATCAAGCTAGGACTTATTTTCAGGTTAGGTCTTACTTTTGGGGAAACACGGTATGAGTTATGGCAAGGAGAACTGGAATAGCTGCAGAGATGTGTGGAAATTGGATACAGGTAGTCCTCACTTAACGCTTAATCACTTAGTGAATGTTCAGAATTACAACACACTCCCCCAAAAATACTTATGACCTGGATTTGAAATTCCAATGGACGCCTCCCCTGCATCACATGATTTCATATTATACACTCAGCAACTGGCCCACATTTATAGCCTTATGTACTGTCCCGTGGTCATGTGAGCATAATTAATCTTTTTTTTTTTTTGCCAGAAACCGGCATTTACTTCCAAATTATTTGCTAATTACTACTGCCCTCACTTATCTCCCAAAGACACCTCATGTGCACTTCCCCTAATTCTGGTCTGTGAAAGCAAGAGGGCTCCCGCAATCTACTTGTTTTTTGTTTCCTTAGAATTGGGAAGTGTTGGGGTATTTGACTGTGCCTAGGAACCAAAGACATCATTCCCTCCTATGTGGGAAAGGAGATCTTTCCCTTTTGAAACTTAGATGCTGGCTGGCCCAACTGTTAAGAAATGTGGGGCACCGTTTGGCAATTAGCATTTCCTTCTGTCCTCACAAATTGCACTTCTTGCAGAATGTGAAATGTGAAATACTTGTAGATAGAGACAGAATTCTTAGCATGTCAATAAAGTTCAGAAATTTAAAAAATCTTGTAAACTTGACTACATGATTCTATTCAATACAAGATGCTTAAAGCAGTTATAATTGGATAATGTATTAAATACCTATAATCAGACATAATAAGGAATCAAACATGAGATGGAAGCTAGGAAGTATAACAGATTTTGAAGAACTAAAGAAAGTTTTTAAAAGTATGAAAACAAATAAAGATTCTGGACCACATAGCAATAGAGTAAAATTGTATAAATGCTATAAATTTTTTTTATCATCATTGCTTCATACTAGTAATAATATAAGGATAAATATGTACCAGACCTTATAGACTTAAGACTGGATGATGTTGGAATAAAGCAGAAAATGTTTCTTAAATACTTAGCAGAGCTAAGAAATCTTACTCCACTCATGGGCTGTGGACAAGATAAAGGGGAAAGAATGGTGTTCTAACTGCAAAAAAGAGATATTGTCGGGGCATTTGGGGGCTGTGGGGAAAGGCCGTTAAAGAACCCTAGAGAAGTTTGGAAGCATGGTGTTAATTTAATACATAATACTTGGAAATTGAAACTTTTAACACTTTTTTTTGTCACCCTAGGAAAAAAGTAAAAAAGTAAATGTGGCTCAAATAATCAAAACCTTCAAAAACATAAACTTTGCATCTTTTCAACAGAATATACCTAATAAAGGACAAGAATTATTTGAGTGCTTAATGCAAATATATGTATGACTGCAGATATAGAAAAGTGATTAGAAGCTCTGTCGAATAAGTGATGAATAGAAATGCTGCCTGGCTAGGAAAAAAATGAGCACACCTTTTATTCAGCTATGATTCTGGAGGATAGATGTTACATTATGTATTTTTGCAATGGTTTGGAATATAGCACTGTTCCATTATTATATCAACTGAATTCTACTGGCACAATGCTCAAGATCTGCATAGTAAACCTCATTCTTATTCTGGCTGCAAAAAGGAATTTTAATAAAAGACTCAAGCATGGAAAAATTATCCTAGCAAATGGAGTTCAATGTTCTTAAGGTTAGGTAAGTGCAAAATTCACAGTCTAATTTCTTATTTCCAACCTTTCTTATTTTACTGAAACTGGGCCCTTGTTAACACACACACACACACACACACACACACACACACACACACGTAAAATAGTTTTTCTGTCCAAGGAGCTCTTGTCTCTAAGCTGGGATCAACGGCCCGGTGAGTCGGCCAAAGAATTCATCGCCGCATTACGGAAGGCCGCCAAGCACTGCGAGTTCAAAGACCTCGAAGAACGACTGAGGGACCGATTCGTGTGCGGGTTAAGGCATCGAGATCTACAACAGAGACTTTTCGCTAAAGAAGAATTGTCCTACCAAGATGCCTTAAGGGAAGTCACCGCAGAAGAAGCAGCAGGCGGCGCTGTCAAGAACATGCGGCCGATCAGAAACAGTCCAGAGGTTGCATCCGTGCACCAGGAAGACGTCCAAAGAAACTCCGAGGAGGATCCGGACGAGGAAGTCAACCGTCTCCACCCCACGAAGGAAGAAAAACAGAAGGGAAGCTCTTCAGCTCCGCTCAAGTGCATCGGCTGTGGAAGTCGCCACAGGAGAACCGACTGCAAGTTCCGCTCCGCTACCTGCCGGGCATGCGGCAAACAAGGACACATTGCAGCTGTGTGTCTGGGCCGACGAAAGGTACAACCTCAGGAAGAACTGCGCCTGAAAGGTACCAGATTCCCCAGCCAGAATAGGGTAGGGTTTTGCGCTTCGCGAAGAAGCATCCTTAGGACAGGCACACACAAGCCCATTAAGAAAAAGCTGTCACTCAAGGTGAAGCTACAAGGGGTTCCATTATCTATGGAACTAGACACAGGGTCTGCCTTTTCAATTATCTCCTTGCATACATTTAGGAAGATTTGTTCCGGTAGTGGAACTCAGGCCAAGTTAAGGCCTTCTGACATTGTGTTAACAGATTTTCAAAATTCAAGAGTGTGTGTTAAGGGGGAGGCCACCCTTAACGTGCAATACAAGAGTTTTGAAGGTCCACTAGACTTATTAGTAGTAGGGGGTGAACGAACGAGTCTCATAGGACTCGATTGGTTTGAGGCCCTGGGGATACACGTCACAGGACTCAACAGTTTACAAACACTCGACCTACAGGAAGTCTGCAAAGAATTTGCAGATGTTTTCAGCCCCCAGCTGGGCACATTCAAAGGACCCCCTGTGTCCTTAAAGCTAGACCCCCATTGTCACGCCTCTAAAGGCAAATGGGGACATTCGCATTTGTGCTGACTACAAATGCACTCTGAATAAGGCATTGCAGCAACATGCCTATCCTGTTCCTGTGGTCAGTCATATTCTGGCCTCCCTCAAGGGGGGGCGCGTTTTTGCAAAGCTTGACCTAGCTCAAGCGTATCAACAGCTGCCTGTTGATGCTGCTGCTGCTATAGCTCAGACTATTGTGACCCACAGGGGAGCCTTTAAGGTAAAAAGGCTGCAGTTTGGAGTGAATGTCGCTCCTGGGATTTTCCAAAGCGTAATGGAAAACACACTGCGGGGCATACCGGGGGTTTGCCCCTACTTTGATGATGTCTTAATTGCAGGAGACTCCACACACATTCTAGCTGAAAGGCTAAGAGCTGTTCTGTTAAGATTCAGGAAATCAGGCCTCAAGCTCAAAAAAGACAAATGCATGATTGGGGTGCCTTCTACTGAATTTCTGGGGTTCAAAATTGATGCTGCTGGGATTCACCCTGCTGAATCCAAACTGACTGCTATTTTAGAAGCACCTAGGCCAAAGTCCAAGGCCGAACTTCAGGCCTTCCTGGGCCTCCTGAATTTCTACAATTCTTTTCTTCCACAAAAAGCTAGTGTAGCTGAGCCTCTTCACAGGCTACTAGACAAGCAAGCAGTGTGGCAGTGGTCACAAACGCATGAGGGTTGTTTTAACAAAGTCAAGGCTTTGCTCACTTCTAACAGTGTACTTGCACATTTCAACGAGTCCCTTCCTGTGTGCATCGCTTGTGATGCGTCCCCTTACGGGGTTGGAGCTGTCCTGAGCCACCTCAGGTCTGATGGAACTCAGGTTCCTGTTGCATATTACTCCAGAACATTGTCTTCTGCTGAGCGCAACTACGCTCAGATAGACAGGGAGGCTCTGGCTGTTGTTGCTGGAATTAAAAAATTCCATGACTTTCTATATGGCAGGCACTTCACGGTCTTCACTGACCATAAGCCTCTGCTGGGACTGTTTACCACACGTAAGCAGACTCCCCAAATCATTTCCCCTAGAATGCTTAGGTGGTCTATTTTTTTGTCTGCATATGATTTTTCTTTACTCCACAAGCCTGGAAAAGAAATGGGCCATGCTGATGGCCTCAGTAGATTGCCTCTGCCAGTAGTAGAAGCTGACCCTGCGCCAGCTGTCAACATTCTATCAATCCAAGCCTTGCCCGAGCTCCCTCTTAGTGCCAGGGATGTTGCCGCTGAATCAGGTACAGATCACACACTTTCACGTGTCCGTTCCTGGGTTTTGTCTGGTTGGCCTGAGCACTGCCCTAGTCCTGAGTTTCAGAGTTTCTGGTCAAAAAGGAACGAGCTGTCCCTTTCTCAGGGTTGTCTGCTTTGGGGAAACAGAGTTGTCATTCCCACCTCAATGAGGACTAGGGTCTTAGAATCCCTCCACGAGGGTCATCCTGGCATTGTTCGTATGAAGGCTCTTGCGCGCAGCCACTTGTGGTGGCCTGGTTTAGATAAAGATATTGAGGCTAAGGTGCATGCATGCCACCTGTGCCAATGATCTCGCCCAGAGATGCCCCAAGCTCCCGTGCATAGATGGGAGGATACACAGTCCCCATGGTCTAGGGTGCACATTGACTACGCTGGGCCCTTTCAGGGCCAGTTCTTCTTGGTCCTTGTTGACAGCCATTCAAAATGGCTTGAGGTTGTACCTGTCTCATCCACCACCACTGCAAAGACTATTCAGGTACTGAGGGGGATTTTTGCTGCACACGGGCTGCCAGATGTCATTGTGTCCGACAACGGCCCTCAATTCACTTCCTCCGAATTCCAAGCTTTCTTACAGGCAAACATGATTCGTCATGCCACGTCTGCACCCTTCCACCCGTCCACCAACGATATGGCTGAACGTATGGTGCGCATCACAAAGGACGCATTGAAAAGACTCACCTACGGGGACTGGCATCACAGGTTGGCTGACTTTCTCCTTTCTTATCGCACCACACCGTCCACTTCTACAGGGAGAAGCCCAGCTGAACTTCGTTGGGGGCGTCAACTTACTACTAAACTTGACCGGTTGCATCCGGACAGACTGCCTTCATCTACTTCACATCCTAGGGCACCTAGACAACTACTTGTGGGTGCCCCGGTTTGGGCTCGCAATTACGGGCCTGGTCATACATGGGTCCCCGCTTCTATTTCCAGGGTCACAGGTCCTCTCTCCTATGAGGTAGCCCTGGACAACGGTCGTGTCCTGCGTCGGCACATCGACCAACTCCGCCCTCGGCGGGACTTTTCAGATGAGACTCCTGGGTCTTTTCCAGGGGGGGAGGGGGACCCTTTGGAGCAAAGGGAAGGGCACGAGCTGCTGCCCATCTCCACTGATGGAGCTACAAACGGCCCATCCCAGGGTTCCGCGAGAGCTCCGAACAAGAATTCTATGAGCCTACCTAATTACCAGGCATCCACGCCTACTCCAGCCAGGGAGTCACCTCGGGGGCATACTCACTTTCCACACACATCACACAGCACTCCAGTCACGGAGGATACCCGGGGGCATCCCAACAAATCATTCCCCGCAAGAGAGCTGGCACACAATTCCCAAGGTTGGCCTGACCTTACCCCAAATCCTACAGGGGGTCAAACATACAGGGAGGTGGTCGAGGAACCAAGTCCCGACTACAACACCTCTAGCCCAAATCAGGGAGTAACTGAGTTTTGGGAAAGTACAGAAACCCACACAAGCCCGGACACAGAACGGGGTTCAGGGAATGGACAGCCTCCTGACAGGTCTTGGATGGACCTAGGAGGTTCAACAGAGACGCCCAGCAGTGGCTATCACTTCAAGGGGCCCGAGGGTCTACAGCTAGGCAGGTCAACCAGGTCACAAAGTGACAGAAGCCCTGGCCTGACGAGCCCGGTGGGCGAGCAAGCAGGCCAGGCAGCGGGGCACAGTCCTTGGAAGGCACCAAGGCAAAATAAGGAGAACAGGCTCACATCTCCCTCCAGTCAGGGAACTCATGCTAGTAACCCAGAGCTGAGAAGGTCACAGAGAGCAAAGAAGTCTCCTAAATACTTAGAGGATTACATAACATTGCTGGCTAAACAAAAGCCAGGTAACGATAGGAGCATTGAGAAGCAGAACACTGCATAAAATAAATGATTATATGTTGGTAGTAGTTTTAGCCCGGGGGAAAGGGGTGTTATGTCCCGAGCCTTGCAAATGGCCCGGGCGTTTGCAGGCAGTCCCGGGCAGGTGCAAAGCTGCCCGGGACCAGACAGGCTGTCGCCAGCGCCGTGCGCATGCGCGGGTGCTGGCGTGGGAAAAGTATCGCATTTACCCGGGAAATGTCTATATAAGAAGTTGGGAGGTTTTGGGAGCTGCTGAAGCCATCTACTTGTAAGCTGAATGCAGAATAAAGAAAACTGAGAACTTCAACTGCTTCTCGTGTCTGCTTCCCGCCACGGACTCAACAGTACTTATGACTGGTCCTTGAGGTTCCAGCCATCCCAGACCTCCATGGTCATGTGATCATGACATAGGCCTTGGTAACTGGCTTTCACTTATGATAGGCATGGTATCTTGTTGCTGCATGATTTCCATTTTAGACCTTCCCTGATAATTTCTCATAACAAAGTCAATGGGAAGCTGGCAAGGAAGATTGTAAGTTGCTCCAATACGTTGTTCACACCCTCCTTCTTCCAGCAGCAGCCACCCTTGGTCCTGCTATGCTTCTGCTGAGCTTCATGGGATCCTTGCACTCTCTCTCCTGCCTAGCAGCAGCCACTTTACCTGCCTGCTGGCCTAATAGCAAGCCATCTAGAACTTGCTTAATAACCCATGATTCTTACCTAACAATGCTGGTATTGCTGTCACTAAGTGAGGCAGTCACATGACACATGCTTTATATGGCATTACTTAAATGATGGAAATTCTGGTCCCAATTACTATCACTAACTGAAAACTACTTGTAAAGTGTAAGTTCCTCTCACTTAGACATGCTTTTCCTCTAATATGAGATCAATCACCATCTGCTAGCAATGCCCTTATTCTACTTCAGACAAAAGACCACACTTTGGGCAAATGGACATAAGTTTAACACCAGGTCTGAAGATAAGGACAATGTAATATTAAAGCATTTCAGCCTCCCTGGATTTTACTGATCTCAAAGTAGCAGTTTTGAAACAAAGGAACTACCCATGCACAATTGAGCACGAGACAGCTAAGCCTACAATCAATTGGTTTCAAGTTATCTCAAAGGTCAAAACAATAGATTTTTAAGCCATTGCAATTGTTAATGGATAATATACCTATAATATGTGCCCTATGGAATCTCCCTGTGCAAAACCATCCTGTCATTCCCTCCCCTCCCAAATATTTAAATCTTACCTCAGTTTAGCTACTCTACACATTTGATGGAGTGACCTGTTGCTTATGAAAGCTTCTCCCTTACAATAAAATATAGTAGTCATGAAACGTGCAGCCAGACTCTTTTTTGACATCTGTTCTTTATGGAAACAAAACCTGCAGAGTGTTAAGCTAATGTATGATCAAGTTTCTGATTTTTTACCATTTTAGAAGCAAGCATTGCAGTTCTCAGCTCATAAAGAATGATTTTGACTGTAATGTTTACTGTAAAAGTGAGAGTTTTTAATATTAAATGACACCTTAGATTTCAACTGTTTAGACTGCTAATATATACTGTTATGTGCTAGAGAATGACTAGTATATCACAGTAATGTATTAGACTAGACAAATGTACATGCCTCTGATACTTTAAAAATTAGGTGCCTGTGATCAATAACACATGCCATTATGGTATTCCCTTCGGGGGTAAGCAATGTCATGCAATGTCATGCAAAGGTAAATAATTGGAGAAGAGAGAAAGGATAAAAAATATCTAAATCTAGTCTACAACAATGCCATTCACTACACCTCTCCATCCCTTTTTATGTGGAAAACATTCTTGCTTCAATACCACATGTCTGATTTCTGATTTTTGTGATAGTCCCACAAAACCTGAAGCTGGTGAGAAGTGGCTCAAATAAAGAAAAAGCTGGGAAACATCAGGTCAGATAGCAGCTGTTCCATGCTCCCACATATAGACTGCTCCTAATTAATTAGAATGAAGGTGCGGGAATATCAAACTGAGGGGGTCAATTGAAGCAGCAAAAAAAGTCTTCCTTACAGAGTGAGAGCACAGTGACATCTTTTGTAAAATAACCACTAAACCATTCTGCTTACCAGTTATGTAATTCAGAAAAAGCAGCTTTAATTTTCTTTACTGAATTATCCACCTCCTCTTTGACCATCATGCGATATCGAGTCAGTGAAACCGTGCAGCGCTGAAGATCTTTAACAGATTTCTCAATATTTAGGCCTATAAGAAGAAACAGCCATCATCCTTAGTTAGTACGGTACACTCCCCTCTTCCAATTTTACCTCGACATCAGGGACACTGTGATTGGACTGAGGAAGAGGAAGGATGAGCCAAAGCCACCCACAGAGCTTTCCTGTCGATAATGACCTCCCTGTTCTTGATTCAAAACTTCAAGCACTAGAACACATTACCTCATCAATTACTATTTCACTAACAACCTTGATTTTTTTTAAAAAAGATCAATTATCTATGAAGCGAATATGCAAACGGTTATATAATACTCATTATAGATATATTAAAAAATTCTTTTGTAATTATACAGGATATGTTTTAAAAGTACAATAGTTTTAGAAAATAATTGAAAACAATCTATAAGAAAACAGATTTTTTTTTAAAAAAAATTAAACACCATACACACTGCATCTCTAAATTAGCTTGGCAATTTATATTATAAAGTTATAAAGAAAAAATCACAAAGAATGTTCTGTGGGAACAAATGGACTTTTTACAGTACAGAAGAAAATAGTTACTGTCCACCAGTATGTTAATTTTTGTCTTTCTTTCAGTTTTTTTCAAACTAAATATTTGATACAAGAACCATTTTAGCATGTTTCCCTTTTGGATATATATCCTTCAGAAGTAAAATTACTTGCTTCTGATTGAAAAAGATTAAATTGCTTCCTATTTTCCAATATCTTATTTGCAATTTAAAAATCATGCTGAATATTCCAATATTTATTTTACCTAAAACAAATTCACTACCCTTATATCAGCCCAGGGTTTCATTTAATTAATTCTAGCAATGAATGGCTCTTCCTCTCATGCATGTTTGCTTGCCCTTAGTCTCTGGGGATTTTTCTTCTGTCTTTCCTCTTTGCCCTTATCGGGCATTAATTTCACTTAGCATTAACCTCATTCAGCTTATTCTTCTAATCTTCTCTGTGTTGAGAGGGACCAAGAAATTCTGGAGGTTAAGGAGAAAGAGGCTACAAATACACCATCCTGATGTGACTCCAGAAGCTGCAGGAAGAGTCTAATTATAATAATTATATAGAATCCAATCTGAGTTAGTCACCAGGACAGAGGTTTAGTCTTCCAACCTTTGGGACTCGTGCTGGAGTCCATCCTCAGGGAACTTCTCTCTAGCAGAGTGCGTGCTTTGGGCTATTCTGTATGTACAACAAGTACTTGTACAAGTACTTAGGAGGTGAGAGCTTGGCAGCCCAAGGAAACAAGGGGGGCTTGGCAGCACAAGGAAGCAATAGCCTATGACTTAATAGCCAAGCATCAACACCTCAATCAACATCTATAAAGCCACACACAACAGGCACCATATAAACATCCCACACAGAATAGCCGAAGCACGCACCCTGCTAGAGAAAAGTTCCCTGAAGATAGGGGCTCCAGCACTAGTGTGAAAGCTCGGAAGACTAAACCTCTGGTCCCAGGTGACTGACCCTGATTGGATCTTGCAACATTATCCTGGGACACGTTTATTCACCTTCATTCATAATAATTATACTATAATATCTAATAAACTAATAAGGTGATTTTGTGACTCAAGGCAGATGCTCCCAGAACTGTTTGTCTATAGATGAGAAGTACCGTATTTCCCGGCGTATAAAGCGACTGGGCGTATAAGACGACCCCTGGCTTCGGCGCCAATTTCCATGCCTAGAAAGTCATCTTATACACCGGAAAATACGGTACATTTGTTTTTACAGGATAGGCAAAATATATTTACATTCACTTCTGAAATGAATGGTGATGTTGCATTTACAGTAATATTAACTGGGAACAGTAACAAACATTTATCCAGCTGAATTGAATCATGATCTGGGTTACCTCTTTTTTGCACTGAATCTTCTGCTTTCACTTCAAGATGAGATGCAGGGACATGCAATGATTTATTGATGGTAGCTGGTACTTTTGATTTTGTTCTACCAACATTGCACTGAAGTGGTGGTGAATATTGGAAAGGAACAGGAAGCTGTCTGCTATTTTGTTCTGGCTCTACAGACACTTTCGTGGATTCTTCTTTTTTGTCTAGAAAAACAAATAAATAAAACAATAGAAATGACATACAAGGAAGATCAGAAAAAGCCTTGTGGCAAGATGGGCAGCAAATAAATTTAATAAATAATAATATTAATCTTGGATGGTAAACAGAAAGGAATATCGAAATAAGGCAGAAACTATTTGAATAGGATTTATTTGCAGAACTGCCTTCTTCAGATTGCCTGAAGAGAGATTGCTATGCTTCAGATGTCATCAATCAAGAAGTGTCATGTTATGTGACTAAAAAGGCATGTTTCTCAATAAAAGTTTAATTAAAACCTTTTTAAATAATTCCAGCCAGCAATATTATATTCCATCTACTTTGCTGATTAGGACAAGTGACAAAAATGCCCAAAGCAAAGAAGGAAGCAACTAAAATGGTACCAGAGGACAGAATAGCAGCAGCAGCCAATCGTGCGAAGAAAAAGATATATGTGCCAAGATGAGGCAGATGTTCTGCATTATGAAATACTGTACAGAAAATAGTTAAGAAAACCACTTCTAAGCAGACTAAAAAGAAGAAAAGAAAGAAGCAAAAGCTGTGAGACTAACCATATAAGATAGGATGGTTTAGTTCAGGGCTTTTCAACCAGTAGTATGAGTACTACCTGTGGTACATTGGCATCTGGCAGGTGGTATGCGACCATCCTAGAAAAGTGGTAGCGGGAGAGGGGAATGAGCTGAACCGGTGGCAGCACCGCACAAGCCTGAGCGAGAGATGGCTGGAGCAGCAGGGCTGTCAGGGCTCAGTGGAAGCGCCAGGATCAGTGCCGCTTTCCAGCTGATTGGCGCTTCTTCGGGGCTGTCAGGGCTCAGCGGAAGCGCCAGGATCAGTGCCAGGCTCCAGCTGGAGCTCTGGTGCTTCTGCTGATCCTGGTGCTTCTGCTGAGCCCTGAAGAAGCACCAATCAGCTGGAATGTTGCAGCATCTCCAGGGTCTTGTGATTTACATTCAGATGCTTGGCAACTGATTCATATTTATGACGGTCACAGTGTCCCAGGGTCATGTGAAGTGACCAAAACCTGCTGCAACCACCCAGCAGACGAGGGGAATAAAAACCAAACACACTCCACCCCACCCCTATTGCCAATCCTCAACAGAAATGCTCACAACAATGAAAACCTTGGACAGGAAGAAGAGTGCCACCGGGCGGGCAGGCAGGTGTCTTGTTCGGCTGTGGCTTGGGGGGTACTTTTTTCAGTGCCATTATAACTTCAAATAGTCACTAAGCGAACTGTTGTAAGTTGAGGACTACCTGTACTTTATCACTTTTTTCCTTTTTTTTTTTTTTTTGGTCATCAAGTTTTTGACACCTTGCTAGGCGATTGGTGGTACTCGGATATTGCCATATCCTAAAAGTGGTGCAATGGGTGAAAAGGTTGAAAAGCCCTGGTTTAGTCCACACATGAATGCCAATTCACATTTTCAAATCAATATGGAAGCTGAAACTAAACACAGAAACTTACAATTTTTAAAATGTAGACATACATCTATGCATATATATTAAATACCTTAACATTCTTTACAATGTTCTGACATATATTCAATGAATATTAAAGAAGATGTGCACAAAAGTTTCATTTAACGGTGAACAAATATATTGAAGTACTTTAATCCTGGCTGAATGAAAATGATGGAAATCAAGCTGATCCTAACATACACACACTAACCTGCTGTTTCTGGTCCTGCCTCTCTTCTGTCCTTGTATTCACAGCTCTTTTCTTCATGTTCATGAAGATTTTTTGATTTTTCACTGGCATATTTGCCAGGGAAAGTATCTTTTGCACAGCCGTTCAGCTGGCAGTCATTTAGTTCTTGGGATTCCAGAGACACCTTTTCTGCCCCATCCTCTCTATCCTTTATATCTTTGTTGCGGTGATATTGTTTTGATTTGCTTCTTTTCCTTTTGCTGTTCTGTATTAAATAAGGTTAGCAATATTACTCCACATGGGTTAAACTGCAATAAGAAAAACAAATCCACCCACATTTCTTTCTTTCAATTGCAAATTATATTCAATATACTAAATGCATTTTTATTATCATGTTTTATTATTTTATTATTTTTATTTTATTATTATTTTATTATTCATGTTCCTTAAAATAAACATGAAGTAAAGAAAACAAGGTAATAAAATAATTACAAATAATTACAACTGACCATTGGCTATTTAAATAAAAATTATTTTTTAAAAAAAATATAGCCTATTTAATGCTCCTAAAAATTTTTTTTCTGTTTTATTCAGTCACTGGTAAATAAAAGGAGAAAGGTTTTTTTTTTTGAAGAACATAATTATCTGTTATATTTTGCAGTTGTTGAAGTAATTGTAATAACTCTCCATGCCCCATAGAGTCTACTCAATAATCAAAGTTAAAATTGTATAAATAAAAGTGAGAAGCACTAGCTAGAATCTGTGATCTAAAGCAAGGGTCCCCAACCCCCTGTCCATGGGCTGGTACCGGGCCGCAGCATGCCAGCAACCGGTCTGCACAAACAAGCAAAGCGCCATCCATGGGATGCAGGCAGCACACAAAATCACACCCCCTCTGGTCCACAGAAAAACCTCTCACCACAGAACTAGTCCCTAGTGCCCCAAAGGTTGGGGACCTCTGATCTAAAGAGAGCCATCAGAGTTCTCTTGCTTGTTGAAAGTAACTTTTATATATGTGCGCACAAGGATTTTTAAAGGGTATGGTAAAAGAAATTAAGATGATGGCAACAATGGATCAATCAAAGCTCTTGTTATGTGTGACAAATGAGTGAAATTGTGATCCTACCATAGTAGCTTTCATTTTGACTATACCTTGCATAAATTCACTCTGTGTCTTTATGTATACCTCTATAAAATGCCCCCCCCAACACACAAACACATAAGAGTGAAGAGCTCCAAACTGGGTCCAATTTAAAGTATTAGTTTGAATAGAACAGGATTATAGCAACAACAACAACAAAAAAGAGTTTCTTAGCACCACGTGGGGTATATATGGCATAGTAAGAACATATTGGGCTACTGTCAAGTTATTTTCATTAGTTTGTTTGGCTTTAGCTTGGTAGCCATCTTTATATAATTGCTATAGGAGGTTATAAGGCTTATTATGCTTACTATAAATAAATACTTTTTTAATTATTCAAAGATCAGTTAACAGTGAAGAACTGTTTATTTTTAAAAAATAAATATTCAAAGATTTCAATAGAGCGGGCTACTTCAATTGTTTTGCTTTTCTGTCAAATTATCCAGGACAATCTGCAAGTACATTAAGGGCAACTGCAAGGAATAATTAAAACTAAAAGGGCCCATCGATTATGAAGCCTCTTGTGTGCAGATGTGGAATGGTGCTCACTAAAAAAACGAAACAAATGGCAAAAAACTATGACGACAAATCAGTTGCTCTGATCTGTCTGTCTGTCTGTCTGTCTGTCTGTCTGTCTATCTATCTATCTATCTATCTATCTATCTATCTATCTATCTATCTATCTATCTATCTATCTATCTATCTATCTATCTAACCTCCTGCCTTTGAGGATGCTATAGCTTGGTGTTGAGCTTACCAGTTGGCAGCCCAGGTTCAAGACCCAAGCACTGCACAACAGGATAAGCTCCTGGCATTTGCCCCAGCTCCTGTCCATCTAGCAGTTTGAAAACATGCAAATGCAAGTAGATAAATAGGTACCACTTCAGTGGAAAGGTAACAATGTTCCATGTTTCTCAGCATATAGTAATGCTGATCATATGACCACAGAAGCTCTTCAGACAACCCTAGCTCCCTCTACTAAAAAACGGAGATAAGTACTGTTCCCTAGAGTTGAATAAAACTGGATAGGGAAAACCATTAGCATTACCATTATCCTGCCCTTATTATTTTTACAAACAACTTAAAATGGAGAACAGTTCCAATACACCTTCCTCCTCTTATTTTCCCTACACCAGTAACCCTATGCGTCGAGTTGGGCTGACAGGGGGTGAGTGGCCCAAAGTCACCCAGGTGGCTTTCACGGCTAAGGCAGGACTAGAACTCACTGATTCCCCATTTTCTACTGTAGTGCTTTAACCACTAGACCAAACTGGATCTCAAATTTATGCAGATATGAGTTTAAACAGTTAACTCAGCTTTGGAATTGTCTACCTTTTTTTTCCCAGTCATATTCCATTCTTTTAGAAATTGAAGTGCGCTACCTGAAGAGAAGAGAAGGAATGATGAATATACAATAAGCAATAACAGTAGCTCAGAATAGTTTCCCATTTTAGAATGCTACTGATGGTTTAAAACTCTGGAAAGTGTCCAAATTTTTAAGAGCTGTTCTTGCAGTTCTGAGATGCATCAAGAATATTTCTCTATAGTTAGAGACAGGTTTGGTTTCTGTGGCTGACAGAGTCTGGTACTATCTCATATATTTCTGATTAAAATTATTTTTTCCCTCAGTGGGTCTGCCTTAGTGACTTTTCTAAATTGTCAGCAAAGCAGTGTAAAGTTAAGTCAACTTTATGGCATCCCCCCTACCCCCATTCGCCCCAAATATTCTTTCTTGGATTTTCTTGGATCTGGAGATTACTATTAAGAAGATGAAAATTTGCTAATAATTTCTAGATGGGGCTTATTGGTGAGGCTTATAAATGCCTTCTCAGGTTACAAAACAAGAATAGTCTCCTTTCAAGAAATGTTGAAGATTGCCTTTTAATAGGGCACACAGCCTTTATTTCACCTTGCAAAGAAAAATATTTAGCAATTAATGCTTGTTTCTAAAGATGCAGTGAAATTCAAAAACTATACAGACCATCCATAAAAGCTTGTACTGCCTTGTTTACATTGTTATCAAACTGTTGTAAGACCAACACTATCTCATTGTTGCTTTTGTTGGGAACAACTGAACGCACTGCATTGATCTGCAAGTAAGAGAGAAAAAACATTTTGAAACAAGGAAAGGGCTACTAATGCAACACAAAATACAAATAAAAAGACAAATTTGTGTTGCATTTGCTTGCAATAGACTATTTGTATAGAATAATCAGCATCTCTTAGTGCTAGTGATATGAAAGAAAGAACATGTGAAAATTGGTTCCCTCCTTTTTGTTATATGTTTGATAAATTCCTATGTTGCAGTTAAGCTACAGCTGCATCCCCCTTTCTTGGCAGTAACTTTTTCCTCTTCCCACCTGAAAATTAGCACTGACATTTCTGTTTATTTGCACCCTGCAGCTTGTTTGTTAAATTTTGAACAGCTTTTCAGATAATGGTACACAAGGGCAGCTGTCATATGCCAGCTGAGATAGGCTTTTGACATTTCAAATTTGATGAATAGCATTTTCATGCTGTAAATTTTTAACAAAACTAAATGTCCCACAAGCCCTGTGTCTGCTTTCATCTGGCTATCCAACTGGTCTAATCATTATGCCTCTTCCAGGATAATACATGATATGCAAGATGGAAATTTTCAGAGATGCGCTTTCTATTTAGGCCAGGTCATTGCAGAAGTCTGCCTATACCACTGAAGATGGGCAAAGAATAGAGGATGATAAAAACATCTGTGTCCCATTATTTGGATGGCATGCGTATTTAACTTATAATAAAAAGGTGGACAGGGTTTTTAAATCCCATGTTTTAAGAATTGCTTTATTGCGTGTCTGGAAGAAATATTATAGATTAAATTCTAGAATACCATTGTAGGGAATTCCTGGGCACGCTATAGAAGGGATAAGGAAAGGAGTGAAAATGGATAGGATTTCTTATAAGCAATTACTTAAGTGGGAAGGGAATAAGTGGCAATTAAAATCGATGGAGGAATTAATGCAAGAAGATATTATCTATTCTTGGTTTCAGTATAGGCAGTTATTAGAAAGATGGAGTATAGATCAAAAAGTGGGTTTTATTATGGAAGAGGTGAATTTAGTGAAACAAATTAAAAACCAAAATCGAGCCCATATAAAAAGAGTTTATAATGTTTTAGTGGAATTGGATTCAGAAACAGAATTAGTTAAGGATTGTATGGTTAAGTGGGCTCAAAATTTTGAAGAGCCAATGCCATTAGATACATGGGAGATAATTTGGGTGAGAAATGTTAAGTTTACCAAGCTCAAAATTTGCGAGAAAATTTTTATAAAATGCTTTATAGATGGCACCTTGACCCACAAAAGACGTCTCGTATATATCCTAATTTACAGCCCAAATGTTGGAGATATGGTAGTTTGGATGCAACGTATTACCATATTTGGTGGTCATGTAGAAATATAAAGGCTTTTTGGATTAAGATTTGGTGGAACATTCAAAAAATTTTTAATAGAAGGATAAAATTTACACCATAATTATTTTTGTTAGGTATTATTGAAGATTGTGATACTAAAGAGATTATTTTAATGTTGAATTTTATCACGGCGGCAAGGTTATTGATTGGGCAATATTGGAAGAAAGATTCCTTGCCTACCTTAGAGGAATGGTTTCTTAAAGTTTCTTATTTATCAGAAATGGCTAAAATTTCGGCTTATCTGAAAGACCAGTCACAAGAGAGATATAATTCTGTATGGAAAAGATGGGTAAATTTTGTTCAGAATAAATATGGGATTAGAAAGTATTATTTAGCTTTTGAATAATTTATAGTGTAAAGTTGTTATGGTTAGATTTGCTGATTTTATTGTATTGGAGTTAAAGTGTTTTCTTAATTTTTTAAGATTTATGTATAGTTGATTGATGTTTATTTAATTTTTATGTTTTTTTTTCTTTTTCTTCTGTTTTTTTTTTTTTAGCTCTGTATTCAGCTCTGGGAAGGGGGGAGGGTTAAGGGGGGAGGGGGGAGAGAAGAGGGGAGGGATTTTATTGTAAAAAGTTTATAAAATTTTCAATTAAAAAAAAACAAAACATCTGTGTCCCATACTTCCAACACATTATGTAAGACCTCATTCTCTAGAAAGGATTCTAATGTTGGGGAAAAGTGGAATGAATCATGACCAGCGGCAAGATGGAAGGACACAGTTACAGCGGCAATAGGTGCAATATTGGAAGACCCGAAGGGCAGATCATTAAAGAAAAAAATCTATACGATCACTAAGAGCCATACTGACTTTTGATGGCACATAATCAGTCAATCAACTTGCTAATAAAAATATCCCACCAGCTACATGTATAATGTTGCTTAACTCTCCAACCATCAATACCTCTCCAAATGTTTTTAAAATGTCACTGATTTGTGTTAAAGCTTTGATAGCTTAATGAAAGCTGGGTTTTGCCAATAAATAAATACAGTAAATAAAATGTAAAAGAAAAAGAAAAAAAGAAAGTTGCCTTTTGCTCTAACTTGATTTTGGCATTTTTAATTCTCTTAATTCTTATTTTTGTTTAACAGCTGCAAAAGTTTTGTTCCTCATAGGTCTTAAATATGTAGAATAGAATAGAATAGAATAGAATAGAATAGAATAGAATAGAATAGAATAGAATAGAATAGAATAGGAATATCTTTATTGACATTGAGTAACTCACAACGAAATTAAGAACCTCGTGCATCAATTAATAACTAGTAAAACTGAGGATTTCAGTGGGTCTAACTTGCATGTTAAATTATATCTGCTGACATTCTGTTATGTCAAAATTTTATAAAGATTCCTTTGTCCTGTCATCTCCTGTATCTAACCGTACAGGAGAAGCAAATGCATGATAAGGACAAGACAGACAATTAATTAATAGGGAAAAGTATCCTGGAGAAAATGGAAGAAGTTTTAGGATGCAAAGTTAAGACATGCCCTAAAAGAAAGTGGGCTTGACATCTATGAAAATACAATATAAATATAAATGTAATTAAATTAGGAGGAAGATGATGAATGAAGGAATAATACTGATTATATAAAACCAGAAAAGGTATTAAAATGGCATGTCTGAAAAAGTCCTAGCTATTGACAAAAAAAATACTTCGGTAATAAGACACCATGTATCAACTGATATAATTTGCAATGCTGGACTGTGAAAAGAAAAACCCAGGTTCAAATTCCCAATCAAACATTGAGTTCATTAGATGTCCAACCCACCTGATGGTGTTGTTGCAAGGACTAAATAACGGATGATATAATGTACATCACTTTGATCTCATTAAAAGAAAGTGTGTGTGTGTGTGTGTGTGTGTGTGTGTGTGTGTAATAGATAAGATGATATTAAGATAAAGCACATATGCAAGTTAGGATTTCCTTTTCATATAATCCAGACAACCAGAGATTGACGTTGAGCTCCAAACACAAAAGGGGCACAAAAGGGGATTGTTATACGTATAGCAACAACTGAGATTCATTCTTGTTATCAAGAAGCAGAATTTAAATGTCCTTGGTCGAAGCAAGAATGCAGGGCAGCTAGCTCAAGGACATCCATCGAGCATGGGAACATCGACTAATTCTTTCATCTTCTATGGAAAGCAGGAGTGTGCATTGTTTAAGGTTTAAGGTGCTGCATGATGTGATCATTAAAAATTGTACCTTTTCCTTGATGTTTGCTGGTGAGCTGATTTCTGCCATCTCCTACTTGAAAGTGCTGCAATAAATTAGCTGCAAGCTGTAAGAAAAAAAAATACATACAATCGAGTTATGCATAGAAGTCTGAATACTTTAATTTTCAATGACCTACCCATTCAAGAATAAGACTGATAATGTTTTAAATA